>NW_027645841.1:110000-535876 GCF_949319135.1 Squalius cephalus
TCCCAAGCCAACTTAATAATAAGTTTAAATAGGATTTCAGTAAGTTGGCTTTCCCAAGCCAACTTAATAATAAGTTTAAATAGGATTTCAGTAAGTTGGCTTTCTCAAGCCAACTTAATTAACGATAACAGTGAAGTATCATTAAAAATTATAAAACAATCAAAAAGGGTAAAAGTAGAAATACGCAATTCAAAACGGAATTGAAAAGAGAGGCAAGAGAGAGACTGAAAGCTTTGAACCGAATTAGCAGGAGACAGCCACTAGATGGCTCACTTCCTTCTAAGTGGGTCACTCAGTGGTTGACTTGAGACACTTAATTGACACTATTAAACAATTAAATTTTAATTCAAATCATGTTTGAACCAAAGTCAAAGTAAGTGTGAACAGTCAAAGGCAGGAAAAATTGTCTAACACAAAATAATATACGCACGAGCAAAGCTGTAAATGCAAATAATTATTTGAGAAGTTAGACGGCTAATTCAATAATAACAGGGAAATAGACATTTGCAATAAGAGAGCATTATCTGGAACAGCCACAAAACAATGCTTGTTTACAACCTCCAATGAAAACTTAGGTTCATTGTTTATTAATGTTAATGAACTGAAGAAAAACGGGTTTTCGAGGTTCACCCTTGCACTCATGTCTTACTAAACCGGTAAGAGATATTTTGTAGAATGTGGCTAACCAAACAGTTTTGCTTCCCACTGACTTTTATTGTATTTTTGTGTCCATATAATGGATGTCATTGGGAACGAAGGTGCGTCCTAGAATCCACTATCTCTGTGTTGCTAAAAACGCGGGCCTCCCCTGTGACGTTTTAATGAAAGTATTTTTAACATTTATATGGCCAGTTCTTGAGTACGCTAGCCCAGTATGGGGTGGACTACCTAAAGGTCTCTCTGATGAGCTAGAGAGGGTCCAAAAACGTTGCTGTCGGATAATAGGTGTTTCAACTTCTACTCTTCCATCACTGAGTGAGAGGCGTGACGAGGCCACTATATGTACTTTTTCTAAACTACTCAAGGACAGATCATCACCACTGCATTGTTTCCTGTCTGCGGCCCCTACACCTACTTACCTACTATGGCAGTGTAGGGAATTTGTTGTGCCCAGGAGTAAATCAAAAAGACATGAACTTTCTTTTATTCCACGTGCTCTTAAATTATTTTATAAATAACTTATACAGATGGTACTCAACCAGAATAATACTTTTACCGCCGCCGTTCCCGCAGCGGTAAATTGCGGGTGTGTATTTGCAGCCTCTTACCGCTAAGAGGCACTACAATCACAGACTTTGCGAAGTGTCAGTTTATTCTCTGCCGCCGCGCCATGGCTCATTGAGAGTGATTGAAAACTTGTAGCAGATCAATTCAAATGAAACATTGAACGAATTCATAATCACAATACTGAAATTACTGAAATTAAATTGAATAATGAAAAAAAAATTCAACATAAAACATTGCAATAGAAAAATATTAGGCTACATCAATGAGGCTTTGTAAGAGCATACGACATTGGTTTAACAGTATTCAGACGATAGCTCTGTGGTCAATGCAACAACATGAGCCTCTCGGAGCTTCAAGCGATCTGATATCGAATCTCAGTGTAGCCGACAGTGTTTATATTTTTCCGTTCTTAATGCTTAAATATGTATCTGTTAATTAAAGTCAAGCATCTTGTTTAATTATCAATTGTACATTACAACATAAATACAAATAAAATTAATTAAGTTTGAAAACCCATCGCACATTTTAAGATAAAAATAAAGGCAAGGCAAGGCAAGGCAAGTTTATTTATATAGCACATTTCATACACAATGGCAATTCAAAGTGCTTTACATAGAAGGAATTAAAATAATAAAAACAAATTAAAACAGATTAAAATAAATAAATAAAAATAAAATACAGTACAGTACAAACAGTCGGACGAACAGTGGCACAGTGCTTATTCAGTAAATGCTTAGCTAAACAGATGTGTTTTGAGTCTGGATTTGAATGTGACTACTGTAGGAGCACGTCTGATCTCCTCTGGAAGCTGGTTCCAGCTGTGGCTGGCATAATAGCTAAAAGCAGACTCGCCATGCTTAGAGTGAACCCTTGGTATTTCTAGCTGATATGATCCTAATGATCTGAGTGATCTGTTGGGTTTATATTCAGTGAGCATATCTGCAATGTATTTAGGTCCTAGGCCGTTGAATGATTTATATACCAGTAATAATACTTTAAAATCAATCCTAAATCTAACTGGGAGCCAGTGTAAAGACCTGAGGACTGGTGTGATATGTTCATATTTTCTGGTTCTGCTCAGAATCCTGGCGGCAGCGTTCTGTATGAGCTGCAACTGTCTTTTGGTCTTTTGGGGAAGGCCAGTGAGGAGTCCATTACAATAATCCACCCTGCTGGTGATGAAAGCATGCACAAGTTTCTCTAAGTCTTGTCTGGAAACAAAGCATCTTATTCTTGCAATATTTTTCAGATGATAGTATGCTGATTTAGTTATTGCTTTGACATGACTACTGAAACTAAGGTCTGACTCTAGTGACACACCAAGATTCCTGACTTGATTTTTAGTTGTTTGACCCCTAGAGTGAAGGTATGCGTTCACCTTGAGAACTTCATCTTTGTTTCCAAACGCAATGACTTCAGTTTTGTCTTTGTTTAATTGAAGAAAGTTTTGACACATCCAACTGTTTACTTCATCAATGCATTGGCACAGGGAGTCAATGGGGCTGTAATCGTTAGGCGATAGGGCTAAGTAGAGCTGTGTGTCGTCTGCATAGCTGTGGTAAGATATTTGGTTCTTTCTCATTATTTGGCTCATTGGGAGCATGTACAGGTTGAAAAGGAGTGGTGCATGAATTGAGCCTTGAGGGACTCCGCATGTCATGGATGTCCACTTAGACTTATGGTCTCCTATACTCACATAATAACCTCTCCCATCTAAGTATGACCTGAACCATTTTAGGACTATCCCAGAAAGCCCCACCCAGCCTGTCAAGAAGTATGTTATGATCGACAGTGTCAAATGCAGCACTGAGGTCGAGTAGCACCAGCACTGATAATTTGCCAGAATCAGTATTTAAGCGGATATCGTTTATTATCTTTATGAGCGCTGTCTCTGTGCTGTGATGCGGTCGGAAACCATATTGAAAATTGTCAAAGTATCCGTTCGAGCATAAGAATTTGTTCAGCTGATTGAAGACAACTTTCTCAATTATCTTGCCTATGAAAGGAAGATTTGAAATCGGTCTATAGTTGCTTAATATGGTCTTATCCAGATTGCTCTTTTTCAGGAGGGGCTTGACAACTGCAGTTTTCAGGGAGTTTGGAAAACTCCCAGAGAGAAGTGAGGCATTTACCACTCCTAGAAGATCTGCTTCTAAACTGTTTAACACACTTTTGAAGAAAGATGTGGGAAGTGTGTCAAGAGTGCAGGTTGATGTTTTAAGGTGCTGTACGGTTTCTTCCAAAGTTTTGCCATCAATTTCTTTGAAATCAGACATAGTAACTACTTTCTCAGGTGGTCTGATCTGTCTGACCCCAGCGCAACTCAAGGATGTGCTGATCACCTTTCTGATATTATTGATTTTCTCAGAGAAGAAAGAAGCAAACTCACTGCACTTGCTGTCTGAGAGCATTTCACTGGGAATCTGGCTTGGGGGGTTTGTCAGTCTCTCTACAGTAGCAAAAAGAGCGGTGTGTTGTTTAAATTGCTGTTTATAATATTTGAGAAGAAAGTCTGTCTAGCTTTGCCTAGTGCCATATTGAAAGCATGCAGGCTGTCTTTGTAGATGTTATAATGGACTACAAGTTTTGTCTTCCGCCACATGCGCTCTGCTTTTCTGCATTGTCTTTTCATATTTTGCACTGCTGTTGAGTTTCTCCAAGGTGCTTTTTGTCTGCCACTCTTCTTCCTGACTTTCACAGGAGCAATATCATCAATTACACCTTTAACTTTTGAGTTAAAAGAATCAAGGAGAAAATCAACAGAGTCTGCAGATATGCTTGGTGTTAAGGATATAGCCTTCATAAATAGTACACTAGTGTTCTCATTTAAGCATCTCTTCTTGACACACACAGATCTATCTTCAGTGGCAGGAGAGATCAATATATCAAAGAAAACACAGAAATGATCAGACAGTGCTACATCCTTAATAACCATCGATGAAATGTTTATACCCTTACTGATAAGTAAATCTAGAGTGTGTCCACGATTGTGTGTGGGTCCATGTACATGCTGAGTCAGATCAAAAGTTTTTAGAACAGTTTCGATTTCTTTTGTCATATTGTTTTCTGCATTATCTATGTGGATGTTAAAATCTCCAGCAATGGCAAAACAGTCAAACTCTGAGGTAATTGTTGATAACAGTTCTGTAAAGTCCTCAGCAAAGGCTGGAGAGTATTTTGGAGGCCTGTAAATAATGGTAAGTAAAATGCGTGGAGCACCTTTTAACACAATACCCAGATATTCGAAAGACGGGTAATTCCCAAATGATATTTGCTTACATTGATAGATGTCTTTAAAAAGAGCAGCTACACCCTCACCTCTCTTAACAGCTCTGCAGACACTCATAAAAGTAAAGTTAGGAGGGGCTGTTTCATTGAGGATTGTTGCACTGCAGTTGTCTTCTAGCCAGGTTTCATTTAGAAGCATAAAGTCCAGGTTGTTTGTGGTTATTAAGTTGTTGACTAGAAGTGATTTATTTTTAAGTGAACGAATATTTAAAAGTGCTAACTTGACAGTCTTACTTTTTGTCACAGCAATCTTAGTTTGACATGTAATAGGCACCAGATTAGTTGGGTTTGCTGTACGGCTATTGAAGGCCGTAGACTTTCTATCTTGTAATAGAACAGCTATAGAGAACGATACAGGCACACTGGGTTCCCGCTTGTTCTGTAAACATTTGAGAAAGTTACTGTTGTCAGAGCGGAGACCCGACACACATCACTGAGAGCTGGTATCAGTTGTTTTTGGTTCACCTCGAGCAGATGGAGGATGGTGTGGGCCCTTGCGTTGTGGCAGAGGCCGAAGAGCTCTCACAGGAGGGCGAGGGCGAGCTGGGCCCGCAGGCTTTGGTGTTTGCGGTGCCCATCGTTTTTTGGTTGGTATCTGGGGGCTTGCAGCAAAAGAGTGGGATAGTTTGGTTCCAGCCTGCACCAGTTCTTCCATTTTCTGTGAGAAACACAGTAGTGGCGTTGCTGGGGAGAGGGATAACGTGTCTAGTGAAAGAGGCTGTTGCTCTGGTGTTATCGGAGGCTGTGATATGCTGTCCTGGCTTCCCTGGCTGTTTTCCAGAAAGTCGTCCTTGGGTGCTGAATCTTCGAGCATTTCTAATATGTGTGTCTGTGGTGAGCTCTGTGAGCAGGGCTCAACTGAGATTGTGTCCGTGAGCAGAGGTTGTTGTGGCTGAGTGGTGTTATCATTGTCCTTATGTGATATGTCAAACGCATGTCCATTTTGCTGGTGAAGTAAAGTCCCGTGGTCATTCATACTGTTTCCAGGTGTGTGTGTGCCATTCAGATTGACACACACTGCAGAAGGATGATTGAGGGAGAAGTAGATATTGTCCTTTAACACTCTTGAACCAAGTTTGTTTGGGTGACGGCCATCCCGATGAAATAGTTGTCGTTGACTCCAGAAAAGATTGAAATTGTCAATGAAGTTTACTCCTTTTATATTGCAGGTTTTTTGCAGCCATGTATTTAGCCCAAGCAACCGTGAAAACCTGTTTGTTCCTCTTGCTGGGAGTGGTCCACTGATGAATGTTTGAACTTTCAGTCTTTTGAGTGTTTCAAAAAGTTCATGGAAATCCTCCTTAAGGAGTTCTGACTGCTCTTTATTATCTACGCTAATATTAGTGTTTCTTGTTTATCCCGAGGTTTACTGCAGTCCGCCGGATCCAGGCTGTATCCAGATCTGATGAAGGACCTACGCCTGGACGTGACGACAGCGCAGTCCTGAGATGTCAACTAGGCTCTTCCTTGTGAAGGCCTCCCTCCTCTCCCTTTACCTTTGTACAGATAAAGCGTTGTCGGGATAAGTCCGGTTCGCGTGGCTACGTGGAAGAGATAAAAATTCTGTATTATAAATTTTAAGGCCAGACAAGTAGTTTGTTGAGGGTTGATTTGTAGGGAAGGACTACACGCCTGCGCACATATATTCAAACGCGCATCCCTATAGACTGAACTCGTAATACGCATGTGCACGCCATCAGCGTTCTCACAGGTTCGCGTTTTTGAAGTTTGCGTAGAAAGAACTTAAGAGTTTTCTGTTAAAACGGTGTCGTGTTAGCGGCCCCTAAGTTAATAACTAATGATCGTTGCGACGGAAGTGAATCAATCAAACTAACTTTAGCTGGACAATAACTTTATTCTAGAGCTGCTATAAAGCCAAAACAATCTCTGTTACTTTAATATCCTATTATCAATGTAAAGCTGCTTTGGAACAATCTACATTGTTAAAAGCGCTATATAAATGAAGATGACTTGACTTGACCAATTCAGCGAATGCATCCGTGTTAGCGGTGCTCGTGCTCTGCATTTTGTTGGTCTGGTCTTCTGTCACATCTATAAGAAGGCAGACAAGGTAGAGTGTAACAAACAAACAAACTTTATTAAAGTGCAGAGTGAGCGATGCAGGAGGAGTTGAACGATGAAGGCAATGCTGATATGATTGATACCAATCTTTCATTTGAAAGTCACGTGTCTAGTATCTGTAAAACTGCATTTTTCCATCTTAAAAATATATCTAAATTACGCCATATGCTCTCATTGACAAATGCGGAACAATTAGTTCATGCGTTCATGACCTCAAGGCTAGATTATTGTAATGCTCTACTGGGTGGTTGCCCTGCACGTTTAATAAACAAACTACAGCTGGTTCAAAACGCAGCAGCTCGAGTTCTTACCAGAACCAGGAAGTATGACCATATTAGCCCAGTTCTGTCAACACTGCATTGGCTCCCTATTAAACATCGCATAAATTTTAAAATATTGCTGATTACTTACAAAGCACTAAATGGGTTAGCTCCGCAGTACTTGAGCGAGCTCTTAACACATTATAGTCCGTCACGTCTATTGCGATCTCAAAATTCCGGCCAGTTGATAATACCTAGAATATCAAAATCGACTGCTGGCGGTAGATCCTTCTCCTATTTAGCACCAAAACTTTGGAACAATCTTCCTAACATTGTCCGGGAAGCAGACACTGTCACGGTTCATGAATTCACTGTTTTCTTCGTGTCTCGTGTATTTGTTGTTCTGTGTGTGTGGGTGTGTGTGAGTGGGCGTGGCTGCTCATTTCAGCTGATCAGCGCTCCACCTGATCTCATTCCCCTCACCAGCTGCTGCCAATTCATTCATCTATATAGACTCATCGCACTCTCCTTTCTTTGTCAGATCGTTGTTTTGGTGTCTTCAGTGTGTGTCGTCGTGTGCCATTCCAGTCCTGTTCCTGATCGTGTTCCTGTTCGGTGTTCTCGTGGTGTTCGTCGTGTTGGATGTTCACTTCACTGGATTCACCGTCACCTGTCTTCACCATCACGCTGACCATCAAGTCCCTGCGCCACCAGCCCACCCGTGAATTTTGCCTTGTGTCTTCTGACCCTCAATAAAAGAGTACTTGCATATTTGCTTCCGCTTCATGAATTATGACAGAACGATCTGACCAAGCGATGGAAGCAGCAAGTGGATCCTCTTCTCCTCTGGACGATTTCATCAGGTCCACCATTTCTCGGATAGAGGCCCAGGAGAGGAGTTCTAATGAGTCGGGTCGGGCCATTCAAGCTCTCGTGGCGCAGGTGTCCGAGCTCACCCAGCAGCTGCAACAACTACGAGCTCCCACTGCGCCACCACCCGCACCGCCCGCTCCCCCAGTACCACCACCGAGCGTCTCCCAGTCAGAACCCCGCCTACTGGTTCCTGAGTCGTATAGTGGTGAGCCGAACTTTTGCAGAGCATTTCTAACACGCTGTTCAATGCATTTTTCTCTGCAGCCCAGAACATTTGCCACCGAACAGAGCAAAGTGGCGTTCGTGCTCACACTGCTGACTGGGAGGGCAGCTCTATGGGGGACGGCGGTGTGGGAGAATCAAGATCCGTGCTGTGCCTCGTTCCAGACACTCGCCGCCGAGATGAAGATGGTGTTTGACCGCGCGGTCGCGGGAAGAGAAGCAGCACGAACCCTGGCGGACCTCAAGCAGGGAGGTAAATCTGTATCTGATTATGCCATTGAGTTCCGGACCTTGGCGGCTGAGTGTCAATGGAACAAGGAGGCGCAGTGGCATATGTTCCTGCATGGGCTGGCTGACCGCGTCCTGAAGGAAATCTACGCCTTGGATTTACCCGCTACACTCAATGGACTTATTGATCTGGCGCTTCGCGTGGATTCTCGTCTCTCCCGAGTGGAATGGATGAAGTTACCAGCTCGGGCTTCTGCAGCCGCTGAGACCATGCAAGCCAGCGGCGGGGACGCGGTCAGCCCCGTCTACGATCACGAGCCCATGCAGGTCGGGCGAGCTCGGCTTTCCCGGGAGGAGAAGGAAAGGCGGAGATCCCAGGGCCTTTGCCTGTACTGCGGGACTGCTGGTCATTTCGCGTACAACTGCCCGGTAAAAGGGGCAAGCCCGGCAGTAAATCTGAGGCTACTGTCGGGTGGGATCTCCGCTGAGAAGACCTCATCTACATCTACGCTCCTCCCGGTAAGACTTAGATGGTCAGCCAACACTCACGACTGTCTAGCACTTTTGGATTCTGGGGCAGAAGGTAACTTCATGGACTACACATTCGCTCACAAGATCCACGTTCCCCTGTTACCCCTCACCCACTCCATTGCTGTTCACGCCCTCAACGGTCAAGCTCTTCCTACCATTTCATTCACCACTGGACCCATTACACTTACAGTATCCGGAAATCACACAGAGACTACCTCATTTTACATCCTGGACTCCCCCCTTGCACCCATTGTTCTCGGTCACCCCTGGCTCATCAAACATAACCCCAAGATAGACTGGCAGCAGAGATCAGTGTTGGAGTGGAGCAGTTTATGTCATGAGTCCTGTCTTGTGTCTGCTTGTCCGTCTGTTGTTGTTTCTGCGTTACAGGAGGAGGCAGTGGATTTGTCAAAAGTGCCCACGGAGTATCTGGACCTGAAGGAAGTGTTCAGTAAGTCTCGGGCTGCTTCTCTCCCTCCGCATCGTCCCTATGACTGTGCGATAGATCTACTGCCAGGTACGTCTCCGCCTAAGGGCAAGCTTTACTCTCTGTCTATTCCCGAGAGGGAGGCCATGGAGAAATATATTTCTGATTCTCTGGCATCCAAATTCATCCGACCTTCCTCTTCTCCAGCGGGGGCGGGGTTCTTTTTTGTGGGGAAGAAGGACGGTTCTCTGCGACCTTGCATTGACTACCGAGGGTTGAATAACATCACGGTAAAGAATACTTACCCTTTGCCGTTGATGTCTTCAGCCTTCGAGAGGTTGCAGGGAGCGTCGGTCTTCACAAAGCTGGACTTACGTAATGCTTATCATTTGGTCCGCATCAGGAAGGGGGATGAATGGAAGACCGCTTTTAACACCCCCAGGGGGCACTTTGAATATTTGGTTATGCCTTTTTGGCTGTCCAATAGCCCAGCGGTCTTCCAGGCACTCGTCAATGACGTGCTGAGAGACATGGTCGATCAGTTCATTTATGTCTACTTGGATGACATATTGATTTTTTCTTTGTCTCTCCAGGAACACGTTCAGCACGTCAGACGAGTGCTTCAGAGGTTGCTAGAGAATGGGCTTTTTGTCAAGGCGGAGAAATGCGCTTTTCATGCACAGTCTGTTCCTTTCTTAGGGTACATTGTGTCGTCTGAGGGGATGCGTATGGATCCTGAGAAGGTTAAGGCTGTGGTGGATTGGCCAAGTCCAGATTCCCGTAAGGCCCTACAGAGGTTTCTGGGGTTCGCCAATTTCTACCGGCGGTTCATTCGCAATTTCAGCCAACTAGCCTCGCCTCTGACCGCCTTGACCTCCCCCAGAACTACGTTCAGGTGGTCAGACGCAGCTGAGGCTGCATTTGCCAAACTGAAAGGCCGCTTTGTTTCAGCCCCCATCCTAGTTACCCCTGATCCATCACGTCAGTTCGTGGTGGAGGTCGACGCGTCAGAGGTGGGGGTAGGTGCAGTGTTATCCCAACGTTCTTCTACAGACGACAGAATGCATCCGTGCGCGTTTTTGTCTCATCGTTTGTCCCCTGCCGAACGTAATTATGATATTGGTAACAGAGAGTTGTTGGCAGTCAAGTTAGCATTGGAAGAGTGGCGTCACTGGTTAGAAGGGTCGGGGGTACCTTTTATCGTTTGGACTGATCATAAGAATCTGGAATACATTAGAACCGCTAAAAGATTGAACTCTAGGCAGGCTCGGTGGGCACTTTTTTTCGGACGTTTTGACTTTACTCTCTCGTACCGCCCGGGCTCCAAAAACATCAAGCCCGATTCTTTGTCACGCATTTTTGACCATTCCGATCGCCCTTCTACTCCCGAGTGCATTTTTCCGGAGACCCTAATTATCTCCACACTCTCATGGGAAGTCGAATCGAAGGTCAGGACGGCCTTAGAAGGGGTAACGCCTCCGCCCGGTTGTCCACCGAACCATTTATTTGTGCCAGAGGAATTACGGTCCAATGTCATTCAGTGGGGTCATTGTTCCAATGTGGCTTGTCATCCAGGAGTCAGTCGCACTACGTCCTTAGTTAAGCAACGATTTTGGTGGCCACGCATGGCTCGTGACGTTCACAGTTTTGTTTTGGCTTGCTCAGTTTGTGCCACTGGTAAGACTTCCAATTGACCCCCAGATGGGCTCCTTCAACCGCTGCCGATCCCTTCGAGACCCTGGTCCCATATCGCACTAGATTTTGTTACCGCCCTCCCACCCTCTCAGGGTAACACGGTAGTTTTGACCGTGGTGGACCGGTTCTCGAAGGCGGTCCATTTCATTCCCTTGCCCAAATTACCCTCAGCCAAGGAGACAGCGTTAACAGTCGTTAACCACGTCTTTCGGTTACATGGCCTCCCGACAGACGTGGTTTCCGACAGAGGACCCCAATTTGTGTCCAAATTTTGGCAAGAATTTTGTAGATTACTGGGTGCGACGGTTAGTCTGTCCTCAGGGTTCCATCCCCAGAGCAATGGCCAAACTGAGAGAGCCAACCAGGATTTGGAGAGAACGTTGCGATGTCTGGTCTCCAAGAATCCTTCCTCATGGAGCCAACAACTGTCAATGGTGGAGTACGCCCACAATTCGTTACCAGTATCATCTACGGGCCTATCGCCGTTTGAGTGTAGCCTAGGTTACCAGCCACCAATTTTTCCTAGTCTGGAATCTGAAGTCGCGGTCCCCTCCGCTCACGCCTTTGTCCAGAGGTGTCGTCGCACTTGGACTAGAGCCCGCGAGACTCTACTCCAAGCGGGAGCGAGCACCAAGGCTAAAGCCGATCGCCACCGGTCTAGGCCTCCCGTATACGTCGTTGGTCAAAAAGTGTGGCTTTCTACTAAGAACATTCCTCTCCGTTCCGTCTCTAATAAACTTGCTCCCAAATTTATTGGCCCGTTCACTGTCACCAAGATCATTAGCCCGGTGGCAGTCCGCCTCAAACTCCCTCCAGTGTACAGGAGGATTCATTCCGTCTTTCATGTTTCCAAAATTAAGCCCGTGTTTCATTCTCAGTTTAATCCGCCTGTCCCGGTTCCTCCCCCGCCGCGTCTCGTAGAAGGGGAACCTACGTATTCGGTTAATCGTATTCTGGACTCAAGGCGGAGGGGACGCGGATTCCAGTACTTGGTGGACTGGGAAGGTTACGGTCCGGAGGAGAGGAGTTGGGTTCCTGCTAGAGACATCCTGGATCACTCTCTTATCGATGATTACAATCGACAGGTAAGGGAGTCTGGGGACGCCAGGAGGCGTTCCTAGGAGAGGGGGTACTGTCACGGTTCATGAATTCACTGTTTTCTTCGTGTCTCGTGTATTTGTTGTTCTGTGTGTGTGGGTGTGTGTGAGTGGGCGTGGCTGCTCATTTCAGCTGATCAGCGCTCCACCTGATCTCATTCCCCTCACCAGCTGCTGCCAATTCATTCATCTATATAGACTCATCGCACTCTCCTTTCTTTGTCAGATCGTTGTTTTGGTGTCTTCAGTGTGTGTCGTCGTGTGCCATTCCAGTCCTGTTCCTGTTCCTGATCGTGTTCCTGTTCGGTGTTCCCGTGGTGTTCGTCGTGTTGGATGTTCACTTCACTGGATTCACCGTCACCTGTCTTCACCATCACGCTGACCATCAAGTCCCTGCGCCACCAGCCCACCCGTGAATTTTGCCTTGTGTCTTCTGACCCTCAATAAAAGAGTACTTGCATATTTGCTTCCGCTTCATGAATTATGACAGACACACTCTGTCAGTTCAAAGCCAGATTAAAGACACATCTCTTTGACCTAGCATTCACATAATACATTATGGACTTCTATAATTTAATGTTAGGCTGCATAGATTAGGTCAGCCGGAACCGGGAACACTTCCCATAAATCCTGATGTACTCGTTACATCATGAGAAGAATGGCATCTACGCTAATTTTAGTGTCTGTGTTTATCCCGAGGTTTTCCTGCAGCCTGCCGGATCCAGGCCGTATCCAGATCTGACGAAGGACCTTCGCCTGGACCCGATGACAACGCAGTGCTGAAGTGCCAACTAGTCTCTCCCTATGGAGGATCCCTCTACCACTCTACAGATAAGGCGTTGTCGGGAAAATTCGTTTCGCGTTCCTACCCCAAAGCAACAAAATAAAATAAAATTCTTTATCAAAATTTATAAGGAAAGACAAGTACTTTGTTTAGGCTTGGCTTGTAGGGAATTCCAAACCTGCGTATTTTCAAATGCACATAACTATAGAACCCATTCTAAATGCGCATGTGAACGGCATCAGCGTTTCTCACAGGTTCGCGTTTAAAGTCTGTGTAGAGGGAATGGTGTCGTCTTAGCGGCCCCTAATTTAATAACAAATGATCGTTGCGACGGAAGCAAATCAATCAAAACTAACTTTAGATGGAAAATAACTTAACTCTGCTATAAAGCCAAAACAATCTCTGTTACCTTAAATTATACGCTTATCTCTGTGAAGCTGCTTTGAAACAATCTACGTTGTTAAAAGCGCTATATAAATGAAGATGACTTGACTTGACTTGAACACTGAACTTGAATAATGTCTTTGCAGGTGATGACGATGATGATGACGAGTGTAGTGATCAGGTGCAGTGGGCAGAAGTGATGGCTCTGTTGAGTCCGTGACAATAACGGATGTCATTGGGAATTGAATCCTTTTTATTACACATATGTTCAATTCAATAGCTTTTTCACTGTACAGTATAAAGATTATTTCACCATTTTTGATAATGTGTTCTGTATATGGGACAGTTATTGCCCACTTATTACATTGCAATAGTTAATTTACAGGGTAAACTGGGAGGGTTATGGACAGCTCAAGCATTCTTGAGTTCCAATGGGTGACATAACCCCTCTATTTCTGGACCCCATTCCTAATTCACAGAAATCATCTTAACCACACCAAGGGACCCGTCAGATGAGTTCCAGGAGCCGCTCAAAGGAAGAGTGATCTACAGTGGCTGATTACTGATTAAAGCAAAAACCACCACACCGGTGTTCAGTTCAGTTCCACCTGTGCTTTACTTTCATGTGGAAATACTAAACAATACCAAGACAGCGAAGAAATTAAGCAAAAAACAAAACAAAAATGTATTAAGTTTTGAAAAATGTAAGAGAATTCTCATCTGGACTGAGGAAATTAATTGCATTTCAAAGCTAATGTTAAAAAAAAAATATATATATATATATTTAAAATAATTATTAATTAATAAAAAAAAAAAAAGTTTGAATGTTACATCATCAGTGGGCAGTAGATGGGTGGGCCGTCTGATCCAGACACTGTATAAATTATATGACAATAAAGAGAGCAGAACAAACTCCTAACATGAGGAGACTCACTCATGGCCTATGAGACAGAGGATCATGAGACTCTTTACTGCTTTCCTGCCGTCAACTCATCATGTATCAAGAGCTTTGAATTCTCTAGACATGAATACATTATTATGTATGTGATTTTTCCATTGCTGTCAGCATGGACTGTGTTTCTGAACCTGCTGGTGATCATCTCTATCTCTCACTTCAAGAGGCTTCACACTCCAACAAACCTGATTATTCTCTCTCTGGCTGTGGCCGACATGCTTTATGGACTTATTGTGATGCCCGTAGATGCCATCACACTGATTGAGGCTGATTGTTGGTACTTTGGAGAAACTCTCTGTAGTCTGTATATTATGGCCACTGTATTGCTCACCACAGCAGCTCTCGGTAGTTTAGTTTTAATTGCTGTTGATCGTTATGTGGCTGTGTGTTACCCTTTACACTACCTACAGAAAATAACCACAACTAAAACTTTAATAAGCATCTGTCTGAGCTGGGCTTTTTCATTATCTTATGCTCTTTCAATTATAATTGTGTTAAAATATTTAACCATTAATTCATCCACAGTCGACGTGTGTTATGGAGATTGTACTATTAGGTTAGGACTTCCCTTGTTTATCGCTGATGCGTTAATTGCTTTTATTTTTCCATGTACCATATCCCTAACTTTATATATGAGGATTTTCTATGTAGTACTGCAGCATGTGAAAGTTATAAACTCTCTGAAGGGTGGTAAATGTGTAACAGAAGGTTCATTGAAGAGGAAATCTGAGAGTAAAGCTACTCTGACATTAGGAATCATTGTGGTAGTTTATATGCTTGGCTATGTTCCATACTATACCTGTTTTATATTTGTAAACTCTGTCACAGCCAGAGTTATTGTAGATTGGATGTGGAACATAACCACATTTCTGGATCCTCTGATCTATGCTATATTTTATCCCTGGTTTAAAAAGACAGTTAAACTCATCTTAACTCTGAAAATATTTCAGCCAGCATCCTCTCTGATCAATATTTTTACAGAATAGAATAGAATAGAATAGAATAGAATAGAATAGAATGAGGCATTTATATAGCACTTTCATATGTACTACTGTACACCCAAAGCACTTTACAATCATATCAGGGGATCTCTCCTCAACCACTTGGATGATGTGACAGCAGCCACAGTACAACGGCGCCAGCGCTCACCACACACCAGCTATAGTGGAGAGGAGAGAGAGTGATAGAGCCAATTCAATTACAGAGCATCAATTGTAATAAAACTGGTAAAGCTGTCACTCATAAAGGATATGATTATCTTTGTAGGATTTATATTTGTAATTTACACTACATGTATCTTTGTTTTATTTCAGAGATTATGTTTTCTGCTTTTGATGTTCAGTTTGAACAATTAATTAAACTGAAATTAGTTCATAAATTGTATTAAATTAGCTCATTAAATAAACTAAATGGTAAATGTAGATATTATGTGCTTTATGCTTAATCACTTTCATCAGCCATGATGCATCGGTTTTATCAAAAACATTATGACAAAAAAGTGACAGTCATACAGAACTTAACTCGGTAAAAAAAGTGATGTCTAACTTTCAACGGCTTTTTTTCCCAGAAAATGTCTTAATGTATAAATATTGTTATGAACATAAAAAAATCAACAACATAAACATAAAATAAACAAGTTCCGCAGACATTTTTATGAAAAGAAATGGAACAATGAGTCCCTGAACAATATAAAAATAAGCAGTCATATGTGGTGTAGCCAGGAGCTGTAGCAGACTGGCCTTTTCTTGCTGTGAGATGTTACCCCACTCTTCCACCAAGCCTCTCAAAGTTCTCAAACATGGTTCCTGGATTAGAAATCACAGTTTGTGTGTGTGTGTGTGTGTGTGTGTGTGTGTGTGTGTGTGTGTGTGTCCTGGTAAACCCAAACGTCCCCACAAAGGTAGTAATATCAGAAATGTCTGACCTTGAGGAAACTTTTTTTTTTTCACTGTAACTATAAACAATAATTTATTTTAAAATAATTTATTTTGGGGGACTTCCGGTCGCGACATGTAGGGAGAGGACGCACACGCGGAGGCTCCCAGTTTACTTTTTGTCAAAATCTCATTTCTAATCCATTCTTTGCTCGAATCTCGACATAACTTTTTTGGCTGTAGTTGCTTTAGCTTATTCCTGCAAAATGAGCAACTCCAAAAGCACAAAATCAGTCAGTAACACGCAGACCCCGGCTACACGTGCTGCTGGAAAGCTAGCATCCTTTGCAGCTAACAACGTTCCAACAATTGAGAAGGCGCCTGCGACACCCGAAGCGGGGGTTATGGACCAACTTTCGGCTGAATTCGCAAAACAGAGAGCCTCGCTCAAGGAGGACGTCTCGTCTCTGATCCAAGACGCCATCAGACCAATTCAAACGTCACTGGACTCGCTACAGACAACAATCAACTCATTCCAGAGCCGTCTTACCTCCGTGGAATCTGTAGCTGGTGATAACTTTGAACGGCTAACTGTGGCGGAGTCTGCCATCAGAATGCTCCAGAGACAAAATCAGGTGCTTCTAGATCGGTGTGATGACCTGGAAAACCGCTCGCGGAGATCCAATCTTCGTATATTGAACATCCCCGAAGGCTGTGAAGATGGCAAAGATCCCCTAAAGTTCATGGTAGATGTACTGATGCAAGTGATGGGACCCGAAGTCTTCCCTACACCGCCTGAGCTGGAGAGAGCCCATCGGACCCCGACTTCTAAACCCGGCCAAAGATCATCCCCTCGCGCGTTCCTGGTCTGCTTCTCCAGATTCCAGCAGAAGGAAGCTGCGCTGCGCTGGGCCCGGAATCATGAGCTCAAGTATCAAGGCGCCACTATAAGGGTCTATCAGGACCTCAGCGCAGCTCTCGCTAAAAAGAGAGCTGAGTTTAACGGTATAAAGCAAGCCTTGTATCAGAAGAACGTCAGATTCCACCTGCTCCACCCGGCCCGACTGCGAGTGATGTATGGGAACGATGTACTCACTTTTGACTCGCCTGATGAAGCTCAGAAGTTTTTCGACCAGAAGTTCGGCAAAGAGTAGGACTTCACCTCACATGTGGCAGTCTGGTCTGTCTGTACAACCCGACGATGGTTAATTACCCGAACTCAAGGTGTGTATGTTCACCTTATAATGGTAAACAGCAGTCCTGTACGAATACATAACGATGTTTATGCTAGGCTAATTCATACTATGCTATGCACGAGTTTATACACCTAAAGCTTAACGGAGTAAACCACTCGTGCCGCCTTCCAGATGTGTGTACGCGTGCATATAGGTAACGTTTTGTTTGTGCGTGTATCTATGTTTATAAATATTTTTCTTTTCTTTTCATTTGAATGTTGAGAGGATTTATTATTGAATATTTAAAATAACTGGGAGCCCCCTCAGGCCTAAATATTAAGAGAATGTGCTACCAGAAGCTCTTGGAAATGGTGTTTAGCCTGCAGCTTGCCTCAGGGAGAGGGACAAGTATAGGCTTTGTTCTGGTTTTGTGTTCAGATAAGGTTAAGATTAGGGATAGGGTAAGGGACAACTCCACACTTTTGCAACATAGGATCTTCCTTTTTTTTTCTTTTTTTAACAGAAGAATTGATAAACTGTGCACTTCAGCAGTCATTACACTTAATTTTTCTTTCTAGTTAAACATGGTGTATGGTACTGATGCAAGAGGGGCTGCTGTACGTTTCATTAGTTGGAATGTGAAAGGTTTGAATGGGCCTGTTAAAAGAGCCAGGATATTTAATCATCTTAAACATTTAAAATGTGATGTGGCATTTCTTCAAGAATCCCACCTACTGGTTAAAGACCAAGTCAGACTTAAAAAAAGCTGGGTTGGTAACGTATTTCATTCTAATCTTAATTCCAAAACTTGTGGAACAGCCATACTGATTCATAAAAAAATTCAGTTCAGTGTCACTACTATTATTTCAGACCCTCAAGGACGCTTTGTGATGGTTTCTGGACTCCTCTATCATAAGCCTGTGGTTTTGGTCAATATTTATGCCCCAAATTGGGACGATGATAAATTTATGGGTAAAATTATCTCATTAATTCCAGATTTGAATTCTCACCAGTTGATTTTTGGCGGAGACTTAAACTGTGTGATAAATCCAACACTTGACCGCTCCCATTCTAAACTTACAAACCTTTCCAAAAAGGCCAAACTTTTATCACGTTTTATGGATGACATAGGATGTGTTGATCCTTGGCGTTTTCTGTACCCAGTGGGCAAATCTTTTTCTTTTTTTTCTCCTGTACATCATTCATATAGTCGAATAGACTATTTTTTCATTGATCAGAATCTTCTTTCTTCTGTCACAAAAGTCGAATATTTGTCTATAATTATATCAGATCATGCGCCTGTATTACTAGATCTTGCTTTTCCTCTTTGCAAATTGGAACGCCCCTTTTGGAAATTAGATAGAAATCTTTTGACCGACGACATCTTTTGCAAAATGATATCCCAAAAAATAGACGACTATATAGAATCAAACAAAAAAGATGATATCTCCCCCTCTCTCCTCTGGGAAACATTAAAAGCTGTAATCAGAGGTGAGATTATATCATATTCAGCTAAAATAAATAAAACTAAAAGAATCAAACAAGAGGAGCTCATTAAATCAATATTTATGGTGGATGCTCAGTACTCTACCTCTCCTTCCCCCGAGCTTTACAAAAGGAAGCTGGATCTCCAAACGCAATATAATTTGATATCAACTGAGAAGACAGAACGTCTTCTTTTAAAATCACGGGGATATTTTTATGAACATGGCGACAAAGCTGGACGTTTATTAGCACACCAACTTAAATGCCACTCGGCATCCCAACAAATCCCCCAAATACGGAAAGATGATGGTGAACTAACTATTGATCCAGTAGAAATCAATGAAACATTTGCCTTATTTTATTCAAATTTGTATATGTCAGAGATGACAGAAGATGGTTCTGATATGGAACATTTTTTCAAGGACCTCCAAACCCCTTCAGTAACAGCACTACATAGGACTAAGACTGAGCTCCCACTAGATCATATAGAAATCTGTAATGCAATAAAAGCAATGCAAAGTGGCAAGGCACCGGGCCCTGATGGGTTTCCTATAGAGTTTTTTAAAAAGTTTTCCAACAAGCTATCAACAATTTTGCTCGATATGTTTAATGATTCTCTGTCCCGTGGCTCTCTCCCACAGACACTAACTGAAGCATCTATTACTCTTTTGCTTAAGCCAGGTAAAGATGCCACAGAATGTGGCTCATACCGACCCATCTCCCTCCTTAACAGTGATGTAAAGATTTTGGCCAAAGCTCTTGCCTTACGCCTAGAAACCACAATACATGACGTGATTTCTGCTGACCAAACTGGTTTTATTTCAGGGCGGCACTCATTTACAAACATCCGTCGACTTTTAAGTATAATTTACTCTCCTGTATCCAGTGTGGTCCCTGAGGTGGTTATCGCACTTGATGCAGAGAAGGCATTTGACAGGGTGGAGTGGGGATACTTATTGGCATGTTTAAAGAAGTTTGATTATGGCCCTAACTTCATTTCATGGATTAAGCTTCTGTACAGCTCACCAAAAGCTTCTGTAGTAACAAATGGAAAACATTCACACTATTTCCAGCTGTCAAGGGGTACTCGCCAGGGCTGTCCTATCAGCCCACTTCTATTTGCCTTGGCCATAGAGCCCTTATCCATTACACTCAACACTTTACCATCAATTAGTGGAATATACAGGGGGGGGAGGGAGCATAGAGTATCTCTATACGCAGATGATTTATTATTATATGTATCAGACCCTGCTCTGGGCTCCCCTCATATTACCCATGCTTTGAGGAAATTTGGGGCTTTCTCTGGGTACAAATTGAACTTTAGTAAGAGTGAATGTTATCCTGTTAATGATCTGGCTCTTCAAATACAAGATGATGTTTTACCATTCCAAATGTCTAAAAATGGCTTTAAATACTTGGGTATTAATATTACAAGGGACATACAGCACCTCTATCAAGAAAACTTCTGTCAGCTCTTTGAAAAAACTAAATTAGACCTAAAGAAATGGAACTCACTTCATCTATCCTTGGCAGGGAAGGTGAACTGTATCAAAATGAATATACTCCCCAAATTTCTTTATCTATTTCAGTGTATCCCACTTTATCTCCCTAAATCTTTTTTTAAGTCCCTCGATAAAGCTTTTATCTCATTTTTATGGGATGGGAAAAAGCCTAGAATACGGTTAGAATTACTACAAAGACCTAAAAACCAAGGTGGCTTAGCTTTTCCAAATCTTTGCTACTATTATTGGGCCGCAAATGTTCAAAAAATCATACATTGGCTACACACCCCTGACATAGACTGGTGTCTCTTTGAGGCTGCATCTTGCACCTCAACATCTCTTAAAGCCCTGGTCACCTCCAGCCTGCCCGCCCCTATTATGAAATACACTAACAATCCAGTAGTCATAAATACCCTTAAAATTTGGTTTCAACTTAGACAGAACTTTAAATGTGAAAACATTTTTCATTTAAGTCCCATACACAATAATCACCTTTTCCCCCAGGCAATGCTAGACTCTGAATTCACTCTTTGGCAAAGGCGAGGCATTCTCTATTTTAAAGACTTGTACACAAACTCCATTTTTGCAAACTTTGATGATTTGTCGCACAGATTTACTCTACCCCGGTCTAGCCTATTTCGTTACTTTCAAATCCGCCACTTCCTTCAGCATCATTTTTCTAACTTTCCATACACACCACCACCCTCGGGCTTAGAGAATTTGTTAGAACCCGCAGTCAATTCCCAAAAAAACATTTCAAGGATATATGGCCAGATAACCAGTCTTAAAAGCACAAATCTTGCAAAGATTAGAGCAGACTGGGTGAATGAATTAGGGGAGGAACTAGAATTAGAGGAGGACATTTGGGACAACGCTCTACTAAGAGTAAATGACAGCACTTCCTGTGCCAAGTTGAGCTTAATTCAATTCAAAATTCTACACCGCATTCATTACTCGAAAGTGAAATTGGCTAAAATATATCCTAACATAGATGATAGCTGTGACAGGTGTCGTAACACTCCTGCCAACTTAACCCATATGTTCTGGCTGTGTCCAGCCCTCACAACCTACTGGTCTATGATTTTCAAAACCTTGTCAGAGGCTCTTAACATCGACCTCCAACCTAACGCTGCAATGGCCATTTTCGGTATTACAGATAGAAGATACTCTACACTAAGGAAAAATTATAAAAACATAATTGCGTTCACAACATTGCTTGCACGTAGAAGGATTTTATTACACTGGAAGTCAAACAATCCACCTAAAGTATCTTTATGGCTTAGTGACCTAATGCAATTCATACAATTAGAAAAAATTAAATACACACTGAGAGGGTCCAGGGACAAATTCTTCTATGTCTGGAACCCAGTACTGTCACACCTGAACAAACTTAAGACTATGCCCACTTAGTATCAATTAGCAGCCCCTCTTGCTTACTCACTTGTTACTTTGATATTTATTTACCCATGTGAATCAAATGTCCTGTGAAGTGTGCAGCCTTAGTTGCAGTGAGTCTGTGTGTATACTTCTTCTTTGCTAATTACTTTTTTTATTCTATTTTTTTTACTTTTTTTTACTTCAATTATTTCTGTCTTAATTTATTATTTTTTGCCTTGGATGAATGTCCCATGTTCCGAGGGAGGGGAGGGGAGGGGAGGGGAGGGGAGGGTTGTTACTATTAGAAAATGTGAGCATTGTTTCTACAATTGTTGCCTTTTGTATTCATGTATTTGTACATGCCCTGTATCACTGGTGCTCAATAAAAAAAAACTTTACAAAAAAAAAAAAAAATAATTTATTTTAATAATTATTTTAACAATAATTTACTCTTATTACTATGGTAAATACATTCAGTGCCGCTGCTAGCCATTTTGGTGCCCTAAGCATAATTCCTTTATGATGCCCCCCACCCCGACCCCGAGACAAAAAAAAAAACGTTTGTTTTTGCCAATTTAACGTTAAATTTTAATTACCAAACATATAACTCAATACCAATAACACAATAGCAGCATCACACTAAAATGTGAAAGTAAAATCTTCACAGCTTTGCTGACTTTGTAAACATATGTAGAATAGCCAACACACAAAAAATTATAAACATTTAAAACGGAAAGCATGGCAGCCAAGGAGTTCTCCCCCTTTATTCCTTATTTGTCAGCTATTTGATCAATCTTAAACTTGTCTGTGAATCTTTCACCATCCGATAATGTTCAATCCCATTATAGCTTTATAGTAAATCTGAACTTTGACATCAACAATGTCTAACAGGTGTTGCCTACCGAAATAAAAACTAAAGAGGCAAATCCTTATTGTTTTCTATATGGAGGGAGGTTAAATTAACTGAAGTTTACAAGCAAGAGGATTTATGCTGCAGAAAATTCTCACTTCACCATTAGAACATACTAAGTTCAGACTTTACATACATGCTGACTTATCGAGAACATTTTTATGAAAAATAACAGGTTTATAGTTTGCATCAACAGGAGAAATAGAAAGTCAGCAATGTTTATGTAACAAAAAACAATCTTCACCTTAAATTGTTTGAGATGGCTTCATTATGTAACGTAAGGACAGAGGCAGTCGGATCCATATGCAGCACTTTATTTCAACTCACACACAAGTAGACATAAACTCCGGCATACAATTAAACAAGGGGCAATCCAGTAACTCGTGGTGATAACAGGCTTAGGTCGAGGCAGGCAGCACAGGTTCATACACAGTCCAAGAAGCAGGCAAGGGTCAAGAGTCCAGAGAAACACGGAATACTCAAACAGGGAAGAATGCTCAGAGATGTACGCTTACAGTGTGACAAGACTTCGCACCAGACACAGGGATCACTCAGGCTTAAATAAGGAACTCAATGACCCATAATCAAACACCACTGAAACATAATTAAACATAATGAGTCCATGGTGAAACATAATGCAGGGAGAGAGTGCCCTCCAGTGGCTCACACGGGCACTCCACATCACATAGCCCCCCCCCAAAGGAGCGGCTTCCAGACGCTCCTAAGAGCTCTGGGGGGAGGTCATCGGGGGCTGGGATGGAGGGCCAGGCCCGTGGAAAGGCAGGAGGACAGACCCATGGAGAGACCTGGGGCCTGGAAACCAGAGCAGGACAAGAGACCATGGGGAAGCACGTGTCATAGACAACCAGGGTGGAACACACTTGACCGGAGACCAGAGTTGGGCACACTTGGAGGGGTACCAGGACGAAGCACACTTAAACGAAGACAAGGACGAAGCAGACACAGGACTAAACGTGACCAGTGGCATGGGAAGCACAGGATCAGACAGGACTAGCGGCATAAGAAGCTCAAGTGGAAATAGCACAGACAAGGTCCATGTCAGCGCCACCTCCATGGCCCTCACAGGGTACCAACTGCCCCCCCCCAAAAAGTTCTTGGGGAAATTTAAGGCTATAGCCTCCGGGCTGGAAACAGCCTCTGGAAAAGGCTCCCAGAGCTTGATAGGCGTTGGCGAGGTGAGGCGCAGAGGCGGGGCCGGCAGAGCGAGGCGCAGAGGCGGGGCCGGCAGGGCGAGGCGCAGAGGCGGGGCCGGCAGGGCGAGGCGCAGAGGCGGGGCCGGCAAGGCGAGGCGCAGAGGCAGGGCCGGCAGGGCGAGACGCAGAGGCGGGGCCGGCAGGGCGAGGCGCAGAGGCAGGGCCGGCAGGGCGAGGCGCAGAGGCGGGGCCGACAGGGCGAGACGCAGAGGCGGGGCCGGCAGGGCGAGGCGCAGAGGCAGGGCCGGCAGGGCGAGGCGCAGAGGCGGGGCCGACAGGGCGAGGAGTCTAGGTACGCTCACTGGAGCCTGGCGAGCCGAGTGAGTCCTCCTCCTCTTCCTCCTGCGACGGCGCACTGTTGGAACTGATAACTCTGGATCCAGGGGAACATAATCGTTTCGCTTAACTGGACCTGACTCCATAAATTCAACCGAACTTGACTCACTTTCCACACTGGATTCACTTGATTCGGGACTTGATCCACTTGACTCAGGGCTAGATTCACTTGACTCGGGATTCGGTTCACTGGACTCGGGATTCAGTTCACTGGACTCGGGATTCGGTTCACTGGACTCGGGATTTGGTTCACTGGACTCGGGATTCAGTTCACTGGACTCACTGGACTCGGGATTCGGTTCACTGGACTCACTGGACTCGGGATTCGGTTCACTGGACTCACTGGACTCGGGATTCAGTTCACTGGACTCACTGGACTCGGGATTCGGTTCACTGGACTCACTGGACTCGGGATTCAGTTCACTGGACTCGGGATTCAGTTCACTGGACTCACTGGACTCGGGATTCAGTTCACTGGACTCACTGGACTCGGGATTCGGTTCACTGGACTCACTGGACTCGGGATTCAGTTCACTGGACTCACTGGACTCGGGATTCAGTTCACTGGACTCACTGGACTCGGGATTCGGTTCACTGGACTCACTGGACTCGGGATTCAGTTCACTGGACTCGGGATTCGGTTCACTGGACTCGGGATTCAGTTCACTGGACTCACTGGACTCGGGATTCGGTTCACTGGACTCACTGGACTCGGGATTCGGTTCACTGGACTCACTGGACTCGGGATTCGGTTCACTGGACTCACTGGACTCGGGATTCGGTTCACTGGACTCACTGGACTCGGGATTCAGTTCACTGGGCTCACTGGACTCGGGATTCGGTTCACTGGACTCACTTGATTCACTCGACTCGGTACTCGATTCTTTCGAGTCGGCTGGCACGCGCTCAAACTCCAGTTCGGCCGGCGAAACCTCCGCTGTCTCTGGATTAACAAGTTCAACAAGACCAGTGAGGAATACGGACTTGAGAGGTCCGACACGATGAATGGGTTTGGCAGAAACTGTATACTTGAAAGCCCCTCTAACGGTCATCAAGGGAGGATCGAACAGTTTGGCTAGATGAGGCTTTAGTGGCGTGCGGAATGAGTGAGAGAAATCCGCCACATACGAATCTCCCCGACGCAGAGACAAGAGCAGTTCTTCAGGATCCTCTTCTCCTGCGGGGAGTTCAAAAGCCTCTCTGAATAGAGCGATAAACACATCATAAGAAGGGAACGATACCCGACCTGATTCCCAGAACGCGCCTACCCACTCCAGAGCCTCTCCAGTGAACAGTGAGCAAATGAAGGAAACGCGGTCATAATCCGAGGAGTAAAACTGGGGCTGAAGATTCATATACAAGCTGCACTGCTGAAGGAATCCCTCACACGCCACAGGTGAGCCATTAAATTTTTCAGGAAGTGACAGACTGAAATAGTTCAATGCAGTACTCACACTGGGTTGCGGTGGAACAGGTGCAGTGGGAGCTTGGGCTTGATTAGTGACTGTGCTTAAGCTCTGCGGAGACACAGATTGCATAGAGCTTGTAAGTTCCTCAAGGAGAGATGTTAGTCTCGCCAACTGTAAATGGTGAGAGGCTAGCATGGAAACTTGGGTCTTGGCCACGATGGATAGATGCTGAAAGTCTGCTGGATCCTGTAGTGGCGAAGTCTTCTGTAACGTAAGGACAGAGGCAGTCGGATCCATATGCAGCACTTTATTTCAACTCACACACAAGTAGACATAAACTCCGGCATACAATTAAACAAGGGGCAATCCAGTAACTCGTGGTGATAACAGGCTTAGGTCGAGGCAGGCAGCACAGGTTCATACACAGTCCAAGAAGCAGGCAAGGGTCAAGAGTCCAGAGAAACACGGAATACTCAAACAGGGAAGAATGCTCAGAGATGTACGCTTACAGTGTGACAAGACTTCGCACCAGACACAGGGATCACTCAGGCTTAAATAAGGAACTCAATGACCCATAATCAAACACCACTGAAACATAATTAAACATAATGAGTCCATGGTGAAACATAATGCAGGGAGAGAGTGCCCTCCAGTGGCTCACACGGGCACTCCACATCACACATTATAACAAACCAGTGTACATTGTATTTCATGTTTTGATCTAATTAGAAATCAGAAAACAAGAGAAGTTTAAATGGCAATTACCACAACCAACATTGTCTTTAGATTGCTAGATGTTTTGTCTAGCAGCAGTCCAAAATCCAAAGAACTGAGCCTCCCCAAGCAAGTCGATGACCAACTGCAGTCCTGTCTGCTTATTACAAACCATCATTGATCACAGCTTTATTTTGTCTAGCAGCAGTCCAAAAATAAAGTAACAGTCAACACAATTAAAGTGTCCAAAGCCAGGTCCAGTCTTGTCTGGTGCAGGTGATTTTACTCATGCAGTTTGTTTTTGAGGACCTGCACTTTAGTGGAGAGCTTGTTCCCATCCAATTCCATAAACAGCCTACAACACATTTCAATTCACAGGTTTGTAAAATTACAGTGCTATGCATAAGTTTAGACACCCATGCTAAAGTTGACTAAAAAGAAGAATAAAAAATCATCTTTTGGAAACTGAACTTAATGCCTTAATTTAAAAAATTAGGAAAAATCCAACCTTTAAGGACACCAATTTTCTTTGTGAATGAATAATGTCTCGTAAATAAATAAATGTTCTTCCTTAAAATACAGGGTGCATAAGTCTGGACACCCCTATGTTAAATTCCCATAGAGGCAGGCAGATTTTTATTTTTAAAGGCCAGTTACTTCATGGATCCAGGATACTATGCATCCTGATAAAGTTCCCTTGGCCTTTGGAATTAAAATAGCCCCACATCATCACACACCCTTCACCACACCTAGAGATTGGCATGGTTTTATTTCAGTTAGCCTAATAGCTGGTTTGATTTGCATTGAGAGATGATCTTATGGAAAGTACTCCATGCCAATCTCTAGGTATGGTGAAGGCTATGTGATGATGTGGGGCTATTTTAATTCCAGAGGCCAAGGGAACTTTATCAGGATGCATAGTATCCTGGATCCATGAAGTAACTGGCCTTTAAAAATAAAAATCTGCCTGCCTCTATGGGAATTTAACATAGGGGTGTCCAGACTTATGCACCCTGTATTTTAAGGAAGAACATTTATTTATTTACGAGACATTATTCATTCACAAAGAAAATTGGTGTCCTTAAAGGTTGGATTTTTCCTAATTTTTTTAATTAAGGCATTAAGTTCAATTTCCAAAAGATGATTTTTTCCTCCTTTTTTAGTCAAATTTAGCATAGGTGTCTAAACTTATGTATAGCACTGTAAAATATAAAAAAAATACATATTTTCTGTATCAATTTGTCTATGATTGACAAAGAATGCAACTTACCCAGTACTCCTTAATAAGGCTGTCAGGCTTTTCATTTAAGTAGACGCACAACGCCTTTAGGATGCATGTCCGTCGTACTTCAACACTGGGATTCTGTGGGAAACCGACAACTGATTTTGAACATTTTATTTGAGGAAACTGCCATTATCACATTGACAAATCTATTACGACCTTATTCTACTATGCTTTTAATTAATTGATTTGTGCAATTTTCATGAAATATCAGGTGTAAATCTGCAGTTCAGCTTGTGGTGTTGAATCTGCATTTGTCATTTGCCTGATACACACTCATTCCTTTAAAGGACATAATTTTGAGAAAATAATTTCACTGTTTAGCGAGCCACATTTTACACAAATAGCTCAAGTGTTTCTCAAGCTTATACCAGTGACACCTTGGAGGCGGCAGTATTGTTCAGTTTGAACTAAAATAAACGTAATTGAATGGACGAATGAACAATTGCATCAGGCAATTCAGAAAAGCAGATTCAACACTTCACAAGCAGAATTGCAGATGTGCAACTGACATTTCATGATAAATGTGCACAAAATATAAAGTATCCTTTTTATAAATTAAAAACATTTACAGAAATACATCTATTTGTACAAATCATAGAATTTTGTATTTGTGGATAGCAAATCATATTTGTAAATAGTGTAGTATTTGTATTTGCAAATAATTTATTTTTCCATAGAAAGGTTAAAGACCATAATACAAAAAAAGCATAATTATGTTTATAGTAAATGTTAAACCCCCAGGGGTCAGAGCCCAATACACCCAAAACACATACCTTGTCCATTTCTGCAATGATTACATCGATATCACGTCTTGCTCTTCCCCCCTTCTTTTTGAATACCCTCAATAGCTGGCTGGAGTAATGATCCAGTCGGGACATAAAGGTTGAGAACAGGGGGACTGTGGTGATGAGGGTGAATTCTGCATTTACCTGAAACATTAAAACGCAAATTCACTTTGAGTCTCTTAAGTTAAAACAAATATATTTAAAATGATCACATATGCTGTAGAGCAGGCATGTCAAACTCAAACTCTGTGGGCTACATCTGGCCGTGGTACATCCAGTTTGCCTCAAAAGTGGAGCTTTTTATATGGATGTATGTGTAATGTGCATTGTAATATAGAGTAGAACAACCACATGCATGGATTCTTACCACATTGCCTCCAAACCTTTGTCAAGTAAATATGTGCTCATTTGTTTTATACCCAAGTACAGTATTTAGACATTAATTCCACGAATTTAAATTAAATACAGATGAAGAATAATACTTTACCTGGCTCTCAGAAAACAGGGCTGGCCATTTGTTTTTGAACTCTGCTATGAAGGGCATATCTTTAACGACTTCCTGTCTTCTATAGGCAAAGGTTCTTTCCATTTTACTTTTGATTAGCTGTTGGTTGCTCTTCTTTTTCACCTCCAATATAAGTGCTTTTCTTTCTTCCTCAAGGCTCTCTTTAGTTTTGCCTGCAGGGTAATCAGGACAATAGTTGACTTCTGCTTTACGTGGCTTCTTAACCTGGCTAGGTCCATGACTCATGGCACCTCGCTTTTCTTTTACAGCGTTGATGCTCAACTCGGGGCAGCCAATGCTCCTTAGTCTAGTGCGGTAGTTTACCATTTTGTACTTTAAGCTAATTTTCCATCCATAAAAGCCAGTGACAGATCCTTTCTCCTTTAAAAAGGGATATTTTGTTATCAGAGCCTGCGCCACATTATCAAGCTCTGTACTAGAAGGATAAACTTTGTATTTGATGATTTCTGATGCCAGACCATCTAGTATATCGGACCTCAGTTTGTTACTTGTTGTAAGAAGAGTTCCACTGCTGCAGAAGGCTTGTTTTGCCTTTTCTAACTGAATCTGTACCTCATAACTGAACTGAGGTATTTCAAAGTTTGTGGGCCATGGCTGTGATCTAAGGGAAGTATCTGGACCAGGTGGTATCTGGATCTGGACCAGGACCAGTGAGCAACATACAAGAGGCACAGCAAGAGCGCGCAAGTTTGTTTTTCTAGAATACTCTGTTCTCCCGTTATTTCAGTGCTACATTTTAGTCAAGGTAAGCCCATTTTCGATTCTCTGCTTATTTGGTATTTTTAACTTCACATAATTGTGTATCTTAGTCAGACGCGCTGCTAGATTCAACAACAGCCGCGAGCGAAAATTATTGAATTATTATTGCAGTCTAATTTGCACTTAAACCTTTGCTCCTATAGCACTTTCGATTTGGCACATTCTCGCCTTATTCACTTAATTACCCGACCGAAACAGCATCTGTAAGAATAGATATATATAAGAGGAGATTCAGATCATTCAGTCAGGACCAGTGAGCAACATACAAGAGGCACAGCAAGAGCGCGCAAGTTTGTTTTTCTAGAATACTCTGTTCTCCCGTTATTTCAGTGCTACATTTTAGTCAAGGTAAGCCCATTTTCGATTCTCTGCTTATTTGGTATTTTTAACTTCACATAATTGTGTATCTTAGTCAGACGCGCTGCTAGATTCAACAACAGCCGCGAGCGAAAATTATTGAATTATTATTGCAGTCTAATTTGCACTTAAACCTTTGCTCCTATAGCACTTTCGATTTGGCACATTCTCGCCTTATTCACTTAATTACCCGACCGAAACAGCATCTGTAAGAATAGATATATATAAGAGGAGATTCAGATCATTCAGTCAGGACCAGTGAGCAACATACAAGAGGCACAGCAAGAGCGCGCAAGTTTGTTTTTCTAGAATACTCTGTTCTCCCGTTATTTCAGTGCTACATTTTAGTCAAGGTAAGCCCATTTTCGATTCTCTGCTTATTTGGTATTTTTAACTTCACATAATTGTGTATCTTAGTCAGACGCGCTGCTAGATTCAACAACAGCCGCGAGCGAAAATTATTGAATTATTATTGCAGTCTAATTTGCACTTAAACCTTTGCTCCTATAGCACTTTCGATTTGGCACATTCTCGCCTTATTCACTTAATTACCCGACCGAAACAGCTGTACTCACTCAAGCGGTGAAAGCAATATCTGTATATCTGTGTAATTTGCGCGCTGTCGCGGAAGCGTCAGCGGAAGCGTTCAGCCTTCTCGTGTGAAGACCGACTCGGGTAAAGACCATCGACTCTACCTACGCGACTCCACCGAGCAGGGACACCAGAAAGACACTTAAGTATCTCCTTTTCCCCTTTCCTTCCCTCTTCTTATCTTATTGTTTCACCTTCATCAACATGTGTTTTCAATACATTCCTGTTATCTTAAGGCAACGCCCTTTCATCACGCGCATAAGGCAGCGCAATACTGCCAATCTGCGTCCCATTCTCTCATCCTCACACACTCCTCTCTCTCTTTCCGTGGGTCTATGGAATTGTCAGTCAGCAGTCAATAAAGCTGACTTCATTCCAGCCTTTGCATCTCATTCTACTCTTAGTATTTTGGGCTTGACTGAGACCTGGATTCGTCCAGAAGACTCAGCAACCCCCGCTGCTCTCTCTAGCAATTTCTCCTTCTCTCACTCCCCTCGCCAGTCTGGGAGAGGTGGGGGAACAGGGCTTCTCGTTTCTAACAATTACAAATACTCCACGCTCTCTTCTCTATGCAACAACAACTCATTTGAATATCATGCTATTACACTTACAACTCCCATTAAGATCCACATTGTAGTCATCTATCGCCCTCCAGGTCAGCTGGGTAACTTTGTAGATGAGCTGGATGTGCTGCTGTCCACTTTCCCTGAAGACGGCACCCCACTTCTAGTCTTCGGTGACTTCAACATCCATCTCGAAAAGCCGCATGCAACGGACTTCATCTCTCTCCTAGCCTCTTTCGATCTCAAACGACTCATCACCTCAGGTACTCACAAATCAGGCAACCAACTGGACCTGGTTTACACACGCAACTGCACAACAGAGAACATTTTGGTGAGACCCCTCCATGTCTCAGATCATTTCCTCATTACTTTCAGCCTACAACTCTCTACCCCTGCACCACCACCCCAACCACCATTCACTTTCAGACGAAACCTGCGCTCACTTTCCCCCTCCCATCTTTCCTCTGCCGTGGCATCTTCTCTTCCCCCACCCTCACAATTCTCATCTCTGGATGTGAATACCGCAACGGACACCTTATGCTCCGCTCTAACCTCTTCTCTAGACAGTATCTGCCCTCTCTCCTCCAGGCCAGCACGCGCTGCTCCCTCCAACCCCTGGTTGTCTGAGGTTCTTCGTGAACACCGGACCAAACTCAGGGCAGCGGAGAGGAAATGGAACAAATCAAAAGACGCATCTGACCTGAGTACGTATCAATTTCTCCTCTCTTCCTTTTCTGTTGATGTTCATGCTGCAAAATCTTCTTACTTCCACAACAAGATCAACAGCTCCTCCAACACACGATTACTCTTCAAGACATTCAACTCTCTCCTCTGTCCACCTCCACCACCACCCGCCTCCTCCTTAACTGCTGACGATTTTGCGAACTTCTTCACCAACAAAACAACAGCTATCAGCAGTCAGTTCTCAGCACCACACACACAGGAACCCAGACCGACCCCTTCCACAACCAATATCCCTCTGTCCTCCTTCTCTTCGCTAACCGAGGAAGAAGTATCTACACTTCTCCTCTCCAGTCACCCTACCACCTGCCCTCTAGACCCCATCCCCTCACACCTTCTACAAGCCATCTCTCCCACACTTCTACCATCACTCACACACATCATCAACTCATCCCTCCATACTGGCACTTTCCCCACAGCTTTCAAGCAGGCTCGGGTTACTCCACTGCTTAAAAAACCAACGCTAAACTCATCCCTTGCAGAGAATTACAGACCTATCTCTCTCCTACCATTCATTGCGAAGACACTTGAAAGAGCTGTTTTCAACCAAATAACATCATTCTTGTCTCTAAACAACCAGCTGGATGTCAACCAATCCGGCTTCAAGAAAGGGCACTCAACTGAGACTGCATTACTGTCGGTCACAGAAGCCCTACGGATCGCAAAGGCTGCTTCCAAATCGTCAGTCCTCATTCTCCTGGATCTGTCTGCTGCCTTCGACACTGTGAATCATCAGATCCTCATGTCCACCCTCTCATCACTGGGCATCACAGGAACTTCACTCCATTGGTTTGAGTCCTATCTCACAGGTAGGTCCTTCAAGGTCGCATGGAGAGACGAGGTATCCAGAGCACATCAACTGACCACAGGGGTTCCCCAGGGTTCAGTTCTTGGTCCCCTCCTCTTCTCAATCTACACCACATCACTGGGTCACATCATACAGGCACACGGCTTCTCCTACCACTGCTATGCTGATGACACACAGCTCTTCCTCTCGTTTCAACCAGATGATCCCACAGTAGCTGCACGAGCCTCAAGCTGTCTGGCTGACATCTCCACATGGATGAAAGAACATCACCTGCAGCTCAACCTGGCAAAGACTGAGCTTCTCGTCCTCCCTGCCAATCCGTCTCTACAGCATGACTTCACCATCCAGCTAGATTCATCATCAATCACCCCATCAAGGTCGGTCAGAAATCTTGGAGTAACGTTTGATGACCAGCTGACCTTCACAGATCACATTTCAAAGACAGCTCGATCATGCAGGTTTGCACTGCACAACATCAGGAAGATCAGGTCTTTCCTAACTGAGCATGCAACACAACTTCTCGTCCAGGCCCTGGTCATCTCTAGGCTTGACTACTGCAATGCTCTTCTGGCCGGACTTCCAGCATGTGCAACCAAACCCCTACAGATGATCCAGAATGCTGCAGCTCGTCTTGTCTTCAACGAGTCCAAGAGGGCCCACGTCACTCCTCTGTTCATCTCTCTGCACTGGCTACCTCTCGCTGCTCGCATCAAGTTCAAGGCATTGACGCTTGCTTACAGATCTATCACAGGCTCAGCTCCCTCCTACTTTCACTCACTCCTATGAGTCTACATCCCTACCAGACGCCTACGATCAGTCAACGAGCGACGTCTCGTGGTTCCATCACAGAAAGCCACAAAATCACTTTCCAGAACATTCTCATTCACAGTTCCATGCTGGTGGAACGCGCTCCCCACCCTCATCCGGAATGCAGAATCCCCGACAACATTCAAAAGACAGCTGAAAACCTATCTATTCCGTGAGCACTTAACCTCATAAAAAAAAAAAAAAAAAAAAAAAAAAAAAATCCTATCCCTTTGAAACATCACTTATCAGGCTTACGCTACTCTGAATAATGCCTGAACTTCGTATTCTGAGCACTTCTTGCGTTGTTGTTGTTTCTGCCTCTTCATGATGACTCGCTTAATGTAGTCCTAATTTGTAAGTCGCTTTGGATAAAAGCGTCTGCTAAATGACTAAATGTAAATGTAAATGTAAGTATCTGAAGATGTAGATTCAGCGGAAGAAAGTATGTCTGTGTCTGATGCTGAGGACAGCAAAAAATCATCTTCCCCTTGCGGAACAGTAGTGAGTGTGATTGTGATGGTCTCATCTGGCAAGTTAATAACTTTAACTGTGCTCTTGTCTTTGATTTCTGAAGTTTCTGTTAAGTTCACAAACTCATTGTCGAAATCAATGTCTCTATACTGCAGCCTGAAATTTCCAGACAGGCCGAAGTGTCTTTCAATCTCTCCTTTAAGGTTCTCTATGGAATTGGGTATTCCATTGGGCAGAATTAATTTTGATGCATTGTCTACTCCAAATATGACTCTCAGAGTTGCAGACATCTTGTATTCATTCTGCAAAACAAAAGGAAAGTTTCTTTAAGAATAATTCACTTTGTCTCAAAAGGCCTATATGCCTCCTTTTCCCCCCAATTAACATATTTTTTTTATGATAGCCCTATGTAATAATAAAATGTAATTCGTTATTGTATTATGAATTTGAGGACACTTTTGCTACACAACATTATCTGATTAACCAATTAATTAGAGAAGTAAAGCCTCCACATACAATTTTAAAAATGTTTACCTGTCACATGTACAGTATGTGTGCTTATGTAACTGATGTGTGCAAGCTAATCATTCCAAAACAAAAATACAATGATGAGGACGACACAGACAGAATTATCTAAATGTTTGTCGATTACATCTTAGATGGTGACATGATGGCATGCAGAAATTTTCTTTTCTGGTTAGACCATCTGTAAATGTCTTTCACTCAAATTTCTTCACTACTTCAATGTATGAATGTATAATGTTGAAATAAAAAAAATACAAACATGTATTTTGTGGTAATGGCTTTTGTGGTAATACCTTCTTTAGGAGGTAAAAAAAAAAAAAAAAGATTGTTATTTAATAAATTAATCTGTGAATTGTTCTGTAACAAACATTTTACGCAGGCTTTAAGTAAATTTTTACCAACTATTAAGATGTTATTTGAAAAGTAAGTTGGTTGAAATTAAAACGTGATATCATTACCGAATTCAGGGGTGTTTAATAACTTCAATAGTTATCAAGGATTTAAGTTTTTCTTCAAACAAAAGTAATTTTCTGATAAATCATCTTAGGCTACACATACATGTGTTTTGTTGTATGCATTTTTAGGGTCGCTCAAAGCAAAGCTTTAAAGCTTAAAAACATAGCTAGATCTACATAGATGTTTTACACACGATAAGATATGTCAGGGAAAATAAAATATAAAATATACATTTTAGAGCTATTTACGGTATAATATAATGTAAATGTCTCGCATGAAGATGATGATTTAAACCATCATTTTATCAAATCAAGCCGAACTCCGCCAAGGACGGTCCTAAGCCCGGCTGAAAAAGGAGGAAGGTGGTCGCCCTGCCGAGGTGGCCAGAACTGGGAAACCAGGGAAACTAGGCACGAAACCGATGGAAAATCACGAATCAAATTTCACGTTGAATGCTACCGCATCCGGGGCAACCGATGCGCCAGCATTGGGGAACCTGGATGCTGGTGAGAAATATGCTACTGGTCGAAGAAATCAAAGAAAGATCGTTACGCCGAAAATGGAAATTCGAATTGCTGCATGGAATGTACGAACTGCTCACCATGTTGGCCAAAAAGAAATCATTGCTAAGGAGCTGCTGAGCTGCAAAATCGACATCGCAGCGCTATCGGAAGTACGGCTCACTGGATCAGGGCAGATGGTCGTTGAACCGCCATCTATCGACGACCAGATGACACTATACTACTCAGGTGGCGACAAACAAGAGGCGGGAGTTGGATTCATGGTTGCCCGCCGCATAGTCGGGGGTGTCGTCTCGTTCCAGCCGATCTCTGATCGACTTGCGGTCCTTACCATCAATGGCACCACCAAAACCCACCTTGTCGCCGTCTATGCACCGAACGAGACAAACCCGGAACCGACAAAAAATGATTTCTACAACCAACTGCAACTCACGTTGGACACGATCCCGCAGACCGAACTGATCATATTGGCTGGAGATTTCAATGCCCACATTGGCACTGATCGATCTGGCTGGGAGAACACAATGGGTTGTTTTGGACACGGTGTGATCAACGACAATGGTCTGCGCCTCTTGTCCCTGCCAGTGCCAACAGCTACATCATTGGGAATAGCCACTTTCAACATCCAAAGAAACACCAACTTACGTGGCGTAATCCAGCTGGCAACGACTCCGCGATGTTGGATTACATCCTGATCAACTCTCGTTTCCGATCATCACTCAAGGACGTCCGTTCGATGCGCGGCCCAGACTGTGGATCGGGTCATTACCTCGTGCGCGCTGTGATCAAGCTTCGACTACATAGAAACAACAGCAAATTGCGTCCATCAGCCAAGCTAGATTGGAAATGCTTGTTGGATCCCGTTCGCAAGACTGAATTCCAAATAGCACTATCCAACCGTTTCGCAGCATTGGCTCCATCCGAAGACGTCAACGTCGAAGAACAACAGCTTTCAAACGCCATCATGAAATGCGCAAAGGAATTGTGCCCTCCCGTTCGTCGCCGAACACAGACGTGGATATCGGATGAGTGTCTCAGTATGATAGACAAACGGAAGCGAGTGAAGCTGGTCGACTTCGAGCGATACCGCCAGCTCAATAAGGACATCCGATGCCAAATGAAAGAAGAACGAGAGGCTTACTGGAACCAAATAGCAGCTGACTTGGAGGTTGCGGCCTCAAAGCACGGGTACCACACGCTTTATCGAACCCTTCGACGATTGAGCGGAAAGGCTAAATCAACGAACGACAACATCCGGAAAGCCGAGGGTACCTTCGTACGATCATCGACGGAGCGTCTACAACGTTGGAGGGAGTTCTTCGAAACGTTGTACAATCACGACCCACCACAAGGAACTCCGGCGGAGCCGCCACAAATCGAGCCACCAGTCAAGTCAAGTCATCTTCATTTATATAGCGCTTTTAACAATGTAGATTGTTTCAAAGCAGCTTTACAGAGATAAACGTATAATTTATGGTAACAGAGATTGTTTTGGCTTTATAGCGGTTCTTTAGTAAAGTTATTTTCCAGCTAAGGTTAGTTATGATTGATTCGCTTCCGTCGCAACAATCATTTGTTATTAAATTAGGGGACGCTAAGACGACACAATTCTCTCTACATAGACTTTAAACGCGAACCTGTGAGAAACGCTGATGGCGTTCACATGCGCATTAAGAATTGGTTCTATAGTTATGTGCGTTTGAATATATGTGCGCAGGTTTGTAATTCCCTACAAACCAAGCCTAAACAAAGTACTGGTGTTTCCTTATAATTTTTGATACAGAATTTTATTTTATTTTACGCGAATAGAGTTTCCCGACAACGCTTTATCTGTAGAGTGGTAGTGGGATCCTCCATAGGGAGAGACTAGTTGGCACTTCAGCACTGCGTTGACATCGGGTCCAGGCGAAGGTCCTTCATCAGATCTGGATACGGCCTGGATCCGGCAGGCTGTGGGAAAACCTTGGGATAAACAAAGACACTAAAATTAGCGTAGATGCCATTCTTCTCATGATGAAACGAGTACATCAGGATTTATGGGAAGTGTTCCCGGTTCCAGCTGACCTAATCTATGCAGCCTAATATTGAATTATAGAAGTCTATAATGTATTATGTGAATGCTAGGTCAAAGAGATGTGTTTTTAGTCTAGCTTTGAACTGACAGAGTGTGTCTGCTTCCCGGACAATGGTAGGAAGACTGTTCCAAAGTTTTGGTGCTAAGTAGGAGAAGGATCTACCGCCAGCAGTCGATTTTGATATTCTAGGTATTATCAACTGGCCGGAATTTTGAGATCGCAATAGACATGAAGGACTATAATGCGTTAAGAGCTCGCTCAAGTACTGCGGAGCTAAACCATTTAGTGCTTTGTACGTGATCAGCAATATTTTAAAATTGATGCGATGTTTAATAGGGAGCCAGTGCAGTTTTGACAGAACCGGGCTAATATGGTCATACTTCCTGGTTCTGGTAAGAACTCGAGCTGCTGCGTTTTGAACTAGCTGTAGTTTGTTTATTAAGCGTGCAGGGCAACCACCCAGTAGAGCATTACAGTAATCTAGCCTTGAGGTCATGAACGCATGAACTAATTGTTCCGCATTTGTCAATGAGAGCATATGACGTAATTTAGATATATTTTTAAGATGGAAAAATGCAGTTTTACAGATACTAGACACGTGACTTTCAAATGAAAGATTGGTATCAAAGAGCACACCCAGGTTCCTAACCGACGACGAAGACTTAACAGAGCAGCCATCAAGTGTTAGACAGTATTCTAGGTTATTACGTGAGGAAGTTTTTTGTTCAATAATTAGAAACTCTGTTTTTTCAGAATTTAGAAGTAGGAAATTACGAGTCATCCAATTTTTTATATCTGCTATGCATTCCATTAATTTTGTGAATTGGTAAGTTTCATTAGGTTTTGAAGAAATACAGAGCTGAGTATCGTCAGCATAACAGTGAAAGCTAATGCCATGTTTCCTAATGATATCTCCTAAGGGTAGCATGTACAGAGTGAACAGCAGCGGTCCTAGTACTGAGCCTTGTGGTACGCCATACTGAACTTGTGATCGATAAGACATCTCTTCATTTACTGCTACAAACTGATAACGGTCAGATAAGTATGATTTAAACCATGCTAGTGCAATTCCACTAATGCCAGCATAATTTTCGAGTCTATTTAAAAGAATGTTGTGGTCGATAGTATCAAATGCAGCACTAAGATCGAGTAACACTAATAGAGAGACACAACCACGATCGGATGATAAGAGCAAATCATTTGTGACTCTAACGAGAGCTGTCTCGGTACTATGGTACAGTCTAAATCCTGACTGAAAATCCTCGCAAATATCATTTCTTTCAAGAAAGGAACACAGTTGTGAAGATACTGCTTTTTCTAATATCTTTGACAGAAAAGGTAGATTCGAGATCGGCCTGTAATTGACTAATTCTTTAAGCCAGCTTAAAGGTTTTTGGTACGTATCCTAGAGACAAAGATGAATTAATGATATTAAGAAGAGGATCTATGAGAGGTCGCGATGTCCGATGCCGAACCGACGCTCGTAGAGGTGAAGGCGGCCATCCGGACTTTGAAAAATGGCAAAGCACCTGGTGTGGACGCGATTACCACAGAAGCGATCAAGGCTGGTGGAGACGTTCTTCTCCAGCGAGTACACCTTCTCCTGCAAAACATCTGGCATACGGAGAAAATATCAACGACATGGAAAAAGGCCATCATCATCCCGATCTTTAAGAAAGGCGACAATCGGGAATGCCAAAACTACCGTGGCATTAGTCTACTCTCAATCGTCGGCAAGGTCTTCATGAAAGTTATCCAAGCACGCCTGCAGAAACACCGTGAGCAAACGAGTAGAGAGGAGTAATCCGGCTTCAGACCACAACGGGGGTGCTGTGACCAAATATTCAGTCTCCGCCAGGTGATGGAGGAACGAATTCGATGTGGAAAGCGGACGGTCATCGTCTTTATCGACTTTAGATCCGCCTTCGACTGCGTCGATTGGCAAGCACTTTGGACGACGCTGGAGACCGAGCACATCCCATCGAAAGTCATCAAGCTCCTGCAGGAAAACTACAATGGATCGTCAAGCCAAATACGCATCCGAAACGAACTATCTGCTGAACTTACCATCAACACTGGAGTACGCCAGGGAGACGTCGCCTCACCATTTCTCTTCAACATCGTTGTCGACGCAATCATGAGGAAAGTCTTCGAGGGTAGGCGAGGAGTCCAGTTCGACGAAAATGGCTCATCAGTAACGGATCTTATGTTCGCCGACGACAGTGGTGTGCTGGCCGAGGATGATGCCGAAGCCACAGACATTCTCTACGAGATCGCCGGCGTTGCCCAATCATATGGTTTAAAAATTAATGTTGACAAAACGAAGGTACTGACAACAGATGGATCGCCGGCCGACGTCAACCTCGACGGCATCCAGATTGAGCAAGTTCAAAAGTTTAAATACCTGGGCTCACTGGTTGAAGAGAGGAGAGTTGTGTCTACGGCGGAGACCCACAGTCGAATTGGCCAAGCAACCGCAGCATTCGCCTCGCTAAAGTGGTGTCTGTGGAAGCGAACCAATGTTTCTATCCCGACAAAGGTTCGCCTGTTCCGGACGCTGATCCTGCCGATTCTACTCTACGGATCCGAAACGTGGACGGTGCTGAAGGCGGACCTCAACAAACTCGAAGTTTTTCAAATGCGATGCCTGCGCCAGATCTTGCGAGTATCACTCGAGATTGCCTTCGAAATGAGGACATCCGGCGCAGATGCCAACGACAACCTCTGATCGAGGAACAAATCCAAAAACGACGACTGCGATGGTTTGGTCATACCTGCAGAATGAGTGGGAGCCGACTACCACACCAACTCCTCTGGCATGACCGACCCTCCCAGTGGAGAATCCAGCGAACGGCACCAAAGAAAACGTGGCTCAAACAGGTTGAGGAGGACATCAGGAATCGTAGACTAAATATCCACGACGCCAGAACGACCGCCTTGGATCGTCCCGCATGGAAGCGCCTCGTAAATGAGATTCGACAACCATTGGCACCCACAGCAGCGTACGGATTTAGGAGCCAATCCAGACCAAGCGCCAGCTAGGGATCAAAGAAAGAAAATCAAGCCAATTCATGCGAATACTGTGGTATATGAACAAAGAGAAGACCTAGAGTTCACTAACATCACAGCTAACTGTAGGAAACAGATATCCGGGGGAAAGTGTAAAACAAAACATTAGTGATGTTAAAATGTAAACAATTTCAAAAACAGGGTGTTTCAGAAGAAATGCAAAGATGTGCTTTTTACGAACGCCCGCTCGACATGTGACGTCACATCTCCGCGCTGCTGTTTTGGCGCGCATTATGGAAGTTTGAATCGTTCGAGTCATACACACAAGTGCAACGATGGAGCGCGTGAACACGAGCAGTGTGAGAGGATTCCTGAGATCTTGCGACGATCTGACTGAAAACATTCGCTGTTTAATACAGAAGAAACTCATCAAGAAGTACTTGAGCAGGTGATATTATGCACTTACGATTTATGTGTGGATTAAAGAATAGAATAAAAAATAGGCATTTAATGAAGACATATTTTATATTTTTTATATCATTGTAGAATGTATTTCTGAGCACCAGTCGTTCTCTCTCACTAGGACACACAATCCCATGCATGCCAAACTGTCTAAAATGGTGCCTTCGAAGGGCACTGGAGTTTTTAATCATTATCAACATATTTATTGATAAAAATAACTATAAAAGAGTTCCAAATGACACTTATTTTGAGCCCCACACTTTTAAGCACTCCAAAGTTCTAACTAGAGCAGGGGGTGGAGTTAAAAAGGAACTTTGTCTAGCCTTAATTTACTGAAGGCTATGGATGTTAGGTAAATATGTTTATTAAATTAATTCACAATATGTACACATTCATTATTATTCTTATGCCTAATATGATGAAAATGGCTGTTATTTGTTTCTTCTCCTCTCACATTAAATCACATGTATTATATAGGCCTATTTTAAGTTCAAAATGGTGAAATTAGAAAAAAGTTGATTAGTTTGTCAGATTATTTTTGTCGTTGTATTCTGTCAAATATGAAATGTTTAGTTTAGCTACTTGCACCTTATCTCGCATTTTTTTTTGACCGTTATCAACTGGAACTCGCTCTCAGTGGCTCCTGTGAACAGGGCCGTAGCTAGAGAATTTGGAGCCCCCTAAAAAAATATTCATGTGGGCCCCCTTCAAAGCTTTATTTTAAAAGTTAAATGTTTATATAAAATTACAACTAATAAAAACTAACAAAAAGAAAGAAGTTGTTGAATAATAATAAAACAAATTTTAAAAAAGTAACAGCAAAATAATGTTTTTCACATCAGTCTGTTATAATTCATAAATCAAAAAGTAAACATTTAGAAATGGACAAGAATGCAGTCAATTTTAATTTTTTTATAAAGATAAAGATAATATGGAACTGGTAATATTATTAAATAAATCTAATAAATGTATTCATCCAAGTACAGTGCGTTGTATTCATGTTTTCTTGATGTAATAAATACTTCATCAGCCGGTAGGTCAGGTGCATAATGCAATGCGTCGTGACTCGTGTACATTTTTTAACTCTTATGTTAAAAAGAGAAATTTTGACCGCGTAATCATTCGCCCTTTGAAAAAGTGAATGTTTGAACTCTGGTGTATGCTAAATGAAAACGGGTGTATGGTTGTGTCTACAGGTGTATCTAACCCTAACGACTAACGGCCAACTTTATTTTTGCTATTGGACATACATTTTATTCTTCTAACTGTTTGTCTTTGGTTAACACAGCTGGAGAAGAACAACAGGGAGGTTGGAAGACACAGTAGAGGAACTACAGAATAAATATGGAGAGAAAACAGCATTAAAAAGGATCAAGTCCATAGTGAAAAAAATCAGAAAAAATAATATCAAATGTAGGAAAAGATTTATAATTTACTTTGTTAGTAGTCAATATGTTTCTCAATCTTCAATAAGCTTTAATATATTGTTTACATGGTTTTGTTTGTGTATTTAATTGTTAATTTTTTAACAGATGGTGCACATTCTGGAAACATGACAAATCAACAGCCTGACAACCCTCCACAACGACAGCATAATAATTCTACATCATTCGGACAGCCATTAATTCAGAACCCTAATCAGCTTGACTTAACAATTGACCAAAGGAATGGTGGGGCAATAGTTGCTACAGTCATGGTAGACAACACAATATATGGTGATGTTAACATCAGTTGCTTAGTTATGAAATGATTTGTGTATGTTATATATATATTTTTATGTATAAGTATTTTTTGTTTTTGTTTTTTATTAAAGTTAGTCCATAGGGTGTGGAACTTTGCATCACTATGGTGTGGCAAAATACACCCAACGAATTAAGCACAACTATTTACACACATAGTGTTTTGACACATGCTGATTGTGAACATTCCATTGTTTTTTTTTGTTTGTTTTTTTCTTCAAATTATACATCTCTTTCATTTTGTGCCGGATGTTAAAGTGTTAGTAGGTATTAGTTAATAACAAACAAACAAAAAACTTTAAATCAACATGAAGCCATAATATTTATAAATAAAATATGGTTAAATTACAATTACGGTACAATGACTTCCATAATATTTTAGTAAAGGTATGCCTGGATCACCCAACACAACGTTTTGCGTTTTGCGTTGTGAGTGAGACCTCGCAAAGATTGTACCAATGTTAGAGAGATCTAACATTGCGTGGTTGCACTATGCCTGAAACTTAGTCATCAACCTCTAAACTAAACATTATCATGGTTTAGTTGTATTTTAAAACACTGTTTTTTCTTAATAATTATCTTGTTTAATCGTATTCATATTTATCAGGTTGATATTTGTAGAAATAAGCCAAATACATTTATAAAACAAGTTAATGGCCTTGAGGTCACAACAGGTCTTTTTATTCTAACTTTAAAAAGTGTAATACAGTATTTGATTTTTACAAATACCTAAACCAACGGGCCTAAGCCGTTGAAGGCCTTCTGAAACTTCTGAAAAACGTTTTACGTATCACATTAAAAAGGCGTAATTGACAAAAATTGTAATTCTGAATTAAGCGATAATTATGGCAATGAAAAGTTTAAATTATGACTTAAAAAGTTTAATTTAAAATTATGACTATGCGTCATAATTATGAGATGAAAAGTTTAAATGATGACGTACTAAATTGAAATTATGATAAAGTAAATATTCCATAGTGAAATTTTCTGAATTCAGTATAATTGTATTTGTAACAATGATTCATGATGAATGATTTTAACATATCTTCTGCTTGTTTCTGCAGTTCGTGTAGGCCTCTAAGACTATGAATAACTAAAAATGATTATTGATGAACTTGAATAACTTGAATTTTGTTGGCAAAATAAAAAATTGTCTTCCCATACCTGGAGTCGAACCCGGGCAGCCTGGATGAAAACCAGGAATCCTAACCGCTAGACCATATGGGAGGCATTGATACTGGCCCCGGCACATTTGATAGGCCTCACTGCAGGGTACAATATAATGCAGGATCATACTTATGCCGAGCCACAGGAGAAGGAATCCTCGTCGCCAAATAGCTCAAATTTAATTTATCGGTATGTAAATAAATATCGAGATAGCTTTTCCCAGGTGGAAAGAGCATATGAAGGAGAAAGACTTTGAAAGGGAAGTTGCCTGCTTTCTTCTCGACGGGTAAGTCAAAGTTACGGTCTAAATTACAAGCTTGTGTAAATCATTATATAGGCGGCATAACGGTAGAACATGTAGCCTACAATTAAACTCGATGAAGTGCTATCGGAAGACATGTTGTCATAGATTCTTGACACATAACGGTTACCGCAGTTGCAACACGCATTTGAAAAAGCGAGGCGCTAGAGAGCACTCAAGGGGAAACATTCTAATCTGAAAAAATGAAGCCTAACCGGAAGTGCAAAAAAAACTGCAATACATCGAAAATCCGCTAGGGGCAGGTCCCAAAAGGAAGCAAATGTCCATAGACCCCCATGTTAAAATGTCCGTTTTCATAACATAAATTCATGTTTTTTACAGGTTGGTCCTATGGACTTTTATTGTATTTTTCAATAGGTTCCGAGTGCCTGACAACTGTGAGGGGGGTGAATTTTTTTCTAACTCGTTAGTTTAGATCGTATTTAGATATAAAATGTATGAACTTGATTGAAAGCTGATAACGAGCATAGGCTGCGCCGAGTGGAATTCCTGAAATTTGACGTCTCGGCCATGATCTGACACAACACATCATACCACCTCTGTATCCTTTCCCAACATTTGTATTGAAATATCGTACATAAAATGGGTTGCTCTGCTATAAGATTTCACAAGATGGCGCCGCCCATACCCCCCATAAACGCCCTCAAAACCGTTCTTCAGAAAGTCTATGGGTGACGTCACAGACGCTTTGTCCATATTTTTTACAGTCTATGAGAGCACTATTCGTTAGAAAATAGAATTTTGCATTTGAAAAAGCGAGTAGATGGGAGAAATTTTTCACACACACACACACACACACACACACACACACACACACACACACACACACACACACACACACACACAGCCTCCAAAATCGAGGAGGTCAAAGGGCATGTTTACTGCTATAGCTCTCCCCAAAGTCTGTTCATGCGGCCACCAGACAGATTTTAAACACCGGATTTACACTTTTACATATATTTTGAGTAGATAACCGATAGTATATTCTCAGAAAAGGGTTTCACCCTGTGTGTTTCCACACTGATTAAGGATAGTTCGGGAGATACAAGTAAAAATGATCTTATACGATCTTATACTTTGAATTAAGACGAGTAAAATTAACTATTCGCTCAAGACAAACTTTACTTATGCCGCATCATGGACCACAGAGGCACATTGCGTCTCTGAAAAATGTGTGGAGATTTTCCAAATGATACAACTTAGTCTAAATAAGAGCAATGTGGTGTCCTCGGATTTCTTAAAAAACAACAAAACATTGTGACAAACTTTGACAACATGTTGTATGGACAAAAGATCTAAGAAGACGTCTAAGCACAGTTTTTCAACAATCTAACGTTTTTGAACAGACGCTGTTTAGTAACAATAATACAAAAGTCTTCTAAGAAGATAAATAGAAGATATGATTTTAATAAAACTTTAAAGATTTGATTTAAATCATCTGGAAATGTAAGCTGTTTTTATTTAGCTAAAACTTTGTTTATATTTTTTAAATACATTTTAGTAACATGTTATTATTCATTGGGTATATATTTTATTAATAATTTAATTTAAAATAGAGATTAGTTCATTTTTTTTAGAACCGTGTGCGCACAAAACAGCCTAAAAATTATATTAAATTATTTATTTATTTCATTTTTGAAAATGTAATAGATAGAATATGCAGTTACGGTACAAAAATCATTATGGCCCCCAACATAAAAATTGAAAGCCCGCATGGACAAAAGATCTAAGATCTAAGATTTAAGACGACTATAAGTACAGTTGTTCTACTATCTAAAGTTTTTAAACAGACATTGTTTAGTAAAAATAATACAATGGGTTCAATTTAAGCAAAATCATTTATTTCATACATAAGTCTTCTAAAAGATAAATAGAAGATGCGAATGTATTCAAACTTTAAAGATTTAATTTAAACAGTCTTTTAAAATATCTAATGTAAACTTTAAGGTTATGCTTTTAAATGAGAGAGTGAGAGAGAGAGAGAGAGAGAGAGAGAGAGTGATTTTATATTATATTATACAATTTATATACTTTTAAAGAACATAATGATTTATGTAAGATGATTTTATTTATTCAGCTAAAACAATTGGTTTTAGTAAGCTTTTTATATACTTTTAAAGAACAGAGTGTTTTTTCAACTTTTGTGTGAAATGCACTTCACAGTTTCACTGTTACCTCAGGAACGTGAAGGAGCAGAAGGAGGGGGATGTCACGGCGGCCTCTGTTTGAGAGACTTTTTTATTAAGACTTTTAATAATGTATTAAATTTAATTACAAATTTTTTTTTTATAAAGATATCATTTAAACTTTGAAATAAATTTAGCCCTAACATAATGTCTCATTCTGATCGCTGAATAAACCCTAGGTGTCAGAGACCGTCAGGTGGTGCTGTAAGAGAGAACCACTCTGTGATTTTATATTATATTATAAGCAATTAATTTATATACTTTTAAAGAATAGAATGTTTTTCAACTTTAGTTTAATTATTTTTGCGGTCATCAATGGTATGGACATTGATGTGTTAATTTTAACTCAGTCATTTTTTATTCTTTTATTCATCTAAAACTAAAATAAATGGTTTCAGTAAGCTTTTTATTTTATATACTTTTATTCATCTAAAACTAAACATTTTTTGTGTGTATATTATTTTAAAGGCATGTTTTTGTATGACATTGTTTAATCACAGTGTCTGAACAGCACGTTTCAAATGTCAGAGCTCAAATGTGAAGGCTGGGAGAGAGAATACCGTGACACACACACACACACACACACAGCCTTTTTCTTCTCACTTCCCCACAATGTGCTCAGGAATGCGCTGGAGATGCTGACACATATCCCATATATAACAATGGCTTCAAACTTTCTGTCATACCAAACACCCAAAGGCAAATCCATAAATTATCATCCTATTCAAAACACATGATCAAAGACCAGCTAGGTCAATAAGCCAAACCATATAACAACATATGCCGGATGGACACCGGAAGGTCAACCTGACAAAACCACATGATCGACGGATAGGAAGGGGCAATAGGTCAAAACTAACTGACAAAACCACATGATCGACGGATAGGAAGGGGCAATAGGTCAAAACTAACTGACAAAACCACATGATCGATTGGTAGGAAGGGGCAATAGGTCAATCCATAACAATATAGACCGGAAGGACAAACGGAAAGGTCAACCGGAAGGGCAATGACAACCGGAAGCCATCAATCATTTTGACACATGGTACCTGATATTCACTACTCACAACCCTCACAGAAAACTTACATTTTCAAAAAAACATAGTTTAGTATAATTTATAACTTGTTTTCTTCATGGGGACCATAAAAAATGTGGAACACACAAACACACACACACACACAAACACACACACACAAACTGTGATTTCTAATCCAGGAACCATGTTTGAGAACTTTGAGAGCCCTGGTGGAAGAGTGGGGTAACATCTCACAGCAAGAAAAGGCCAGTCTGCTACAGTCCATGAGGATGATCTGTGGGACTTACAGCAGCTCCTGGCTACACCACATATGACTGCTTATTTTCATATTGTTCAGGGACTCATTGTTCCATTTCTTTTCATCAAATGTTTGCGGAACTTGTTTATTTTATGTTTATGTTGTTGAATCTTTTTATGTTCATAACAATATTTATACATTAAGACATTTTCTGGAAATAAAAGCTGTTGAAAGTTTGACATCACTTTTTTACTGAGTTTAGTTCTGTATGACTGTCCCTTTTTTGTCATAATGTTTTTGATAACACAGATGCAACATGACTGATGAAAGTGATTAAACATAAAGCACATAATATCTACATTTACCATTTAGTTTATTTAATGAGCTAATTTAATACAATTTATGAACTAATTTCAGTTTAATTAATTGTTCAAATTGAACATCAAAAGCAGAAAACATACTCTCTGAAATAAAACAAAGATACATGTAGTGTAAATTACAAATATAAATCCTACAAAGATAATCATATCCTTTATGAGTGACAGCTTTACCAGTTTTATTACAATTGATGCCCTGTAATTGAATTGGCTCTATCACTCTCTCTCCTCTCCACTATAGCTGGTGTGTGGTGAGCGCTGGCGCCGTTGTACTGTGGCTGCCGTCGCATCATCCAAGTGGTTGAGGAGAGATCCCCTGATATGATTGTAAAGTGCTTTGGGTGTACAGTAGTACATATGAAAGTGCTATATAAATGCCTCATTCTATTCTATTCTATTCTATTCTATTCTGTAAAAATATCGACCAGAGAGGATCCTGGCTGAAATATTTTCAGAGTTAAGATGTGTTTAACTGTCTTTTTAAACCAGGGATAAAATATAGCATAGATCAGAGGATCCAGAAATGTGGTTATGTTCCACATCCAATTTACAATAACTCTGGCTGTGACAGAGTTTACAAATATAAAACAGGTATAGTATGGAACATAGCCAAGCATATAAACTACCACAATGATTCCTAATGTCAGAGTAGCTTTACTCTCAGATTTCCTCTTCAATGAACCTTCTGTTACACATTTACCACCCCTCAGAGAGTTTATAACTTTCACATGCTGCAGTACTACATAGAAAATCCTCATATATAAAGTTAGGGATATGGTACATGGAAAAATAAAAGTAATAAACGCATCAGCGAAAAACAAGGGAAGTCCTAACCTAATAGTACAATCTCCATAACACACGTCAGCTGTGGATGAATTAATGTTTAAATATTTTAACACAATTACAAATGAAAGAGCATAAAATAATGAAAAAGCCCAGCTCAGACAGATGCTTATTAAAGTTTTAGTTATGGTTATTTTCTGTGGGTAGTGTAAAGGGTGACACACAGCCACATAACGATCGACAGCAATTAAAACTAAACTACCGAGAGCTGCTGTGGTGAGCAATACAGTGGCCATAATATACAGACTACAGAGAGTTTCTCCAAAGTACCAACAATCAGCCTCAATCAGTGTGATGGCATCTACGGGTATCACAATAAGTCCAAAAAGCACGTCGGCCACAGCCAGAGAGAGAATAATCAGGTTTGTTGGAGTGTGAAGCCTCTTGAAGTGAGAGATAGAGATGATCACCAGCAGGTTCAGAAACACAGTCCATGCTGACAGCAATGGAAAAATCACATACATAATAATGTATTCATGTCTAGAGAATTCAAAGCTCTTGATACATGATGAGTTGACGGCAGGAAAGCAGTAAAGAGTCTCATGATCCTCTGTCTCATAGGCCATGAGTGAGTCTTCTCATGTTAGGAGTTTGTTCTGCTCTCTTTATTGTCATATAATTTATACAGTGTCTGGATCAGACGGCCCACCCATCTACTGCCCACTGATGATGTAACATTCAAATGGGTTTTTATTTTTATTAATTAATAATTATTTTAAATATATATATATATTTTTGTTGTTGTTGAACATTAGCTTTGAAATGCAATTAATTTCTTCAGTCCAGATTAGAATTCTCTTACATTTTTCAAAACTTAATACATATTTGTTTTGTTTTTTTGCTTCATTTCTTCGCTGTTTTGGTATAGTTTAGTATTTCCACATGAAAGTAAAGCACAGGTGGAACTGAACTGAACACAGGTGTGGTGGTTTTTGCTGTAATCAGTAATCAGCCACTGTAGATCACTCTTCCTTTGAGCGGCTCCTGGAACTCATCTGAGGGGTCCCTTGGTGTGGTTAAGATGATTTCTGTGAATTGGGAATGGGGTCCAGAAATAGAGGGGTTATGTCATCCATTGGAACTCAAGAATGCGTGAGCTGTCCATAACCCTCCCAGTTTACCCTGTAAAAGAACTTTTGCAATGTAATAGGTGGGCAATAACTGTCCCATATACAGAACACATGATCAAAAATGGTGAAATCATTTTTATACTGTACAGTGAAAAAGCTATTGAATTGAACATATGTGTAATAAAAAGGTTTCAGTTTAGTTTAGTTTAGTTTAGTTTTATTTAGAGTTTGACAAGGCAGGATATTGGGGAACAAAACCCTGAAATGTATCAAACAAAACATTCTCAAGACAACCTTATGTACCTAATTTAAAATATAATTTTTTTTTTATAAAATAAAACAAAATAACAGGTGAAGTAAAACAGATGCACAGAAAAACCTGAAATACATTAGGCTTCATATAAAAAAACGTACTCGGTTACTAACGTAACCTCGGTTCTCTCTAGAAGAGGGAACGAGATCTGTGTAAGTATCTTACGCTAGGGGAAAATCCCTTTTCCGCGAGATATTGAAGCCAAAAAAATTATCCTTTAATTTTGTATTAATGTAAAACGCTTTGCGGCAGCATACAGACATAGGAAAGAGGGCTCGCGTGCCTATTGGCTGCTCTGCGGCAACTGCATCAACTGCATCCCTCTTCTAGAGAGAACCGAGGTTACGTTAGTAACCGAGTACGTTCTCTTACGAGAGGTCTCTCGTACTGCGTAAGTATCTTACGCTAGGGGACCCAATGTAAAGCGCCGTGCGTGCTGGGATCTAACACCAAAGGCCCAGGGGCGAAAGCCCGGGGTTCATCTAGTGCACAATCACCAATCACATACAGCAGCGTCCCACAGGCGCAAATTACATCATACAGACAGGGCGGTATTATCCATTTTGCCCATAAGTATTTTATGGTCGATCAGCGAGCAGCGCTCAGTGGTCTCAGTATTCTGAACCGATAGCATCAGAACAGATAGTACTGATTCGTTTAGACCGACAACAGCCTGGCCTGTAAGGCGGGAACCTCTAGGTTATAAAACCTTATAAATGTAGACGGGGAGGCCCAGCCTGCCGCCATACAGATATCTTGTAAGGCAATCCCACTTGACCAAGCCCACGATGAAGCCATGCTTCTCGTGGAGTGCGCTCTGACACCAACAGGCACTGCAAGCCCTTGGAAGTGTACGCCAGCACTATAGCGTCAACTATCCACCTGGATAGGCTCTGTTTCGATGCAGCTAGTCCCTTAGATCGTCCGCTGAACGAAACAAAGAGCTGCTCTGTCTGTCTGAAAACAGACGAGCGAGACACATAAGCTCTTAATGCCCTGACTGGGCAAAGGAGGCTCGCGTCTCATCAGGGACCGGCAGGGCCGACAGGGAAATGACCTGCGCCCTAAACGGTGTGTTGAGGGATTTTGGAACGTAACCATGCCTAGGCTTGAGTATGACTCTCGAGTCATTAGGCCCAAACTCCATGCACGCCGCACTCACGGAGAGCGCGTGTAAGTCACCTATGCGCTTCACTGAAGCGAGAGCCAGTAAGAACACTGTTTTGAAAGACAGATGTTTAAGATCAATCGTCTGTCTGTATAGGCTCGAATGGGTCACCTTTCATGGCTTCCAGCAACGTAGAAAGGTCCCACATAGGGACTGAGGGAGGTCTGGGAGGATTCAGCCTCTTAGCTCCTCTAAGGAAGAGGATGACTAAATCGTTCCTTCCTATTGACTGACCAAGCGTTGGTTTAGAAAACGCTGCTATGGCCGCCACATAACCTTTGAGCGTGGAGGGGTCATACCCTTATCCAACAGCTCCTGTAGGAAGGAGAGAACCTCCGTCACCCCACAGTCTGGGGGTGATATGCCACGAACTGTGCACCAGCTGGAGAACACTGACCATTTCGAGGAGTAGAGCCGTCGAGTAGACGGGGCTCTAGCCTGCGTGACCGTATTTAACACTCCCTCTGGGAGGTCAGCGGGTATCCGTTGATTGTCCACACATGAAGGGACCACAGCTCTGGGTGAGGATGCCAAATCGAGCCGTTGGCCTGAGAGAGGAGGTCCCTCCTCACTGGCACTGGCCATGGGGCAGTGCTTGCTAGCTGCATCAGAACTGGGAACCAGGGTTGTTTTTTCCAGAGCGGCGCTACTAGCAGCACTGAGCATCCCTTTTCCCTGATCCGTTCTATCACCCGATGCAGGAGAGAGACGGGGGGAAAAGCATAGAGCGGGCAGCGGGGCCAAACGTGAGCCAGCGCGTTCCTGCTCTTGGAGAAAAATTCCGGACAGTGAGCGTTTTCTTGAGACGCAAACAGGTCTACCTTCGCTCTGCCGAATTTCTTCCACAGCAGCTGGACTGTCTGTGGGTGTAGAGACCACTCGCCTGTCGGAACGTTGTTCCTGGACAGTCTGTCTGGTCCTATGTTTAGGAGCCCTGGCACGTGCGCTGCTCTCAGCGAGTGCAGGTTGTGCTGAGCCCATACCAGGAGGCGTTCCGTCAGCTTGTGCAGGTTTCGGGACTTGAGGCCCCCCTGGCGATTTATGTAGGACACCACTGACATGTTGTCCGAGCGGACCAGGACGTGGTGTCCTCTTATTTGGGGACAAAAACGCGTCAGCGCGTTGTCTACTACCAGCATTTCTGGGCAGTTTATATGCAGAAGCTTCTCCCGTTCTGACCACTGGCCGAAGAACGGTCTGCCCTCGAGCAGAGCTCCCCATCCCGAGGTGGAGGCGTCCGTAGACACCACCTTCACACTCGAGGAAGTCCCCAGGCTTACACCTGACCGGTACCAATCGGTCGCTTTCCAAGGTTTCAGAGCTGTGATGCATTTTTTGATTGACCTTGACCAAAGCAGACCAGACGTCCATGCTCGGCGCGGTACTCGCGCTTTCAGCCAGAACTGTAGCGGGCGCATGCAGAGCAAACCCAGCTGAAGAACTGATGATGCTGAGGCCATGAGACCCAGCATCCTCTGAAATTTTCTGAGCGGGACAGACGAGTTCGCTGCGCGCTGAATATCCCAGCGCGCGCTGTGGTGACAGTCGCGCTATCATAGACAGCGAGTCCAGTTCTGTGCCCAGAAAAGATATTATCTGACTGGGGAACAGAGAACTCTTCGCCCAATTGACTCTGAGACCCAGATTCTCGAGGTGTTCGAGTAAAATGGTCCTGTGCTCTATGAGCTCCGAGTGTGATTGAGCTAGAATCAGCCAATCGTCCAAGTAGTTCAATACTCGCATGCCCCGGAGTCTGAGGGGTGCGAGCGCTGCGTCCATGCACATCGTAAATGTACGGGGTGCTAGGGACAAGCCGAACGGTAGGACTGTGTACTGATAAGCCTGGCCTTTTTACAGAAACCGTGAGACATGCAGAACATAGTGTTTGTGGGCACTGGGCAGTGGGCACATTTACTACGTTTAATGCGCAATCGACCTGGGTCGATTTTATGTGCGCGAGCCCTGTGTGACGGGCTGTGCTTGTGTGTAGGGATGAGCACTGGGCAGTGGACATTTTTTCTACACTCATAACACCATCGGCCGTGGCCGGAACACCAGAAAATACATTCTTTATGGGATTTATCTGGGTAGCCGTAAAAACGAACAAACATGGATAATAAAAAAATATATAGTAGTAAAGTAGTAAAAATACTACTTTTAGTAGTAGTAGAAGCAGTAGCAGGAGTTAAAGCTAAAGCAAAAGCTAAGCAGGGCTGAGCCTGGTTAGTACCTGGATGGGAGACTCCTGGGAAAACCAGGTTGCTGCTGGAAGAGGTGTTAGTGAGGCCAGCAGGGGGTGCTCAGGGGGTCTGTGTGGGTCCTAATGCCCCAGTGTAATGATGGGGACACTATACTGCCAAAAGAGCTCCGTCCTTTGGATGAGACGTTAAACCGAGGTCCTGACTCTCTGTGGTCATTAAAAATTAAGAATTAAGTGGACTGTTAATTTACATTAAAGTAAATGTTAGGCCCTAGCCTCGTCCTGCTCGACCCGTTCTCCCGCGGCCCTCAGCCTCGTCCTGCTCGACCCGTTCTCCCGCGGCCCTCAGCCTCGTCCTGCTCGACCCGTTCTCCCGCGGCCCTCAGCCTCGTCCTGCTCGCCACAGTAAACATAATTGAATGGCAACTGTAGAACGCAAAAGCCGAATCCCAGACATTTTGGGCGATCTCAAAATCCCGGCCAGACTTGTCACGGAGACTCACTAGTAGCCTAGTCTTGTTGTTTAACTGCGCTCTCTTACCGGTAGGCGTGGCTTGGGAGTGGCCTCGTAGAGCAGCGAAGCAAGTGCATTCTGAGAGTTGTTGTCTTTCATCCACATAAGCCAAAAATACATTTTCTGGCTTTTCTCAGTCTAGAAGGATCCAAATTAAAAAATAATTTCACATTTCTACTACATAAATTACCCATTTAAAATACACATTCATCTTTCCAGAGGTGAAGTATCCCTTTAAGTGTATTTCTGTCAGGACCACTACCGTCAAGTACGATTGACAATTAGCAAACAGTTTGGATTGGCGGTATGGTTCCGTTCTGGGCGAGAACTCCCTGTGCATCGATGCAGCCTAGCATGGATAAGAGCAGGGAGAGCAGCAATAACCCCCCTTGGGGTAAACAGAACAGAACCAACATGAAAGTTTGCAGATATCATTAATTCAAGATTTTAAAAGTACAACATAATCGAGAATTTATTCTGATTCATGGGGAATCAGAATGCCAAATCCTGACTGGGCGAGAGGAGGAGCTGGGGATGGAGGAGGGTAATCAGCTCCTGAGAAACGCGATAGCTGCTGATAATACTGAAGGAGCTTACACAGCAAAATCTCCAGTGTTGAAATCCTGGTGTTAACCCTCTGGGGTCTGAGGTGTTTTCTGGGTCCTGGAGGTGTTCTGACATGCTCTGACATTTGTGGTTATTTCTGTTACTTTTCTGACATTTTCATGGCTAAAGTCTGATTACACTGTATTCAGCACAAACTCTGCTACAATAATATATCAGCAGCATGTGTGTAAAAGTTTGAAGTTTTGAGATAATGACATTTATGCGTGGTTTGTGAAAATACAAAAAAAAATTGTCACTGAAATATGCTCATGAAACCCCTACTGATTATTTCTTCACAAGACTTTTGAAAATTGTATCACGTAGCCTAGAATATTTGCTCCAAAACTATGTGAAAATCATCCTGACTGCTCATTCAGATAAGACAATATATTGATTTACAATTTCTAAGACGTGTTTTGTGTGAGAAAGCTTTATGCGAAGGGGCGTGATCACCTCATTAATATGTAAGCTTTTCACACCTGAGAAAGACAAAGACACTCCCTAATGGCCCGATTAGGAGCTATCAGGCCCTGTCATTCTGAGCAATCTTGCACAAAGAATGAGGAGATTTAAAAAATAATGGCTTTTTGATTGTTTGGATTTATTTACAACACAACATAATCCAAAGATACACAACAAATGACAAAAAAAAAATCACACTATTGAAAACAATGATCAAAGACAGAGACCTTTGTGCCATTCCTAAAAACATTGTACATACCTTTCATTTCCAAGGTGTTTGATTTTCACTTTACCATGTTCATATACAGAGACTCATGTGAATGTTGAAGTCAGCAGGACCCAGTGGCATCTGGGCCCTGAAAGAAAAAAAAAGTGAACATACTGATATCAAGAGAAACTATAGGGAATATAGTTCTAAAATTTATTGGGAATAAACTTGAGATTTTTCTGGTTAAAATTGCTTTTTAAAATTCACAGAATACACACACACACAAATGTTTCCAACAATATATAATATAATAAACACCAGGTTTGTTGTGCCTTGTAAGCATAGGCTATGCTGCATAAAATAATAATAACAATAACCTAAAGCAGCATATAAATCTTCCAAAAGATTTCAGTAACAACTACGCTAGAGAAAAAAATATTGATTATCATGTTACTTCAAATGTTTCCATTCATTATGATGATATGAAATGAGATAATAGTAAAAACATGAAGCCTTTGTGTGGTGCGTTTTGCTTTTCAAACGCGATCGCGATACATTCAAAACCAGAGCTCGCTCCAAAATATTAAACATTATGGTTACCATATTATACATATCTACGTTTGAGCAGATATCCACAAACACAGTAACAGTAAACACGGGTCTAAATATTATAATATTCACCATATATCTTGCAACAGTTCAACTGCAATGTGAAGTTTATGCAACAATAACGTGAACTAATAAGTAGGAATTTCTTACCTTACATCTTTCTTGTCTTCAAATCGCGTTCTTCTTCTTCTGAGGTAAATCCAATGTAAGCTCAGGCGTGTCTTTCAAACTCGAAGAAAAGCAGAGACTTGTGAAGTTTGGTGCTGCTTTGTTTTTGAGGTAACGAGCGCGTTCGCGTTCGATGTGGAGATTTGCATGTGAATCTCTTTTGCGTGCGTGGGTGTGGTCAAATTAAATATAATGAGCAAGCTCGTGAGAAGCTGGACATCTTGTTGGTTTTATACAAATTACTTAAACTTAAACGATCATTTAAAAGTACACACTTAAATGTTTATAAAGGTATATGGCTCATAAATGTGTGACAAGTATTCGCTGAGTTTTGTTTCAGTTTATAGACGTGCTCAAGAAAAAAAAGTTATTTTCTTTATTTTACAAAAGCACAATGTTTTGATTTGATTGTAAGTGGACACATACAAAAGTATAAATATCACAGATTTCTTTTTTCATATTTCTTTTTTCTGTATGACCATAAATGACTGAGTAATTTAAGTGTATTGTGCTACTATGTGAAGAAAATCCAGCAAAACCCGCCAGCGCGTTTGTCAACCCCAGAGGGTTAAGGACTCTAAGAGTAAAGAGTTAATTTTCTGGTGTTGAATTTCAAGGGATACGAGGAGGGAAAACGCAGATATTAAGTGTTTTATCGCATTTATATATGCATTTTATTACATTATATTGTTTTATTACAATATTTATGTGCTGTGAACGGCTAAACCGTTCTCAGAAAGGCATTTTCGTTGACGCGCGATGCGGAGCAGACCAGGATGAGGTTGCTTTTAAACAGAGAAACGACGAAAGTAAGTGTTTTAACTAATTTACAATATGTATTTTATAACACATTGATTTATAGAGAAATTTAAATGCTCTGCGTGCTTAAACGAGCCGAAACCTTTCTCAAAGGCGACATCTTTGACTCGATACAGAGCTGACGATGAGGAGGTTTGCTTGTAACGTTAACAGGGAAAACACCGAAAGTAAGTGTTTGTACCCTAATTTACAACATGTATTTCATGGCATTATATTGTTTATAACGATATTTATGTGATGTGCGTGACTAAACCTTTCTCACAGACTAACGTTAGGCTATTCCCTGCATCTTCTTTGACTCGTGCAGACAGGAGTTTGCTTTTAACGGTGAAAACACAGAGCAAGTGTTTTAACTCATTTACAAAACATTTTTTTATAATGTTATTTTGTTTTATGACAATATTATTTGTGATGTGCAAATATCATAATGTATTTATCCTCAAACTATCTTTTACTGTCGTTTGCCAGCACACTCAATCTTAACTGAAACCTAACGTTAACTGAAAAACATTATTTTCTTAGAATGTGTAAGTAATTCTTTAAGAATAAATGTTTATGAAAATATATTTATCAGATTCAATTTTGGTTGATGTTTGGTTTCTTTCATGTTTAAATGTATTGATTTTGCTATTTGTGTTTGCTAGGAGCATTTCCATGCTGCACCATGAGGCTAACCAGGCTTGGTCTTTAAAGGCTGTACAGACTAGAACCTGGTGAGTGTCAGATTTTACAGATAACATATGAGATAATCATGTGCATAAACATTTAAAAAAAATCATAGCTTTGTTGCTATTTGGTAAAACTAGATTTTTGGTGTTTCATAACACTCATTTTGAATTTGTCCAGTCAAATTACTTTACAGAAGAATTTTTTTCTCCCTTTTCCTTTTACTTAAATAAAATTAGTTTTCAAACCAATTGTTTTCATGATTTGACAGGTAGATGTTTTCTTGCTTTTTAATTTTAGACTCAACTGATTGGGAAATCTCTGCCCATCACCTGCCTCCAACATCACAAAGCCACAAGAAGGGAACAAAGATTATTCCATCAGCTGACTGTTGTGACTTCCTGTTTTCGAATGCGCATGCGTCGTGTCTGAACGCGTTGTTGTCTTTGGAGCTCCATCGATTTGATTTATAATTCTTGATTTTACTCTTTAAACTTACTTACAACAAACATTTTCTACTTTTCCTCACTGAGAAGCACTACTGCCTAAACCTCATAGTTACAACGCGGACTGTTGAGCAGACGCGTCTCAAGCCTATTAGTGATCCAACGCTGGATACTCTTATAGGTTACGTCCGTGGATCACGGCTGAACGCGTCTTCTCAACCCTCACTTACAAAATTTTTCGCCTATCGTGCGTCTACTTTACACCCGTACCACTAAAAATACGGATTATATCTAAGACTTCAGTCATAAATTAGTATTAATATTGATATCATCACTAGTAGCGTCGTTGCTAACTTACTGTCCAGCTGTTAAAATGGCGAATATATCAGATGTAAGTAGTCTACCTTTTGGTGCAGGTGAGGACACATTTGAGCTACACGCGGTGCAGTCTGAGCTGGAAGCTGTTGAGAAACAGATCCACAACCTTTTAGTGAGACAAGCCGAACTGATAGACCGGCGGTTAGCTCTTGAAACATCACGCGCCGATGCACACAAATCAGAGATTAACGTTACTAACCCGCTGACTCCGACCTCGTCTACTCTGTGCGTTTCTCAGCATCGGTCCCGAGCGCCGAGTTCGCGATCAGCCATGGTCTCGTTCACTCCGGCTCCAACACGCCACCACGAAGCCTGGATATTTCCGCAGCGGAAGACGCGAGTCAGGTCTAGATCAAGACCCTCTCCGACCCTCCCGGTTTTCGAGTTATCCACACAAAACCGCTTCTCCCCTCTTCGCGAAACAGAACGTGATGCTGTGATTATCGGCGATTCCATCGTTCGGCACGTCCTCACTACATTAGGTAAAAGTAAAGTGCACAGTCACTGCTTTCCTGGTGCTCGTGTTTCTGAAATCGCTGCTCGCGTTCCCGAGATTCTGAACGAGCGCGTCGGAACTGTTGTCCTGCACGCGGGAGTGAACGACATCAGGCTGCGCCAGACGGAAGTTCTGAAGAAAGACTTCAGGAGTCTGATCGATACGGTACGCAGCACATCGCCTGAAATAACGATCATTGTGTCAGGACCGCTTCCCACGTACCGTCTAGGACATGACAAGTTTAATAGATTATTCGCGCTAAATGAATGGTTAATGTCATGGTGCAGTGAGCAGAAACTGCTCTTTGTAAATAATTGGAATCTGTTTTGGGAGAGTCCTAGGCTTTTCCGTGCTGATGGCTTACACCCAAGCAGATTCGGAGCGGATCTTCTGTCGGATAACATCTCCAAAATGTTAAATACCTTTTGACTAGTAACCAAAAGTCCAAATCATAGTCTCTGCTGCACCAAATTAACTGATATAAATACTAGTGTAGAACATTGCATTGAAATTGTGTCTATTCCTCGTTTAGTGCGATCAAATAATAAATCTACTGTAGGATCTAGGAAAAATCTAATTGTTATTAAAACAGAAAATGTTGCTATTAGTAAACAAAAAAAAATTCTAAAGCTAGGTCTTTTAAACATTAGATCACTCACACCTAAGGCAGTTATTGTAAATGAAATAGTCACAGATAATAGCATCGATGTACTTTGCCTTACTGAAACCTGGCTTAAACCAAATGATTATTTTGGTCTAATTGAGTCTACTCCATCAAGATACTCCTATAAGCATGAGCCCCGTCTGATTGGTCGTGGCGGCGGTATTGCAACAATCTATAGAGATTTTCTTAGTGTTACTCAGAAAACGGGTTATAAGTTTATTTCATTTGAAGTACTTGTACTAAATGTTACGCTCTTAGATGCTAGAAAAACATCCCTATTATCTTTAGCCCTGGCTACCGTATAAAGACCGCCAAGGCCTTACGCTGATTTCCTAAAAGAATTTGCAGATTTTCTCTCAGACCTATTGGTCAATGTCGATAAAGCATTAATTGTTGGAGATTTTAACATACACGTAGATAATCAAAATGATGCCTTAGGGGCTGCGTTTATAGATTTATTAAACTCCTTTGGGGTCAAGCAAAATGTTACCGGACCAACTCATCGTTTTAATCATACACTTGATTTAATTATATCACATGGAACCGATCCAACCGATATAGATATCATTCCACAAAGTGATGATGTAACTGACCATTACATGGTAACTTGCATATTACGTACCCCTGTAATATATCATGCTGCGCCGCGTTATCGATTAGGCGGAACAATCCTTCCATCCACCATAGATAATTTTTCAAATTGCTTATCGGATCTGTCTCAGCTGCTTAGTGAACCCAAACAAACAGATGAACTAGAGGAACTAACCAGCACTATGAGCACCATTCTCTCTGGAAAATTGGATATTGTTGCACCTATTAGACTAAAAAAGGTCAGAGTGAAAATTAAAGCACCATGGTACAATAATACTACGCGTGTTCTAAAGAGAGAAACCCGTAATTTAGAGCGTAAATGGAAACAAACTAATTTAGAAGTTTTTAGAATCGCTTGGAAAGACAGTATGTCACGTTATAAAAAGGCCCTAAAAGCAGCCAGGGCTGAGCACCTACGCAAACTAATAGAAAATAACCAAAACAATCCTAGGTTTTTATTTAACACCGTGGCTAGACTAACAAATAAACAAGCGTCACCTGAACAAAATATTCCGTTACAGTTTAGTAGTAATGATTTCATGAACTTCTTCACTGAGAAAATAGAAAACATCAGAATCACAATTGTAAACGTTCAATCCTCAATCGCGCCTTATAACTCAGCCTCGATTATCACCCCGCAAGAACAATTACAGTGCTTTACAACTATAGAACAAATAGAGTTAAATAAACTTATCACTTCCTCTAAAACAACAACATGTTTATTAGATCCTATACCAACTAAACTACTGAAAGAAGTGCTACCGATAGTGGAAGAGCCTCTCCTCAATATTATTAACTCGTCTTTATCTTTAGGTCATGTTCCAAGAACATTTAAACTGGCAGTTATAAAACCACTCATTAAGAAACCACAATTAGACCCAAATAACCTAGCAAATTATAGACCCATTTCAAATCTTCCTTTTATGTCTAAAATACTAGAAAAAGTTGTGTCTGCCCAACTAGGCTCTTTCTTACAAGAAAATGACATCTATGAAAAGTTTCAGTCTGGTTTCAGGCCACACCATAGCACTGAAACTGCGCTCGTGAAAATCACAAATGATTTACTCTTAGCTTCTGACCAAGGCTGTATCTCAATACTAGTTTTACTTGATCTTAGTGCTGCGTTCGATACTATAGATCACACAATACTCTTAGATCGACTACAAAATTATACTGGTGTTCAAGGACAAGCATTAAGCTGGTTCAGATCATACCTATCTGACCGATACCATTTTGTCTATTTAAATGGAGAAAAATCGATCATAACTCCAGTAAACTATGGAGTGCCGCAGGGATCTGTGTTAGGCCCTCTGTTATTCTCAATATATATGCTGCCACTTGGCAATATTATAAGGAAACATGGAATTAGTTTCCATTGTTATGCTGATGACACTCAAATATATATTTCATCACGGCCGGATGAAAACGCTAAATTATCCAAATTGACAGAGTGTGTTAAAGATATAAAAGATTGGATGACGCGCAATTTTCTTTTATTAAATCCAGACAAGACAGAGGTAATACTTATCGGTTCAAAAAACCGCCCACAAAACCTCTTACAATACAACTTTAACATAGTAGGATGTCCTGTTACTTTATCCTCTACAATAAAAGACCTGGGTGTTATACTAGACTGCAACCTGTCTTTTGATAATCATATTTCATATGTTACAAGAACAGCTTTTTTCCACCTTAGAAACATTGCTAAGCTACGTAATATGCTATCTGTTTCTGATGCAGAAAAGTTAGTTCATGCGTTCATGACCTCGAGACTAGATTACTGTAATGCTTTATTAGCTGGTTGTCCTGCATCCTCAATAAACAAGCTACAGTTAGTCCAAAATGCAGCCGCTAGAGTTCTTACTAGATCAAGAAAATTTGACCATATAACACCAATTTTATCATCACTGCATTGGTTACCTATAAAGTTCCGTATTAATTACAAGGTATTGCTACTGACTTATAAAGCCCTAAACTGCTTAGCTCCAGTTTATTTAACGGATCTTCTATCGCCCTACAATCCATCGCGCTCTTTAAGGTCACTAAATTTGAGGCTTCTGGTCATACCTAGGATATCCAGATCCACCAAAGGAGGGAGGGCGTTTTCATATTTAGCTCCACAACTCTGGAATAGCCTTCCTGATACTGTTCATTGCTCAGACTCGCTCTCCCAATTTAAAACTAAATTAAAGACGCATCTCTTCAGTCAGGCATTTATATAATATTTTTAATCTTACAGTTAAATCCGGTCTCTAGTTCATAAACGCCAGAGGAGAACTGGCCCCCGACTGAGCCTGGGTTTTCCCAAGGTTTTTTTTTTTCTCCATTAGGTCACCTGATGGAGTTTTTCGGTTCCTTGCCGCTGTTGCCTTTGGCTTGCTCAGTTGGGGATACTTAATTTAATTAATCAATCAACAATACTAATGATCAGCATTACCAAACGTGGACGTTTTATACTAAAAAACAAACACTGATGTACTATTTTATTTAATACTGTGAAGCTGCTTTGATACAATCTGTATTGTGAAAAGCGCTATATAAATAAAGTTGACTTGACTTGACTTGACTATTTAGTGAGGTTTCTTAAGGTGCGTGTCTAAATTTATTCCTAAAGGGTTAGTTCACCTACAAATGGAAATTATGTCATTACTTACCCTCATCTTGTTCCAAACATGTAAGACTTTCTTTCATCTTCACAACACAAATAAGGATATTTTTAATGAAATCTGAGAGCTTCCTGTCCCTCCATTGACAGTCCACGCAAATACCACGTTCAAGCCCCAGCAAGGTGTAAAGGTACATCATTAAAGTACTCCATGCGACTCCAGTGGTTTAACATACATTTTATTAAACTACGCAAGTGCTGTGTTTGCAGCAATAAAACAATTACCACTTAATTTATAAAATATTAATTTCCAACATGCGTTCATGAGAACATTACGAGTTGTGCATGTTGTTGATGCGAAAGCAGATGTTGTTAAGTGAGCGTGCACGAAGTTTAATAATTTGTAATAGTTTTTTTGTTGTTTTTTCATGCAAACAAAGCACTCTTGTTGCTTCATAAACAAAATTGAGGTTAAACCACTTGAGCACATTTTGCAACAAGTGTTCAAATGTACTCCAGGAGTAATGTATATATTTCACACTTTCAAAAGTGTTATTTTAACTCCAAAATGGAGCGAGTAATATATACATTTCAGGAGTGTTAAATTTGACTCAAATTGAGTTAAATGTACACGGGCTTTTTTGCTGTGTATATATGTATACAGTGATTGGCGTCATATTCCTATAGGTAGATGTGGATCAGCTGAGGGCCACTGATGCGAGCTTGACTAACGTGACCTGCCAGAACTAACGCTACGCTTGATTGTTAACTGACATTAAAGTATATTTTAGTTCACATTAATTGCTTGTCAGTGCATAGAGCAGTGCACTTTAAACCAATTTTAAAGACACTAGAAGCAATTATGAAAGTAAATATAAAGTTGTATTTAAGTGCCACTTAAGTGGTACCAAAAATCACTCTTAATGACAACTTATTGCATTTTATTTCAACTTAATATGTGATATATTTGAAATCAATTATACTTAATGTGCATTCAGTGCGCTGAAAACATTGCATTTAAGTCACACTTAAGTGTATACCTTTAAAGTATATTATTTGTATAATAAGTATACTTTATAAAAGTACACTAAAGTGCACTTTTTTTCACAAGGGTAGGCTCTTATGTATGTGCGCTGATCAGTGTTGTGAATAAAAGTCTAAATTAAATCAGTTGAATGATGGACTCACCAAGGTTATTTTCGTAAACGAAAACTGAAACTAAGACTAAAACTATCAGTTAACCCCCTGAGGTCGGCTATCGCGCCGGCGCGATAGGCTCGTTTTTTTTCGTATGAGTGCAAAAAAAAAATAAAAAAAATATATTAATTTTTATCTTATATGCTTGTGTTATACATCAATCGATCCTGTTTAGTGTGTATTTTTTTTGTGTATGCTCATAATAAAAACAAAGTGTTGTGCTTTTCGCCAAATAAAGAAAAATAAACATGATGCGAGTTCTGCCTACTCTCCGTCAGTGAAGTCAATTCTGAAACGCGTCCGAAAATGAACTGTAACTCAGCAAATACTCAGTCAAACAGGCATACAGTCACACAGGCATGAAGCTTGAATTATCTTCTTTCAAATGAAGTAATTTTTATAAAAAAACAAATACTCACAGTTTATATAATATGTATGTAAAGAGAGAGATGTCAGTCGTTCTCATCTCAGCTAATTAAGTTTTAATGTGACTCCGCCTACGGAGACCGCGCTATTCAAACGCAAATGTGAGGCGATCCATACAAACCTGTGAAACGCCCACATCTGCTGGATAAGGCCGGTGAAACACTGGATGCGTGGCGTAAGCGTCTCAGCTGCGTGGCGTGTCCGTTTTTATTTCGGCTCCCATCCATGTTAACAGTTTAGAGTTTGCATACTGCCTGTGTGAGACGCGCGTCTCAGGCGCGGCACGAGCCGCGTGGAAAACGCGTGCATTCTAGAAATAGAACCGACGCCTATTTTTCACGCGACACGCAAGCGTCTTGGAAGCGTTTCCATGCAAAATTGAATAGGAAAATCTGTTTATTTGTCATTTTGACACGAATACATATTAATAAATGTCCTTTTGATGTTTAAAAGTGTCTAGGTTTTGACATAAATGCAAATATAAATGTAATTTTACAAAATATGATCGATTTTCAAATACTGCTGTATTGAATGAACAGCTTTTAGATGAGGAATAGGCTATATACTGTATGTGTTTTGTCAAAAATAAAGTCATCAACTAACTAATGAATCCTTTACTTTGAAATACGTATGATAAAATGTATACTTTAGTTTTGAAAGACGTTGACTAGTTTTGAAAAGATTATAAAGTATGTATGTGCATGCATATATATATGTGTGTGTGTATGAAGAGTTCAGATGCAAAAGCCTCTAAATGCCATCTGAAATTTTCTCCTAGAATGATCATTTTTATGAAGCTTGTATATTTAAGTTAGCTATAGGTGACATGTCACCTGAATGAATGGCTCATTAAGTATGCAGGGACGTAGTCTCACCAGGTGTGAACTACTACATATGCATGATGCTGTTGGAGCGTTTACGCCCCATCCGCATATTGGCTTTCCAAACTAAAAGTGTTTCACAAAACTAAAATCAATGTATCGTCTTTTTGTGGATGATTAGGCAGGATGATTTTCATATCATTTTGAAGAAAAAACACTAGGCGATGAAATCTATTAGTCAAAAGTCTTATTGCCACATATTTAGTATGTGTTTTGTGGCCTTATTTCAGAAACTTTAGTTTTTAGTTTTTTCAATAACCACGCATAAACATTATTCTCTCAAAAATGCAGACATGTACATTCTTGTTGCTCACATATTATGGTAGCCCTGTTTGTGCTAAATAGTGTGTAATTTTTTTTTGCCATTAATATGTTTATAAGCAACTGAAAAAAGCACAAATGTCAGGGCATGTCAGAACATCTCAAGGACCCCAAAAACACCCCAGACCCCAGAGGGTTAAAAAACATTTTCGTTAAGTAAAAAAAATCTTTAATTTATTATAATTCTGAATCTTGGTCTGTATTCCCTAACAAACTACAAATACATAGCTGAGGTCCTGCACCCCTACAATGTCTACATGGGGGGTAACAGTGTGATGAATTTTGGGTGGACTTTAAGTTCAAATTTAACTTTTTACAATAGGTCATCCTTTTTCAATGCATGAACCTTTTTGAATCTGGAAGACAAGGCAACGTGCCATTCTCCTTCCGCTGATTCCACCCAATAGCCTGGACAGTAAGCATATCAGTTCTTACTGTAAAGAACAATAGAAAATCACAATAAATTGTAAAATGTTAATGTGTACATTGGCAAGCTAGGCAAGGGGCAAAGATGATTACAAACCTGACTTGGCCAAATACTTTGTGGTCAGGGCACATCTGGAGAGAAGACTGTTGACTTCTTCACCCAGAGTGGTTCCAGCACCTTCCTGGTTCCTTGCATTCCACAGAATCTACAGGAAGCAGTGGACTTGTTAAACAGTGTGGACAGCAGGGTGATCAAGATTGATACATATCCCGAGGTCACCAGCTGTAGAGGACAGCACGTAAGGGCTCATGTACAACTCAAAACACACTCGTGGGTTGTTGTTGTTTGGGTCACAATGTCATTCATTGTGACACCAGGGCGGAGCAGACTCGGACAGGGACCAGGGCGGAGCAGACCAGAACGGACACCAGGGCGGAGCAGACCAGAACGGACACCAGGGCGGAGCAGACTCGAACAGACACCAGGGCGGAGCAGACTCGGACAGGGACCAGGGCGGAGCAGACTCGAACAGACACCAGGGCGGAGCAGACTCGGACAGGGACCAGGGCGGAGCAGACTCGAACTGACACCAGGGCGGAGCAGACTCGGACAGGGACCAGGGTGGAGTAGACTCGAACTGACACCAGGACGGAGCAGACTCGAACTGACACCAGGGCGGAGCAGACTCGAACGGACACCAGGGCGGAGCAGACTCGAACGGACACCAGGGCGGAGCAGACTCGAACGGACACCAGGGCGGAGCAGACTCGAACGGACACCAGGGCGGAGCAGACTCGGACGGACACCAGGGCGGAGCAGACTCGGACGGACACCAGGGCGGAGCAGACTCGGACGGACACCAGGGCGGAGCAGACTCGGACCGGGACCAGAGCGTGTAGCGCACAGGGCTGGACGGGACCAGCAGCATGGGAAGCTTAGGCGTGTAAAGCACTGCAATGGTCCATGTAGGCGCCACCTCCATGGCCCTCTCAGGGTACCTACTGCACCCCCCCCCCCCCCAAAAAAAATACATGGGGAAATTCAAGGCTAAAGCCTCCGGGCTGGAAACAGCCTCTGGAAAAGGCTCCTGGAGCTTGATAGGCGCAGGTGAGGTGAGGAGCAGAGGCGGAACCGGCAGGGCGAGGCGGGGCCGGCAGGGCCGGCAGGGCGAGGCATCTGGGTACGCCCACCGGAGCCTGGCGAACCGAGCGAGTCCTCCTTCTCTTCCTCCTGCGACGGCGAGTCACTGGGCTTGATTCATTCACTGGGTTTGGTTCACTCACTTGACTCACTGGGCTTGGTTCACTCACTTCACTCACTTGACTCACTGGGCTTGGTTCACTCACTTGACTCCCTGGGCTTGGTTCACTCACTTGACTCGCGGGGCCGCTCGGTTCACTCGCGGAACCGCTTGTGCAGAGGCGACGAGCGGGCTCGGGGAGATCAGGAAGGTGTGGGATTAAGCTGTCCAGGCAGATGGAAATAGCCTCTCTCCATCCCAGACCAGAGATATCGGGGAGCTGTCGTGGATCGACATATTTAGCCCCAGTTTGATAGCACGCCTTTATAATTTCATTCCCCAGGTGGCAGTTCTCGACCAGTCGAATATATCCGAAGCTGAGTCTAACAGGTTACGGCTCTCCTGAGCTAATGCTGCGATCTGGACACAGCTCATCTTCTTGGGTTAGATCGACCGCTCCGGGTACTAACTGCTAGATCCTTGTATGGTCAGTTATTCTGTCATGAACTGCATGGAAGCAGAGACGGTAGTCGGATCTAAATGCAGCAATAGAATTTAATTAACAAAGACTTGGTAAAACTCAGAACTAGAACAGGGAAAACTGACGGAAGATACATACATTCATATATTCAATAACTGACCCCGAACAAGAGAGCACACAGGGTTTAAATACACAGCGGGATGAGGGAACGAGACACAGCTGGGGCAAATGAGCACAATAATCAGGACCATACAAACTAACAAGACAACACACCTGAAACAAGGGAACTAATAATTAACATGACTAGCAGACTAGGACTAAGACTCTGTTCCACACTCCGGATCAGAAGGTGGCGGTAATGCACCTATTTAAGTTGGTTGCCAACCGCCGTTAAAAACCAAAAAGAAGAAGAAGAAGACTAGGACTAAGGCTACGTTTACACGTGGATGGCTATTTTCATAAACGGACTTTTCACCCCTCTTCGTTTTCAAAAAGAATATCGTGCACACGAACCTGTGTATATGCTGTCAAGAGCATGACAAACCTGTACACTCTTAGAAATGAAGCATGGGTGTAGTTTAATTTAAATACTAGTTTTATGGTAAAATTACTAAAAGTATTATGTTTATATAGTAAAAATAAGCAAGTTTCATTGCATTAAATTAATAGTATAATATTTCAAGTCTACAAAATGTCACAGATTCAAACCAACTTAACCAGATCATTTTAAACCTACTAGCGGTTGAAGATTGTCCCAAAGCGCTTTCCGTACTTGCAATTTCGCACATGCACGAGACGACGCATCCATTTTCCACCTGCCCTTGACCAACTTTTGTAAATGTTTTGAATCCGTTATCATCCATAAATTATTTGTTAAGTAGAACATTTTTTTAGTAATATATTTTACAATTGTACATTTGTGAAATGTTTTTTGTGCTTAGATGTATACTTTGTTGATAGTTTAAAACGATTTCTTGCTAGCTTAATTAAGACAGAATTAGCATGTATCCTTGTCCTAGTTAAGTGTTAGAAATATTAGAATTCTGTGTAGTTATTTTAGTTTAGTTTAGTTGTAATTTAGCTTTAAACATGGCGCTTTATTTTTTTATTGATATTTTACATTAGCCTAATATAACACATGGCAAAGCCATGTTCTTTTTTTAATGTTTTTTTAGCTCCAGTAGGCTACAGTATTAAATGGTATTGTTTTTGTTTTTGTTTTTTTAAGCTCCGTTATAGTATTAAATTAGTGCTGCTGTCTGTTATTAAGGCGGGCATACACTGCACCCATCATGAGATGAGCCAGTGGCTCAAATATAATTGCTATAGATACGTGCGCACACAAACACACTCACCGCTCACTCGCGCGCACACATGCTCACTTTGTCTCGCTCACTCGCTCGCACACACACACTCACTGTCGCTTGCTCACTCACTCGCGTACAGACACACACACACACACACACACACTGTCTCTCACGTGCGTGCACACACACACACTCACTGTCACTCACTCACACACGCTCACTTTCGCTCGCGCTCACACACTTACACTCACTGTCGCTTGCTTGCTCACTCGCGCGCACACACTGTCACTCGCGTGCGCACACACACTCACTGTCGCTTGCTCACTCACTAGCGCACACACACTTACACACACACAGTCACTTGCGTGCACACACACACTGTCGCTCACTCGCGCGCACACACGCTCACTGCATCACTCACTCGTGCTCGCACACAAACTCACTGTCGCTTGCTTGCTCACTCATTCGCGCACACACGCACTCTCACTGTCGCTTGCTTGCTCACTCATTCGCGCACACACACTTGCTCACTGGCACACACACAGTCACTCGCGTGCGCACACACTTGCTCTCACACACGCTCACTGTCACTCCCTTGCACACACACACACACTGTCATTTGCGTGCACACACACACTCACTGTCGCTCACTCGCGCGCGCACACACACACACTCACTCGCACACACACACACACTCACTGTCGCTTGCTTGCTCACTCGCGCACACTTGCTCGCTCACACACACACACTGTCACCGGCACACACACAGGCTCACACACACTCACTCGCGTGCGCACACACTCACTGTCGCTCACTCACTCACTCACTCACTCACTCTTGACGGAACCTGTCGTGGAGGACCGGAAAAAAATTAAACATGCTAGTCTTTTTGGCATGATGTCATGAAGCATCGCAGACTGTCGCCCACTATGACACACTATACGAGATGAAGCGATCGAATCTTGCGTCCTGACGCCCATTGTCGTTTACGAATACCCATGACACCCTACGTCAAACGGATTGTGCCAAAATCGGGCTAGAATAGTGTAATCTGAACCAGGCATTATTAAGGCGGGCATACACTGCTCCCATCATGAGATGAGCCAGTGGCTCAAATATAATTGCTATAGATTTGGAAGGGACTCTGTATCATTAACACTTTCATGTCTTTTTTTAGGCTCTGAATGTGGAGGTGTAAACAGTGTTCTGAAAGTGAATCTACAAGGTACCTATTACTAAAACACCATAAATGAATCCATGGCCATTATGGTCAGGGACACTCCAGATATCCATGCACATACTATGAATGCCCATGCTCATTCACAACATGGAATGCACTTAAAACTCATTTGAGTCGATGTCATGTTGATGTCTTACCTTTAAGGACTTCAGAACAAGTAATATTGACATGCCCTTTGTGTCCAGGAAGTGAAATAGCATCTAGTACAGATTACTTTTCTCATGTAAACAACCATCTGAGGAGTTATGAAACAGTAACTTGTATGTTTGAAAATTGTTGTTTTCAAACCAATATACTGTATATGCTACTTTCAAATCCCATAAGAATAGGAAGCATGCACATTGCACTATAAAAGACTTTAAGGTTGGACTATTGAAAGGATGTGATACAAATGCTGAGCATCAACTATCTGAAAAGCATTCAACTGCTGAAATTGCTTCTGATTTAGATTGTGACAATTTGATTGAAGCTGAGACAGAAAATGAGAACTTGCAAGACACAATAATTAAAAAATTGGCATCAGTCCTTCTGAAATTAGAGACTTTGTCACATGTACCAAGCTCTACAGTTGATGAGTCACTGGAAGAGTTACATTTCATTTTTACCTCTGCTGCAGTGCCTGTATCACACAGTACAGCTTTTGACATTTTCAATACCCTTACGAAAAAGAAGTTTATTCAAGTGTGCTATTAGTATACTTATTTTAAACTAAAAATAAGAAAGTATACTTTCAGTCTACTTTTTATATACTTCTCAGAAATATACTTTATGTACTTCTCAGAAATATACTTCAAATTCCACTTAAGTATACTTGACTTATACTGACAGAAAAGTGTAAGTATATTCTGCCTATACTTGTTGATCGAGATATACTTAAAAGTATAATTAAGTATTCTAAGTATTCTTGGCTTGTACTTGTGTTTACTATTTTGATTGAGTAGCTTATTAAATACTTTTTTAAAAACATAATATTACATACCAGAGCATGTGAGCGGAGCGGAGCGGTAATACTTCCTCCTGAAGATTCCGCTCCGCTCGCTCCGTCCGCTCAGCGCCGCTCGCTCAACCCAGAATGCCCTATTGTGATTTGCTAGTTCGAGAATCGGTGAATTAGCTAAAGCAATAGTGGGTTGGTTATGGAGTTCAAATATTGTTTTAAGGAAGTTGCGAGCCTTGTGCATAAATGCACAGTAAAAATCACAGTTAAGAACGAGCAGGGAGAAGAAATTGAAAGGGAGTGTGGAGAGACTGTGAGAGTTAGCAAAGATTCATATTGGAATCTAAAGCGTCACATTGCCAGAAAGCACGAGGATGTGCTACGCAAACATGGTAGTGCAGCAAAATGTGGGCTATAGCCTATAGGCCTACCATTCGAAAATAAATTAATAGATAAATGTGTACTGAGCCCCTCTCATGACATGCAGACAAAAATATATTGTAATATAAAAATTAACATTTCGTTCCCAACTTCCCATGAATTAAGAATTCGTTCTCTCATTTAGAGTGGCCACGAATTAAATTCGTTTCCACACATTCTTAAATCGTTCCCTGGTTTAGTAAATCGTGGCCATGTTGAACTAATTCGTAGGCTACTCTCGTTTTATTAAAACAAGGAAACAAATTATTACAACGTGGTCACGATTTACTAAACCATGGATCGAAATATTATATTGTTAATTTTGTACGATTTAAATCAAATGAGGAAATTAATTTGCTGATGTCAGGAACGAATTGTTAATTCGTTATGCCAGTGGTTCCCAAACTTTTTCTGCAGGGCCCCCCTTTCTGAAGATAAGAATATTTTCGAGCCCCCCCACAGTAGCCCCGTTTACATGTAGCATTGTATTCCGATTATAACCAGGTGCAAGTCCAATCAGAATGAAAATGCTCCATGTCAACACCTCAATCGGAATAAAAATGCTCGAACCGATTGAAATTTCAGTCGGATTGAAGGGGGTGGAATAAACCTTTTCATGAACCGATCAAAGGAAAGATTACACCATGTAAACGAGCTGATCCGATTACTTTGAGCGTACGTCTTTCTGCGCATGCCTGGTTTTGCGCCAGATAATTCTGTCAGCTAACATAATGCCTTCTGTTTGTGATCCGTTGTGGATTCTGATCACCGAATAAGGTAGGAATATTTATACCCGATGCAAAAAACTATGCACGCTAACCATTACCATAGTAAACATGGTAAATATGTACGCTTGAAGAAATCAGACAAATCATAATCCTGTTTTTATTTTATCTTTCAGTAGCCTATGTCTCGGACTATCCTCTTTTTCTCTGACTGAAAATATAACTGTATCCTTCTGGGAGAGAGTGCTAAAGCTCCTCAGGTCATATTTTTGGTGGCATATTTGTAGAAATGAACATTCTTTCTAAATGTGATGTAAATACGTCCTGTTACTAGGCTACCAAATAAACAGAAACAGACGCGAATAAGTTTTGTGTCCTCTTTCTTTTGTAAACGTTCACAAACGTCATAAACGGTAAACCACTTTATTTCTGTGACTAATGTGCAATTTTGACACAAATTAATTTATTATGATAAATGTATCGATTTTTATATTAAACCTGTGGTAAAACATCTATTCTTGGGTTTTAAATATTCAATTAAACAACAAAAATGCCAGCAAACAGTCGCTCTTGTTTTGCGATCGATCAGGCTGTTTCCAGTGATTTCTTTCTGATCAGTTTTCTGATAAAACTTCCTTTTTTTCTTTTTTCTTTTTTTTTTACAATAATGATGGCCTATATTTAATTATATGCTATAATGAGTGTGATATGAGTATGAGAATGAAAAACTGATGCAAATACAAAACAAGACAATAATTAACAAAGAACAATAGCCTACACAATACAATAAAATGCCACGTTTATGGCTCGCACTGGCCCGACAGTGGAAACGCGTCTCATGCCTACAACTAAACGCGACAATTAAGTGATGCACCATCTTGACAGGATTGAAAACGTGGAAATAATGAGCTTCCAGATCCGGCAGACAAGCTGTGTGCGCATGTCAGAAAATGACTTCGATTGAAAGCGTCAGCACATGTAAACACCAGATCGGTTTAGATAACATCCCATGTAAACAGTCAACCGGAATCCGTCAATCAGAACGATCTCAATCAGAATAGCAAAAAAGTGTGCATGTAAACGGGGCTACTGACACAAACATACAAATCCTTTGTTTCTAAACTCCACTGGACTTTACTTAACATTGTAAGTCATACAAAATGGCAACTTCTTCCTGAACAAAAAAAAATAAAAAAAATGACAAATCACCTTCACAATTATTAAAAGTGACACTGCATCATGTATCATAAAATTTTACCATGTAATGGTGTTCATGGCTTTCAACACATCTTCTTATAAACTCCATTCCTGCATGAAAGTGGCCTTTTACACTTTACCAGCTCTCTGAAGAAAATAACAAAATCCTGAACATTTAACTCTGCAAAAACTGCACCTTTAATGTCCACATCTTTTCAGTGACTGGTGTGGGCTTGCTTCATGCTGCAGATCTTCTCAAATCGGGGTTGCAGCTGTGAGACTGCTACTCTTTGTTCATTTTCAATGTCCAGCTTTGATCTGTATTTAGTCTTGATGGAGGCCACAGCAGAAAAACCTATCTCACATAGGTAAGACGTGGCAAATGGAAGGAGTGTGGCCAGAGCTCTTTTACCTAGCAGTGGGAAATCTTTCTCCACTCCAATCCAAAATGCAGCTAGTGTCTTAGACTTAAACTCAAGCCTCATTGTTGAATCAGAGGTGACATCAATGAACTGTTCATTCTCTGTAGTGCTGAATTCGGCAGGTGGTGTTGCACTGAAGGGGTCTCGGATCCAGTCATATTGTGTAGGATCCTGCACTGGGAAGTACCTCTGGAAATGCTTTTGGAGGGCAGAGATGTGAGCTTTCATGCATGGGATCACTGTGTTCTGCAGCTTGTTGACCTCAATGAATGACTTCAGGTTCTCAAACGAGGCTATATTTCCCTCTGTAACTCGCTGCTCCCACATCTCAAGCTTTCTTGTGAATGATGTGATTTTATCTGCCAGATGTGGAAGGTGTGTGTTGCTGCCCTGCATCTGCAGATTTAGCTCATTGAGTTTTTGAAACATGTCACTGAGGTACGCAAGTTTCATGAGGAACTTGTTGTTGTTAAACTTGTGGGCAAGTTCATTTTCCTCCTCCTCCAAAAAGATGCGGATCTCATCCCGCAGTTCAAAGACCCTGGATAAAACCTTCCCACGTGACAGCCATCGGGACTCGCTGTGAAACAGAACAGCTGTGTGGTCGGAGCCCATTTCCTCACACAGTGCAGAGAAAATACGTGCTTTGACAGGTCGTGTTTTAATGTAGTTCACTGTAGTGATGACATCCGTCATAACATCGTGCAGGTCGGGACTCAGCTGTTTAGACGCCAGCGCCTCTCGGTGTATCATACAGTGTGTCCACTGCACGTTAGGGGAGATGCGCTTGATGAGCGCTTGCAGCCCCCCTCTTCTCCCAGCCATGGCCTGAGCCCCGTCTGTGCAGATCCCCACACAGTCCTCCCATTTCAGATCGGCCTCTCTCAAGTAAGTGTCAATTATTTTAAACAGTTCGTCTGCAGTGGCTCTGCTCGTCACTTGTTTGCAGAAAAGCAAATCCTCCCTCAAATCATCGGCATCAATGAATCTGACGTATGTTATCAATAAGCAGTCTTTATTAAGTCAAGTCAAGTCAAGTCATCTTCATTTATATAGCGCTTTTAACAACGTAGATTGTTTCAAAGCAGCTTCACAGAGACAAGCGTATAATTTAAGGTAACAGAGATTGTTTTGGCTTTATAGCAGAGTTAAGTTATTTTCCATCTAAAGTTAGTTTTGATTGATTTGCTTCCGTCGCAACGATCATTTGTTATTAAATTAGGGGCCGCTAAGACGACACCATTCCCTCTACACAGACTTTAAACGCGAACCTGTGAGAAACGTTGATGGCGTTCACATGCGCATTTAGAACGGGATCTATAGTTATGTGCATTTGAAAATACGCAGGTTTGGAATTCCCTACAAGCCAAGCCTAAAACCCAAAGTAAAAGTACTTGTCTTTCCTTATAAATTTTGATAAAGCATTTTATTTTATTTTGTTGCTTTGGGGTAGGAACGCGAAACGAATTTTCCCGACAACGCCTTATCTGTAGAGTGGTAGAGGGATCCTCCATAGGGACAGACTAGTTGGCACTTCAGCACTGCGTTGACATCGGGTCCAGGCGAAGGTCCTTCGTCAGATCTGGATACGGCCCGGATCCGGCAGGCTGCAGGAAAACCTCGGGATAAACACAGACACTAAAATTAGCGTAGATGCCATTCTTCTCATGATGTAACGAGTACATCAGGATTTATGGGAAGTGTTTTAAAATGTATGCGATGTTTAATAGGGAGCCAATGCAGTTTTGACAGAACTGGGCTAATATGGTCATACTTCCTGGTTCTGGTAAGAACTCGAGCTGCTGCGTTTTGAACTAGCTGTAGTTTGTTTATTAAACGTGCAGGGCAACCACCCAGTAGAGCATTACAATAATCTAGCCTTGAGGTCAACTGTCAGTCGGTATTACTGTCAGTCGCCTCATCCATCTGCAGAGCAAAGCGTCGGTCCCGTATCTTGTCATTTAGCTGCTCTTCTATGTCTTTTGACATATCATAAATACGGCTTGAGATAGTATTGTTTGAGAGAGGAATGGCCTTTAGCTTGCTGGCAGTGGCTTCGTCGATCATAGTTGAGACCATGTCGATCGCAGAGGGAAGTATTAATTCCTCGGCTATAGTGTGTGGCTTTTTACACTGAGCAACTCTGTAGGCAACTTTGTAGGATGCGAGTTGAGCATTTGCAGGCAGGGATGCTGCTTTAGTAAAGCGACTCTGCTGTGCACGACACTGTGTGAGTTTTTTTCGGAAGAACTCCACCGGCTTGTCTTTGTGCTCGGGATGTGTTGTCTCCAAGTGGCGTTTTAATTTGTTCGGCTTCAGACTGTCGCAAGCTAGTATTTTTAGACACACAACACACTGTGGTCTTTCCTCCTTACCCACTGTTGTGCTGGTGAAGCCGAGTGCGAGATATGCCTTGTCATATTTTCTTGTCTTTGCTTTTGAAGTTGCTACATTTGGTGAAGATTCATCATCTGGTTTGCGTTTAGCTGGGAGCGCTGTCACAAACTTGTCCATGCTGTTATGCTAGCATTGTAACTAACCCGGGAAGCCGTAGCCGTGCCGCGCCCAACCACTGCGTTATGCAATCACCATATCAGTGCAACTAAAAATAACCTATAGCCAACACACAATATGAATTAGCCTACATAATTGTAGTTGATGTAGCTTATTTTTAAGTTTTTTTTAAGTTGAAATTAGACAGAAGTTATTGAACCACTTGTTAAATTTTAATAAAAAAAAAAACTGACCCGAATAATTAGGTAGGCCTATAATTTAGATGTAGGCAACAGAAAATTTACTGTACGCTATTATAATGTACCCAAATTTGTTTTTACAGAAAAAACTGCTACCAATCAAAGGGAGATAAAGAATTTTTTCCCTCTCCTGCGTCCCCAGACTCCCCAGTTCTCTGTGTCTAATGCACGAAAGAAAGAATTAGATGACGCATTTTTTAAGATGGTTTACGTGGATTATGAACCTCTCACAAAAGGTGAACGTGAGGGTATGCGTAATTTTGTCAGCGTTGCCCAGCCCGGCTATACCACACCGTGCTACAGTACAGTACGTGACACTCTGATGCCGAATGCTCTTAGCGAGATGGAAGGCAGACTTAGAGAGCTGTTGCAGTTAGGAGATGGCTTTGCGCTTACTTTAGACATTTGGACAAACAGAAGAGGACACAGCTTTCTGGGTGTTGTGGCAAGTTTCATTGATGAAATGTTTAACAGTCACACTGTGCTGCTGTCCTGTGAACATCTTAAAGGACACCACACCGCTGAGAATATTTTTCATAAATATGAAAGTATCTTGCAACACTGGAATTTACAACGGCGAGTTGTCAGGGTGGTGACTGACAGCGCAAGTAACATGGTAAAGGCTTTCGACCTCCCAGGGTTTGATGAAAGTTCAACTGAAGAGGAGGGCGAGGAAGAGGTCCTTGAGGAAGATGGCAGTGGCACAGAGGAAGGTCCACTTTCACCATTCCAGCCAGATTTTGCGCAGATCATAGAAAACATGAGCGCCACATACATCACTGAATCTAATCTGCATATGCGATGCCCCATCCATTTACTGCAACTCGCCATAAAGGATGCAATAAACGGTCATGCTGATGTAGACAAAATGATCACACGAACGGCAAAACTTGTAAAGAGTATTAGAAAAAGCACCTTAAACACTGAGGAGGCTGATAAACTAGGTGTGCGTCCCACCCCAGCATGTGTCACCAGGTGGAGCAGTCAGCTGCGCATGATCGAATCAGTACTGAAAATGTTTGCAAGAGACCCGCAATTCCAAAACAAGCTGAAAATTCCCGAGCACAGTAAGCTGACCATGAATGACGTACTTCATCTCCAAGCCCTGACTGAGGTGCTATTGCCTCTGGCAGAGCTTACAACTGCTATGCAAAAAGAGCACGGAAACCTTGGCATGATTCTTCCAGCTGTAATGGAAATCAAACAGCTTTTGTCCAGTGTCCCTGACAACCGCTCTGTCAACATTCGTGCATTTGTGGAGACACTGTCAGATAATGTCTCTACTCGTTTTAACAGATTTTACTCTGACAAGCACCTTGTGTTGGCGGCTGTATTGGATCCACGTTTTAAAACTGAATGGATCATTAGAGATGGTACAGTGAGCAATCAACTCGTAGAGATTCGTGAAATGTTGGTAAAAGAGGCAGAATGCAGTGGTTCTCTTACGAGAGTCCTCTCGTACTGCGTTTTGTAAAAACGCTACGGGAAAAGTCTCTTTTCACGAATACTGAAGCAAAAATTATCCTTAATTTTCATACATGTAAAGCGCGTTGCAGCAGTACACAGCTATGGCGAGACGGCTTGCTCGCCCATTGGCTGCTCTGCGGCAACTGCATAAGCCTATCGAGCGAGGCCTGAAGTGACGTCAGGCCAATGAGGGGGCTTCGCGCCCTCCTAGCCATTTCCCGCCGAGACGGGCGTGGCTAACCTCTATAAAAGGAGCTCGAAAAGGCTGATTCACTGATTTTAATCTCTTCAGCGAAGCGCACGCATCGCTGGATCACGAAAGCAAGCGTCGTTAGAAGCAAGCAACTCAGCGGGACGTGCCCTCGAAGTCGCTGGCCAATGCCGCCTTCTTCAGCCGTACCTGCAGCGCTTTCCGGCGCCTATATCCTTTGTGTTGCTCTGTTTGTGTGTGTGTGTGTGTGTGTTCGCTGAACACTCACCCCTAAAAGAGCTGCGTCTTTTTAAAGATGCCTTCCTGCGGCTCGTGCCGAGCCCCACTCACCGAGGGAGACCGTCACGTCATCTGTGTCTCCTGTTTGGGTGAGGACCATGCAGCGCTCGCGCTCGCTGACGGCGGATGCTCTCACTGCGAGCTTTTGCCAATGGTGACTCTGAGGACTCGCCTGGCATCCTTCTCAGAGCCTGCATTCACCGCCGCGATGCCGCGCCGTAAGAAGCGCCGCTCGCAGCGGGTCCCGGAACCCTCTTCAGCCCGACCAAGCTCGCCGGTTCGCCCGCCAGCTTCACCGGCTTCTCACTATGAATCACTTCCTGATGCTCAGCGCCCGCAGTCTGCCGCCGCTTCATCAGAGGAAGTTGTTTCAGAGGCCGCGTCGGGGGAAAAGGATTCCTGCTCTCTGCTGGCTTCAGGCAGCGAGGATTGGGCGAGCTCCGAGGATCTCGCGCCCCCTGCCCGCAAACCCACCACGAGAGCCAACATTGAGACGGAGCTCATGCGAGTACTCACGCTGGCCGCGGCGAGCCTCAGCCTCGAGTGGTCTGCACCGGAGCCCCCCTCTCGCACCCGGCTGGATGGTAGCTTCCTCCCTGGTGAGCGCACTTCTCCGGAATCAAAGCCCGCTCCTTTTCTTCCTGAGTTACATGAAGAAGTTGCGAAGGCCTGGAACGCGCCCTACTCGGCGCGAACACGCTCATCTGTGTCGCCTGCATTTTCCTCGCTGGATAATGCCAAAGGCCGAGGCTACCTTTCGCTTCCGCCGGTGGAACAGGCGATAGCGACCCACCTTTGCCCGCCCTCTGCTGGACGGCGGACTAAACCGGTGTTGCCTTCAAGAGCCTGCCGCATGACGTCGACGCTGCTCGCGCGAATTTTCTCCGCCGCTGGGCAAGCCGCGTCAGCGCTACACACCATGGCTACGCTGCAGATATTCCAGGGTGATCTCCTCCGTAAGTTGGACGAGATGGGACCTGAAGCTATCTGCATCGCGGATTTGAGGAGTGCTTCTGACCTCACGCTCCGAGCTACCAAGGCTGCTGCTCAAGCCATGGGACGGTGTATGGCTTCCGCCACTGTTGCTGAGAGGCATTTATGGCTGACGCTCACGGAGATGGCCGATTCCGAGCACACCGCGTTTCTCGACGCCCCGCTGTCTTCCGCTGGCCTTTTTGGTTCTTCTCTCTCCGAGTTCGTGGAGAGATTTACCGAAGCCCAGAAAGCGTCTCAAGCCTTCAAGCACTTCCTGCCGAAGCGCTCTGGTTCTGCAGCGAGCCGTGATAAACGGACCCCGCGGAGCTCTCAGCCTCAGCCCCCGCCTCCCGCCGCCTCTTCACAGCAGCGACAGCAGCGCAGCTCCAGGCCCCGCTCTCGCTCTACCGCCCGTCGCCCCACTATGCGCGGGCCGCGGCCGAGGATTGAGGTAAAACCGGAAGCCCCGAAGAAGTCCTAGCACGCCTAGGAAAGCGCAGGTGTGTGAGTCCCGTTGTGACCGGCCTCTCACCCAAGCGCACCGCTGTTTCAGTCCCAAGATTTGCGGCTGTTCCAGCGTTTTATGCAAGGCACAAGCCCGTACAGTTGCCCGCTTGCCTGCACACAAAAGCCGTTTTTACGGCTACCCAGATATATCCCGAAAAGAGTGTATTTTCTGGTGTCCCGGCCACGGCCGATGGTGCTATAAATGTAGTGTTGATGCCCACTCCCCAGTGCCCATCCCTACACACAAGCACAGCCCTGCACTCAGGGCTCGCGCACATAAAATCGACTCAGGTCGATTGCGCTTCCAACATAGTAAAAGTGCCCACTTCCCAGTGCCCACGAACACTATGTCTAACACACAGTCTCGAGATACTGCTTGCTCCTGATCGATTGCTCCTGTCTGCCTCGCTGCCTGCTGTGAGTGTGTTTGTTTGCTTCGGTGCTGTAAGCTCCGTCTTAGCCTTGTATTTCTTTGTTTTGAACCATCATTTACTACCATTTCTAGTTGTTTATACTACTAGCTGCTACATTTTACCCAACATCTCAGATTAAACTGACATCGCTAGCTTCTGTTATTAGTACTACTAGCACAAAACGCTAGTAATTCGCTAGCCTGTTAACGCACCCGTGCGCTCAGCTATTTTTATTTATTTATTTTTCTCTCGCGCGTCCGCGCCTTTGAGTTCATAAAAGCTCAGGTGAGTAAGAATCAGTCAACAAACACGGTGAGTAATGTCTTGTCCTGTTATTGTCACCTGCACTTCATGTCACATGTTTAGCATAGCCTTCTCTGTCGACAATATAGGATTTATATGTGATAAATGTAAGGAGACAGTTAGGTTGACAGAGAAGATTTCAGAATTAGAAACACGCATCCAAACTTTAATTGAGGATAGTAAGAGTGCTAGAGCTTCAGATGTTTTGGATGCGCATAGCATAGTGAACACTTTACATGAGTCGGTTCCGGCTGAAGTAGAGCCTGTGCAGCCAGGCAAATGGGTGACGGTGAGGGATCGCTCTAGTCGCGGATCTAAAAACCACTCTTCCGTTCCGATTACCATAACAAATCGATTTGCCCCGCTCAGTGAAACACCCACTGAGAATGATTGTGCCCTAGTTATTGGCGATTCTATTACACGGAACGTGAAAATAGAGACACCAACCACCATAGTCACATGTTTGCCGGGAGCCAGAGCGCCTGACATCAAAGCAAATTTAAAAGTGCTGGCTAATGCTAATCGTAGTTTCTCTAAGATCATTATTCATGTCGGCACTAATGATGTTCGACTCCGCCAGTCGGAGATCACCAAAATTAATATTAAAGAGGTGTGTGAACTTGCAAGTACGATGTCAAGGACTGTAATTTGCTCTGGCCCCCTTCCTGTTCGCAGGAGTGATGAGATAGTTAGTAGATTGTGTTCGCTTAACGGTTGGCTGTCTCGGTGGTGTCCGCTTAATAATATAGAATTCATAGACAATTGGAAAAGTTTTTGGGGCAAACCTGACCTGTTGAAAAGAGATGGTATTCATCCCTCCTGGGATGGTGCAGCTCTTCTCTCTAGTAATATGGCTCATAGTCTTAGAGCTCAAACATGACAAATTGGGCACCAGGTCAGGAAGCAGACAGACTGGCTAAACCGACCGTCTGCTAGCGGCCTCGCGTCACCCAGGTCAGATAAATCACATCACATAGAGCCTCTTTCACCTAGCTATCATCATATAGAGACTGTGTCTGTTCCCCGAATTTGGAAATCCAAAAAACGTTTTAACCCATCTAAGGTTAAAAATTTAATTGATGTTCAACAAATAAAAAACAGCTATAATACAGATGAGCAAATACTAAAGCTTGGGTTGCTGAATATTTGATCGCTTACTTCAAAAGCACTCATTGTTAATGATATGATTTCAGATAATAACCTAGATGTGCTGTGTTTGACAGAAACCTGGCTAAAACCAAACGATTACATTACTTTAAATGAGTCCACCCCGCAAGATTACTGTTATAAACATGAGCCTCGTCTGAAACGCAAAGGTGGTGGTGTTGCTGTAATTTATAGTAATAGTTTCAAAACCACTAAGAAATCAAGTTTTAAATATAATTCTTTTGAAGTGTTAGTGCTTAATGTAAAAATATATAGTGTAAACGATAAATCGCGTTTGAGATTTGTGCTGGCTACTGTATACAGGCCACCAGGGCACCATACAGACTTTATCAAAGAATTTGCGGACTTTCTATCAGAATTAATATTGACTGCAGATAAAGTACTAATTGTTGGTGATTTTAATATACACATCGATAATGAAAAAGATGCATTGGGTTTGGCATTTAAAGACATTGTAAATTGAATTGGAGTTAGACAACACGTGTCAGGACCTACTCATCGTCGTAATCATACTCTAGATCTAATATTATCACACGGAATAAATGTTGATGCCGTTGAAATTCTGCAGCAGAGCGATGACATCTCAGATCATTATCTAGTCTCGTGTAATTTGCATTTAGCCAAGGCTGCAAAGCCAACTCCGTGTTTCAAATATGTTAGACCTATCACTTCTGCCACTAAAGATCGCTTTATTAGTAATCTTCCTAATCAGTTTCGTCGTCTTAGCATCCCGGATAGCTTAGAAGACCTCGATATTGCAACAGAAACTTTTAACTCTCTCTTTTCCAGTACTTTAGACACAGTTGCTCCGTTGCGCTTAAAGAAGATTAAAGAAAATAGTCCAACGCCGTGGTACAACGAGCACACTCAGGCCCTTAAGAGAGCAGCCAGAAAAATGGAGCGCAACTGGAAGAAAACAAAACTAGAGGTATTTCGCATTTTAATGGAAGGAGAGCTCGATTACTTACAGAGAGGCTTTAAAAGCTGCTAGATCTGCTTATTTTACAACCCTATTAGAAGAAAATAAACATAATCCTAGGTATTTATTTGAAACAGTGGCTAAACTAACGAAAAAGAAAGCTTCAAGCCAAGAAGTTTCCAAGCAGCACAGCAGTAATGATTTTATGAACTTCTTCACTTATAAGATTGATAATATCAGGGACAAAATTATAACTATGCAACCGTCTACTACAGTATCGCATCAGGCAGTGCATTGTAGCCTCCCTGAGGAAAAATTTGATTCATTCGTTGCTATAGGAGAGGAAGAATTTACTAAACTCGTTAAATCATCTAAATCGACAACATGTATGTTAGACCCTATACCAACTAAGCTACTGAAAGAGATGCTTCCAGAGGTCCTAGATCCTCTACTTAATATCATTAATTCATCTTTGTCTCTAGGATACGTACCAAAAAACTTTAAGCTGGCTATGATTAAACCACTTGTTAAAAAAACGCAACTTGATCCTACAGAACTAGTCAATTACAGGCCGATCTCGAATCTACCTTTTCTGTCAAAGATATTAGAAAAGGCAGTATCTTCACAACTGTGTTCCTTTCTTGAAAGAAATGATATCTGCGAGGATTTCCAGTCAGGATTTAGACCGTACCATAGTACTGAGACTGCTCTCGTTAGAGTCACAAATGATTTGCTCTTATCATCCGATCGTGGTTGTATCTCTCTATTAGTGTTACTCGATCTTAGTGCTGCATTTGACACCATTGACCACAACGTTCTTTTAAATAGATTAGAACATTATGTTGGCATTACGGGAAATGCACTAGCATGGTTTAAATCATACTTATCTGACCGTTATCAGTTTGTAGCAGTAAATGATGAGATGTCTCATCGATCACAAGTTCAGTATGGCGTACCACAAGGCTCAGTACTAGGACCGCTGCTGTTCACTCTGTACATGCTACCATTAGGAGATATCATTAGGAAACATGGAATTAGTTTTCACTGTTATGCTGATGATACTCAGCTCTATATTTCTTCAAAACCTAACGAAACTTATCAATTCACAAAATTAACGGAATGCATAGCAGATATAAAGAATTGGATGACTCGTAATTTCCTACTTCTAAATTCTGAAAAAACAGAGTTTCTAATTATTGGACAAAAAACTTCCTCACGTAATAACCTAGAATACTGTCTAACACTTGATGGCTGCTCTGTTAAGTCTTCGTCGTCGGTTAGGAACCTGGGTGTGCTCTTTGATACCAATCTTTCATTTGAAAGTCACGTGTCTAGTATCTGTAAAACTGCATTTTTCCATCTTAAAAATATATCTAAATTACGCCATATGCTCTCATTGACAAATGCGGAACAATTAGTTCATGCGTTCATGACCTCAAGGCTAGATTATTGTAATGCTCTACTGGGTGGTTGCCCTGCACGCTTAATAAACAAACTACAGCTGGTTCAAAACGCAGCAGCTCGAGTTCTTACCAGAACCAGGAAGTATGACCATATTAGCCCAGTTCTGTCAAAACTGCATTGGCTCCCTATTAAACATCGCATAAATTTTAAAATATTACTTACAAAGCACTAAATGGTTTAGCTCCGCAGTACTTGAGCGAGCTCTTAACGCATTATAGTCCGTCACGTCTATTGCGATCTCAAAATTCCGGCCAGTTGATAATACCTAGAATATCAAAATCGACTGCTGGCGGTAGATCCTTTTCCTATTTAGCACCAAAACTCTGGAACAGTCTTCCTATCATTGTCCGGGAAGCAGACACACTCTGTCAGTTCAAAGCCAGATTAAAGACACATCTCTTTGACCTAGCATTCACATAATACATTATAGACTTCTATAATTTAATGTTAGGCTGCATAGACTAGGTCAGCCGGAACCGGGAACACTTCCCATAAATCCTGATGTACTCGTTACATCATGAGAAGAATGGCATCTACGCTAATTTTAGTGTCTGTTTTTATCCCGAGGTTTTCCTGCAGCCTGCCGGATCCGGGCCGTATCCAGATCTGACGAAGGACCTTCGCCTGGACCCGATGACAACGCAGTGCTGAAGTGCCAACTAGTCTCTCCCTATGGAGGATCCCTCTACCACTCTACAGATAAGGCGTTGTCGGGAAAATTCGTTTCGCGTTCCTACCCCAAAGCAACAAAATAAAATAAAATGCTTTATCAAAATTTATAAGGAAAGACAAGTACTTTTACTTTGGGTTTTAGGCTTGGCTTGTAGGGAATTCCAAACCTGCGTATTTTCAAATGCACATAACTATAGATCCCGTTCTAAATGCGCATGTGAACGCCATCAACGTTTCTCACAGGTTCGCGTTTAAAGTCTGTGTAGAGGGAATGGTGTCGTCTTAGCGGCCCCTAATTTAATAACAAATGATCGTTGCGATGGAAGCAAATCAATCAAAACTAACTTTAGATGGAAAATAACTTAACTCTGCTATAAAGCCAAAACAATCTCTGTTACCTTAAATTATACGCTTGTCTCTGTGAAGCTGCTTTGAAACAATCTACGTTGTTAAAAGCGCTATATAAATGAAGATGACTTGACTTGACTTGACTAACAGATCACAGGCTCTCTGTAAAAACGAGACCTGTGAGCGCGCGCTCTGCTCAGGCAGACAGCGCGCCCAAAGCAGTGGATGTGCCCGCTCCCCGCCCACATTTACTCGCACACTTGAGTCCCACGAGACTTTCTCAGTCCTCCCGCACTCAGTTAAGCACTGTAGTAAGGTCGAGGACGAGCGTTCCGCCCGCTGTATTAAGCGCGCCCCCCGCCTCAAATGCCACAGGCATAACGCCTATGTTACTGAGCCCCGAAGCGCCTCTGTCGCACGGCGAACAGAGCGCGCCCCGTATTCGGCCCTTAGCCAACCATGCGAGAGCATGGACAGCGCTTCCAGGGGTTTCGGACTGGGTGCTAGGCATTATAAAGAGAGGCTTCTCGCTACAGTTTTGTCGACGCCCTCCCCGCTTCACAGCGCGCGTCGAAACTACGGTGTCTGTGAAAGTAGCACACCTACTTCGCGCCGAGATATCAAAACTGATAAGCAAAGGGGCGATAGAGCGTATACCCCAAGCTCAAAGCGATGGGGGGCTATACAGCAGATACTTTCTAGTCCCCAAAAAGGACGGCGGTATCAGACCCATACTGGATCTAAGACGGCTGAACAGAGTATTAGTGAAACGCAGTTTCAAAATGCTCACGACCAGGAAAATTCTCGCGCATGTTCGCCGGGAAGACTGGTTCATGTCGATAGATCTGAAGGACGCGTATTTTCAAATACAGATAGCGTCACATCACAGGCGATACTTGAGATTCGCCTTCGAGGGTCAGACATACCAGTATACAGTCCTACCCTTCGGCTTGTCCCTGGCACCTCGTACATTTACGAAATGCATGGACGCAGCGCTCGCTCCTCTCAGACTCAGAGGCATGCGAGTGCTGAACTATTTGGACGACTGGCTGATCCTAGCTCAATCACGATCACAGCTCGTGGAGCACAGAACCATTTTACTCGATCACCTCGAGAATCTTGGTATCACGGTCAACTGGACGAAGAGTTCACTGAACCCCAGTCAAACAATTTCGTTTCTGGGTACAGTTCTGGACTCACAGTCTATGACAGCGCGGCTGTCACCACAGCGCGCGCTGCGTATTCAGCGCACGGCGAGATCATTCCGTCGCGGCGCGGCCACCCCGCTCAGGGAATTTCAAAGGATGCTAGGTCTCATGGCTTCAGCATCACCAGTTCTCCAGCTGGGCTTGCTTCACATGCGCCCGCTGCAGTTCTGGCTGAAAGCGCGAGTACCGCGCGGAGCGTGGGGGTCCGGTCGGTTACGCCTCAAGATCAATCAGGACTGTGTGACAGCTCTGATACCTTGGCTGGCGGACGACTGGTACCGATCAGGTGTAAGCCTGGGGACTTCCTCGAGAGTGAGGATGGTGTCGACAGACGCATCCACCTCGGGATGGGGAGCGCTGCTCGAGGGCAGACCGTTCTTCGGCCTGTGGTCGGAACGAGAAAAGCTCCAACACATCAACTGCCTAGAAATGCTGGCAGTACACAACGCGCTGACGCGCTTTTGTCCCCATATCAAGGACCAACACGTCTTAGTCCGTTCGGACAACATGGCAGTGGTGTCCTACATAAATCGCCAGGGCGGTCTGAAATCCACATCCCTGTTTAGGCTGGCAAAACGCCTCCTAATATGGGCTCAGCACAATTTGCGCTCGCTGAGAGCAGTGCATGTGCCTGGGCTTCAGAATGTGGGCCCAGACAGACTGTCCAGGAACAACGTTCCCCCGGGCGAATGGTCTCTACACCCACAAACAGTCCGGCTGTTGTGGGAGAGATTCGGCAGAGCGGAGGTGGACCTATTCGCGTCCCACGAAAACGCTCATTGCCCCGCGTTCTTTTCCAAGAGCGACAGCGCGCTGTCCCGAGTGTGGCCGCGCTGCCCGCTATACGCTTTTCCCCCCGTCTCCCTCCTGCCACAGGTGCTGGAGCGGGTCAGGGAAACAAAATGCCCAATGCTGCTTGTAGCACCGTTCTGGAAGAACCAAGCATGGTTCCCAGTCCTGATGCAGTTGGCAGACATCGCTCCATGGCCAGTGCCGTTGAGGAGAGATCTCCTCTCGCAGGCCGGGGGCTCGATTTGGCACCCACACCCGGAGCTGTGGTCCCTTCATGTGTGGGCCCTCAACGGATATCCGTGGGTCTCGCAGAGGGAGTGATGAATACCATCACTCAGGCTAGAGCGCCGTCGACCCGGCGGCTTTATGCCTCAAAGTGGTCGGTTTTCTCCGGCTGGTGTACAGCTCGAGGCCTATCACCCCTCGATTGTGAGGTAACGGAGGTTCTCTCCTTCCTACAGGAGCTGTTGGATAAGTCAAGTCAAGTCAAGTCAAGTTTATTTATATAGCGCTTTTCACAACATAGGTTGTATCAAAGCAGCTTCACAGTAATAAAACAATACATCAATGTTTGTTTCTAGTGGAACGTCCACGTTTGGTAATGCTGATCAATAGTATCGTTGATTGATTAATTAAATTAAATATTCCCAAATATCCCCAACTGAGCAAGCCAAAGGCAACAGTGGCAAGGAACCGAAAAACTCCATCAGGTGACCTAATGGAGAAAAAAAAAACCTTGGGAGAACCCGGGCTCAGTCGGGGGCCAGTTCTCCTCTGGCGTTTATGAACTAGTGGTCGGATTTAACTGTAAGATTAAAAGTATTATATGAATGCCTGGCTGAAGAGATGCGTCTTTAATCTAGTTTTAAACTGGGAGAGCGAGTCTGAGCAACGAACAGTATCAGGAAGGCTATTCCAGAGTTTTGGAGCTAAATGTGAAAATGCTCTCCCTCCTTTGGTGGATCTGGATATCCTAGGTATGACCAAAAGCCTCGAATTTACTGACCTTAAAGAGCGCAATGGATTATAGGGCGATAGAAGATCCGTTAAATAAACTGGAGCTAAGCCGTTTAGGGCTTTATAAGTCAGTAGCAATACCTTGTAATTAATACGGAACTTTATAGGTAGCCAATGTAGTGATGATAAAATTGGAGTTATATGATCATATTTTCTTGATCTAGTTAGAACTCTAGCGGCGGCATTTTGGACTAACTGTAGCTTGTTTATTAAGGATGCAGGACAACCAGCCAATAAAGCATTACAGTAATCTAGTCTCGAGGTCATGAATGCATGAACTAACTTTTCTGCATCAGAAACAGATAGCATATTACGTAGCTTAGCAATGTTTCTAAGGTGGAAAAAGGCTGTTCTTGTAACATATGAAATATGATTTTCAAAAGACAGGTTGCAGTCTAATATAACACCCAGGTCTTTTACTGTAGAGGATGAAGTAACAGGACATCCTACGATGTTAAAGTTGTATTGTAAGAGGTTTTGTGGGTGGTTTTTTGAACCGATGATTAGTACCTCTGTCTTGTCTGGATTTAATAAAAGAAAATTGCGCGTCATCCAATCTTTTATATCTTTAACACACTCTGTCAATTTGGATAATTTAGCGTTTTCATCCGGCCGTGATGAAATATAGATTTGAGTGTCATCAGCATAACAATGGAAACTAATTCCATGTTTCCTTATAATATTTCCAAGTGGCAGCATATATATTGAGAATAATAGAGGGCCTAACACAGATCCCTGCGGCACTCCATAGTTTACTGGAGTTATGATCGATTTTTCTCCATTTAAATAAACAAAATGGTAGCGGTCAGATAAATACGATCTAAACCAGCTTAGTGCTTGTCCTTGAACACCAGTATAATTTTGTAGTCGATCTAAGAGTATTGTATGATCTATAGTATCGAACGCAGCACTAAGATCAAGTAAAACTAGTATTGAGATACAGCCTTGGTCAGAAGATAAAAGTAAATCATTTGTAATTTTAACAAGCGCAGTTTCAGTGCTATGATGCGGCCTGAATCCAGACTGAAACTTTTCATAGATGTCATTTTCTTGCAAGAAAGAGCCCAGTTGAGCGGACACAGCTTTTTCTAGTATTTTAGACATAAAAGGTAGATTTGAAATGGGTCTATAATTTGCTAGATTATGTGGATCTAATTGTGGTTTCTTAATGAGAGGTTTTATAACTGCCAGTTTAAATGTTCTTGGAACATGACCTAAAGATAAAGACGAGTTAATAATATTGAGGAGAGGCTCCTCCACTATAGGTAACACTTCTTTCAAAAGTTTAGTTGGTATAGGATCTAGTAAACATGTTGTTGTTTTAGATGAAGTGATAAGTTTATTTAACTCTTTTTGTTCTATAGTTGTAAAGCATTGTAATTGTTCTTGCGGGGTGATAATTGAGGCTGAATTATAAGACGCAATTGAGGATTGAACGTTTACAATTGTGGTTCTGATGTTTTCTATTTTCTCAGTGAAGAACTTCATGAAATCATTACTACTTAACTGGAACGGAATATTTTGTTCAGGAGACATCTGTTTATTTGTTAGTCTAGCCACAGTGTTAAATAAGAACCTAGGATTGTTTTGGTTGTTTTCTATTAGTTTGCGGAGATGCTCAGCCCTGGCCTCTTTTAGGGCCTTTTTGTAACGTGACATACTGTCTTTCCATGCGATTCTAAAGACCTCTAAGTTAGTTTTTTTCCATTTACGCTCTAAATTACGGGTTTCTCTCTTTAGAACATGCGTAGTATTGTTGTACCATGGTGCTTTACTTTTCTCTCTAACCTTTCTTAATCTAATGGGTGCAACAATATCCAATGATCCAGAGAGAATGGTGCTCATAGTGCTAGTTAATTCCTCAAGTTCATCTGTTTGTTTAGGTTCACTGAGCAGCTGAGACAGATCAGATAAGCTATTTGAAAAATTATCTATGGTAGATGGAAGGATTGTTCTGCCTAATCGATAACGCGGCGCAGCATGACATATTACAGGAGTACGTAATATGCAAGTTACCATGTAATGGTCAGTGACATCGTCACTTTGTGGAATGATATCTATATCGGTTGGATCGGTTCCATGTGATATAATTAAATCGAGTGTATGATTAAAACGATGAGTTGGTCCGGTAACGTTTTGCTTGACCCCAAAGGAGTTTAATAAATCTGTAAACGCAGCCCCTAGCGCATCATTTGAATTATCTACGTGGATATTAAAGTCTCCAACAATTAATGCTTTATCGAAATTAACTAATAGGTCTGAGAGAAAATCTGCAAACTCTTTTAGGAAATCAGCGTAAGGCCCAGGCGGTCTATATACGGTAGCCAAGGCTAGAGATAATAGGGATGTTTTTCTAGCATCTAAGAGCGTAACATTTAGTACAAGTACTTCAAACGAAATAAACTTATAGCCCGTTTTCTGAGTAACATTGAGAATATCTCTATAGATTGTTGCAACACCGCCGCCACGACCAATCAGACGGGGCTCGTGCTTATAGGAGTATCCTGATGGAGTAGACTCATTTAGACCGAAATAATCATTTGGTTTAAGCCAGGTTTCAGTAAGGCAAAGTACATCGAAGCTATTATCTGTGACTATTTCATTTACAATAACTGCCTTAGGTGTAAGCGATCTGATGTTTAGAAGACCTAGCTTTAGAAATTGTTATAAGGGTAGATCCCCTTCCACGCTCAAAGTTTATGTGGCGGCTATTTCAGCGTTCACTGGGTCAACGCTGGGCCAGTCACTAGGAAGGAACGATTTAGTCATCCGCTTCCTCAGGGGAGCTAGGAGGCTGAATCCACCCAGACCTCCTTCAGTCCCGATGTGGGACCTTTCTACGGTCCTGGCGGCCATGAAAGGTGCCCCTTTCGAGCCTATCCAGTCTATTAGCCTCAAACACTTGTCTTTCAAAACAGTGTTTTTGATGGCTCTCGCTTCAGTGAAGCGCATAGGCGATCTGCACGCGCTCTCCGTGAGCCCAGCGTGCTTGGAGTTTGGGCCTAATGACTCTAAAGTCATACTCAAACCTAAGCACGGCTATGTGCCAAAATCCCTCAACACACCGTTTCGGGCTCAGGTTATTTCCCTGTCCGCCCTACCGGGATCAAGTGAGGAAGGGGACTCGAGTTTTCTTTGCCCTATTAGGGCTTTAAGAGCTTATGTGTCCCGCTCTGCTGTTTTCAGACAGACAGAGCAGCTCTTTGTCTCGTTCAGTGGACGTTCCAAGGGAATGGCTGTTTCGAAACAGAGTCTATCCAGATGGATAGTTGACGCCATAGCGCTGGCTTATACTGTCAAGGGCATCCAGTGCCCGTTGGGAGTCAGAGCGCACTCCACGAGAGGCGTTGCCTCCTCGTGGGCTTGGTCTAGCGGGATTTCCTTACAGGATATATGTACGGCGGCGGGCTGGGCCTCACCGTCTACATTTATCAGGTTCTATAACCTAGAGGTTCCCGCCTTGCAGGCTAAGCTCTTATCGGTGTAGTCGATTCAGCTGTCTAACTAGAACACTGAAATCGCAGGCGCAACGCGCTGCCGACTATCTCTTGGGCAGAATTGTGTAAGACCCACATTTCCCACATTTAGTTCAGGCTCTCTACCCTGTCTATGTGATGTCATATTCGCGTCTGCGGGCGCGGCCATATATGGACAGAGGGAATCCCCTCTTGTCTCTAGACTCTCTCTGTGAGGTCACATTAAAGTCTGCGGACGCTATAATATAGGGAGTTAAGATCCCCCCTTATTCCCTGACTCTGTGTGAGTCTATCTGGTGATTATGCACTGTATGTCTGGATTAGCTTCCAGTGATCGGTGTTTTATCCCAGCACGCACGGCGTCTTACAAGGGGTTCCCGTAGCGTTTTTACAAAACGCTCTAGAAGAGGGAACGAGTACTGCGTTCTCTGCCGTGCGTACGGTTCACTCTGGTTCGCTTCGTCGATCAAAATCAGTGAATCAGCCTTTTCGAGCTCCTTTTATAGAGGTTAGCCACGCCCGTCTCGGCGGGAAATGGCTAGGAGGGCGCGAAGCCCCCTCATTGGCCTGACGTCACTTCAGGCCTCGCTCGATAGGCTTATGTCAAGTCAAGTCAAGTCATCTTCATTTATATAGCGCTTTTAACAACGTAGATTGTTTCAAAGCAGCTTCACAGAGACAAGCGTATAATTTAAGGTAACCGAGATTGTTTTGGCTTTATAGCAGAGTTGTTATTTTCCATCTAAAGTTAGTTTTGATTGATTTGCTTCCGTCGCAACGATCATTTGTTATTAAATTAGGGACCGCTAAGACGACACCATTCCCTCTACACAGACTTTAAACGCGAACCTGTGAGAAACGTTGATGGCGTTCACATGCGCATTTAGAACGGGATCTATAGTTATGTGCATTTGAAAATACGCAGGTTTGGAATTCCCTACAAGCCAAGCCTAAAACCCAAAGTAAAAGTACTTGTCTTTCTTTATAAATTTGATAAAGCATTTTATTTTATTTTGTTGCTTTGGGGTAGGAACGCGAAACGAATTTTCCCGACAACGCCTTATCTGTAGAGTGGTAGAGGGATCCTCCATAGGGAGAGACTAGTTGGCACTTCAGCACTGCGTTGTCATCGGGTCCAGGCGAAGGTCCTTCGTCAGATCTGGATACGGCCCGGATCCGGCAGGCTGCAGGAAAACCTCGGGATAAACACAGACACTAAAATTAGCGTAGATGCCATTCTTCTCATGATGTAACGAGTACATCAGGATTTATGGGAAGTGTTCCCGGTTCCGGCTGACCTAGTCTATGCAGCCTAACATTAAATTATAGAAGTCTATAATGTATTATGTGAATGCTAGGTCAAAGAGATGTGTCTTTAATCTGGCTTTGAACTGACAGAGTGTGTCTGCTTCCCGGACAATGATAGGAAGACTGTTCCAGAGTTTTGGTGCTAAATAGGAAAAGGATCTACCGCCAGCAGTCGATTTTGATATTCTAGGTATTATCAACTGGCCGGAATTTTGAGATCGCAATAGACGTGACGGACTATAATGCGTTAAGAGCTCGCTCAAGTACTGCGGAGCTAAACCATTTAGTGCTTTGTAAGTAATCAGCAATATTTTAAAATTTATGCGATGTTTAATAGGGAGCCAATGCAGTTTTGACAGAACTGGGCTAATATGGTCATACTTCCTGGTTCTGGTAAGAACTCGAGCTGCTGCGTTTTGAACTAGCTGTAGTTTGTTTATTAAGCGTGCAGGGCAACCACCCAGTAGAGCATTACAATAATCTAGCCTTGAGGTCATGAACGCATGAACTAATTGTTCCGCATTTGTCAATGAGAGCATATGGCGTAATTTAGATATATTTTTAAGATGGAAAAATGCAGTTTTACAGATACTAGACACGTGACTTTCAAATGAAAGATTGGTATCAAAGAGCACACCCAGGTTCCTAACCGACGACGAAGACTTAACAGAGTAGCCATCAAGTGTTAGACAGTATTCTAGGTTATTACGTGAGGAAGTTTTTTGTCCAATAATTAGAAACTCAGTTTTTTCAGAATTTAGAAGTAGGAAATTACGAGTCATCCAATTCTTTATATCTGCTATGCATTCCGTTAATTTTGTGAATTGATAAGTTTCGTTAGGTTTTGAAGAAATATACAGCTGAGTATCATCAGCATAACAGTGAAAACTAATTCCATGTTTCCTAATGATATCTCCTAATGGTAGCATGTACAGAGTGAACAGCAGCGGTCCTAGTACTGAGCCTTGTGGTACGCCATACTGAACTTGTGATCGATGAGACATCTCATCATTTACTGCTACAAACTGATAACGGTCAGATAAGTATGATTTAAACCATGCTAGTGCATTTCCCGTAATGCCAACATAATGTTCTAATCTATTTAAAAGAACGTTGTGGTCAATGGTGTCAAATGCAGCACTAAGATCGAGTAACACTAATAGAGAGATACAACCACGATCGGATGATAAGAGCAAATCATTTGTGACTCTAACGAGAGCAGTCTCGGTACTATGGTACGGTCTAAATCCTGACTGGAAATCCTCGCAGATATCATTTCTTTCTAAAAAGGAACACAGTTGTGAAGATACTGCCTTTTCTAATATCTTTGACAGAAAAGGTAGATTCGAGATCGGCCTGTAATTGACTAGTTCTGTAGGATCAAGTTGCGTTTTTTTAACAAGCGGTTTAATCATAGCCAGCTTAAAGTTTTTTGGTACGTATCCTAGAGACAAAGATGAATTAATGATATTAAGTAGAGGATCTAGGACCTCTGGAAGCATCTCTTTCAGTAGCTTAGTTGGTATAGGGTCTAACATACATGTTGTCGATTTAGATGATTTAACGAGTTTAGTAAATTCTTCCTCTCCTATAGCAACGAATGAATCAAATTTTTCCTCAGGGAGGCTACAATGCACTGCCTGATGCGATACTGTAGTAGACGGTTGCATAGTTATAATTTTGTCCCTGATATTATCAATCTTATAAGTGAAGAAGTTCATAAAGTCATTACTGCTGTGCTGCTTGGAAACTTCTGGGCTCGAAGCTTTATTTTTCGTTAGTTTAGCCACCGTTTCAAATAAATACCTAGGATTATGTTTATTTTCTTCTAATAGGGTTGTAAAATAAGCAGATCTAGCAGCTTTTAAAGCCTCTCTGTAAGTAATCGAGCTCTCCTTCCATGAAATGCGAAATACCTCTAGTTTTGTTTTCTTCCAGTTGCGCTCCATTTTTCTGGCTGCTCTCTTAAGGGCCTGAGTGTGCTCGTTGTACCACGGCGTTGGACTATTTTCTTTAATCTTCTTTAAGCGCAACGGAGCAACTGTGTCTAAAGTGCTGGAAAAGAGAGAGTTAAAAGTTTCTGTTGCAATATCGAGGTCTTCTAAGCTATCCGGGATGCTAAGACGACGAAACTGATCAGGAAGATTACTAATAAAGCGATCTTTAGTGGCAGAAGTGATAGGTCTAACATATTTGAAACACGGAGTCGGCTTTGAAGCCTTGGCTTATGCAGTTGCCGCAGAGCAGCCAATGGGCGAGCAAGCCGTCTCGCCATAGCTGTGTACTGCTGCAACGCGCTTTACATGTATGAAAATTAAGGATAATTTTTGCTTCAGTATTCGTGAAAAGAGACTTTTCCCGTAGCGTTTTTACAAAACGCAGTACTCGTTCCCTCTTCTAGAGAGAACCGAGGTTACGTTAGTAACCGAGTACGTTTTTTCGTAAGGGTAAGCATAACCTTCAGGTTAATCAGTTAATAATTAATGAACTCATCTTAGCCATTTCTACCAATAATCCTTTGGTAATAGCTATAGCTAAGGGTGGTCCATTAGCCTCAGCCTTCAAACGTAAACAGTACTATAAAGAAAACTTTAAGGTTGTGGAACCTGTTGAGTATGTACTAGAGGCAAGGTCCAACAAAACCTTTCAGTACAATCCCTTTCTGAATTCTCTACAGCAGCTACTTGGACGTAAAGATGTAGTTGATAGGCTTCTTGATAATCATGCCGTTTCTTCTGCAAATGTAGACCAGTATGCCTCTTTTCAGGATGGTGAGTACCACAAAAACAACCCTTTCTTTTCAGGTGAGGATTTAAGGATTAGCTTATGTTTGTACATCGACGACTTTGAGGTTTGCAATCCGTTGGGAACTTCACGCAAAAAACACAAACTGTGTGCAGTCTACTGGATTTTAGGTAACTTGCCTCCTGGTAGCAGCTCAGTCCTGTCCTCAATCTACTTAGCATTGTTGTGCAAAAGTGATCATGTTAAAGCTTATGGCTACAAAAAAAATATTTGAGCCTCTATTGCATGATATAGTGACTTTGGAGCAGCAAGGGCTGTTTATTCCACAGCTTGGGTCATTTATTAAGGGTACAGTACAATGCGTTGTTGCAGATAATCTGGGGGCTCATGGGCTAGCTGGATTTGTCGAGAGGTTTTCGGGCAAATATTTCTGTCGGTTTTGTACAGCTCAGAATTGTGACATTCAGGGGAAAGAAGTTCATCAGGGGTATTTGAGCGTAGAACCAACGAAGTTCATCAGCTTCACGTAAAGACGGCTCAAGAAAAAGGGGAAAGCTGCTGTGGTGTAAAAACTTCTTGCGTTTTAACTGACAGTCTGTCTCACTTTAATGTGACAAATGGTTACCCCCCAGATATTGTCCACGATCTGTTTGAGGGCATAGTTCCTGTAGAACTAGCACGGTGCATTAATGTGCTTTTATCTAAGAAGTTCTTCACTCTTGAAAACCTTAATAATCTCATCCATTCTTTTCCATACATAGAGGGGGATAAAACAAACCGCCCTCATTTGCTACCTAAAACTTAAAAAAAAAACCACACAGTGGGTGGCAATGCCCACGAAAACTGGTGTCTTCTTCGATTACTTCCTTTTATCATTGGTAAACTTGTTCCCAGTGATGAACCTGCTTGGCAGGTGATTTTGGATTTAAAGGATATTGCTGAATTGGTTGTTGCCCCTGTTCATTGTCTAGAATCTTTTGCATATTTGGAGTGCAAAATCTCAGAGCATCGAGAACGTTATCAGGAACTCTTTCCTGAACAGAAGTTGTTGCCTAAACATCATTTTCTGGAACACTATCCAGAAATGATTAAATGTTTTGGTCCCCTCGTGTCATTATGGACTATGCGGTTCGAGGCCAAACACAACTTTTTTAAGCAAGTTGTTAGGCATTTAAATAACTTCAGGAACATAACTCTGTCATTAGCTACAAAGCATCAGTTAATGGTTTCCTATAATATGCTTTGTTCTGACAATGAAAAGCCTTCCTTGGATGTTGCGAAAGTTTCAAAAGTCCCCATTGATGTCCTTAATGAGGATGTATTGAACACAATTACCCAGACATACCCTGACATCACTGATGTAAACCTTGCCCAAAGTGTCACTGTTAATGGCATAAACTACAAAACAGGTATGATAGTTGTGCATGGATCATGTGGGGGTCTTCCAGAATTTTCTGAAATAATTCAGCTGTGCATTATAAAAGATGATTTGATTTTAATTGTTAAAAAACTTGACTCATGGTACAGAGAGCACTATCGAGCTTATGAGTTGCATCCAACAAGAGAGCTTGCAGCTGTTGGTTTGAAGGAGCTTGCTGACCAGTATCCTTTGGCTGACTACAAAGTTGGATCCCTACGAATTTGTACTGTAGAGAGCACATCGGGGTTTGCAAACTCATTTTCACTTTCACGCATCATAACCAGAGCATCTTTTACAAGTACATATGGTGGTTCAATACCGTTGACACAAATGGCTGGTATTCATCCCATGAAATAGGGTAACCTCTTATCAAACTCATCTGTTTCTTGAGATTTCTTACACGATTTGCTCCAATAGCATTATCACCATCATCATCATCATCATCATCATCATCATCAGATTCATCATCCGATTCACTCACGTACTCAATGGCTGTACGCAGCAATAGCATCAGTTGTCTTCTGTAATGTCCTCTAAACATGAATTCCATGAAGCTCTTACGGCTACTGGCAGCAGCCATGCTGGCGGGTCTTGGTTACTCGCCATTCACGATTGAAAGATTTTCCGAGAGATCAACAACGTCGTAGATGATTTCCTCGCAGGGTTTGTCCAGAAGTCTCGCTCTGATTTCTTCTAGCTTAGCGGCGATGAATGGTTCGTCTTTTAATTCGCGCAGAATAGTCCCGACTGTTCCTTGAATCCGATGCGGATGGTCGCAGTAGCACAGCAGTCTATGGCTAGTAGAGCTAGAGCCCTTCAGTTAGGAAAACTGAGCACTGTGTGTAGAGTTTATCATGACAACTGACAGAGCTCAGCCCGGTGTGTAGGGTGTACGGGGGTTGTCATCAGGAAAGCCATAAATAGGTCCTGCATAAAACAAGTCCTACATGCCGCCAGATTTTTTGCCGTTACATTACAAAATCTGATTAAACATTGTTTAAAACATACACATAGGTGTACACTTATTTTGAGCCCCACAATTTTAAGCACTCCAAAGTTCTAACTAAAGCAGGGGGTGGAGTTAAAAAGGAACTTTGTCTAGCCTTAATTTACTGAAGGCTATGGATGTTAGGTAAATATGTTTATTAAATTAATTCACAATATGTACACATTCATTATTATTCTTATGCCTAATATGATGAAAATGGCTGTTATTTGTTTCTTCTCCTCTCACATTAAATCACATGTATTATATAGGCCTATTTTAAGTTCAAAATGGTGAAATTGGAAAAAAGTTGATTAGTTTGTCAGATTATTTTTGTCGTTGTATTCTGTCAAATATGAAATGTTTAGTTTAGCTACTTGCACCTTATCTCGCATTTTTTTTGACCGTTATCAACTGGAACTCGCTCTCAGCGGCTCCTGTGAACAGGGCCGTAGCTAGAGAATTTGGGGCCCCCTAAAAAAATATTCATGTGGGCCCCCTTCAAAGCTTTATTTTAAAAGTTAAATGTTTATATAAAATTACAACTAATAAAAACTAACAAAAAAGAAAGAAGTTGTTGAATAATAATAAAACAAATTTTAAAAAAGTAACAGCAAAATAATGTTTTTCACATCAGTCTGTTATAATTCATAAATCAAAAAGTAAACATTTAGAAATGGACAAGAATGCAGTCAAATTAAATTTTTTAATAAAGATAAAGATAATATGGAACTGGTAATATTATTAAATAAATCTAATAAATGTATTCATCCAAGTGCAGTGCGTTGTATTCATGTTTTCTTGATGTAATAAATACTTCATCAGCCGGTAGGTCAGGTGCATAATGCAATGCGTCGTGACTCGTGTACATTTTTTAACTCTTATGTTAAAAAGAGAAATTTTGACCGCGTAATCATTCGGCCTTTGAAAAAGTGAATGTTTGAACTCTGGTGTATGCTAAATGAAAACGGGTGTATGGTTGTGTCTACAGGTGTATCTAACCCTAACGACTAACGGCCAACTTTATTTTTGCTATTGGACATACATTTTATTCTTCTAACTGTTTGTCTTTGGTTAACACAGCTGGAGAAGAACAACAGGGAGGTTGGAAGACACAGTAGAGGAACTACAGAATAAATATGGAGAGAAAACAGCATTAAAAAGGATCAAGTCCATAGTGAAAAAAATCAGAAAAAATAATATCAAATGTAGGAAAAGATTTATAATTTACTTTGTTAGTAGTCAATATGTTTCTCAATCTTCAATAAGCTTTAATATATTGTTTACATGGTTTTGTTTGTGTATTTAATTGTTAATTTTTTAACAGATGGTGCACATTCTGGAAACATGACAAATCAACAGCCTGACAACCCTCCACAACGACAGCATAATAATTCCAAAATTCGGACAGCCATTAATTCAGAACCCTAATCAGCTTGACTTAACAATTGACCAAAGGAATGGTGGGGCAATAGTTGCTACAGTCATGGTAGACAACACAATATATGGTGATGTTAACATCAGTTGCTTAGTTATGAAATGATTTGTGTATGTTATATATATATTTTTATGTATAAGTATTTTTTGTTTTTGTTTTTTATTAAAGTTAGTCCATAGGGTGTGGAACTTTGCATCACTATGGTGTGGCAAAATACACCCAACGAATTAAGCACAACTATTTACACACATAGTGTTTTGACACATGCTGATTGTGAACATTCCATTGGTTTTTTTCTTTTTTTTTTTTCTTCAAATTATACATCTCTTTCATTTTGTGCCGGATGTTAAAGTGTTAGTAGGTATTAGTTAATAACAAACAAACAAAAAACTTTAAATCAACATGAAGCCATAATATTTATAAATAAAATATGGTTAAATTATAATTACGGTACAATGACTTCCATAATATTTTAGTAAAGGTATGCCTGGATCACCCAACACAACGTTTTGCGTTTTGCGTTGTGAGTGAGACCTTGCAAAGATTGTACCAATGTTAGAGAGATCTAACATTGCGTGGTTGCACTATGCCTGAAACTTAGTCATTAACCTCTAAACTAAACATTATCATGGTTTAGTTGTATTTTAAAACACTGTTTTTTCTTAATAATTATCTTGTTTAATCGTATTCATATTTATCAGGTTGATATTTGTAGAAATAAGCAAAATACATTTATAAAACAAGTTAATGGCCTTGAGGTCACAACAGGTCTTTTTATTCTAACTTTAAAAAGTGTAATACAGTATTTGATTTTTACAAATACCTAAACCAACGGGCCTAAGCCGTTGAAGGCCTTCTGAAACTTCTGAAAAACGTTTTACGTATCACATTAAAAAGGCGTAATTGACAAAAATTGTAATTCTGAATTAAGTGATAATTATGGCAATGAAAAGTTTAAATTATGACTTAAAAAGTTTAATTTAAAATTATGACTATGCGTCATAATTATGAGATGAAAAGTTTAAATGATGACGTACTAAATTGAAATTATGATAAAGTAAATATTCCATAGTGAAATTTTCTGAATTCAGTATAATTGTATTTGTAACAATGATTCATGATGAATGATTTTAACATATCTTCTGCTTGTTTCTGCAGTTCGTGTAGGCCTCTAAGACTATGAATAACTAAAAATGATTATTGATGAACTTGAATAACTTGAATTTTGTTGGCAAAATAAAAAATTGTCTTCCCATACCTGGAGTCGAACCCGGGCAGCCTGGATGAAAACCAGGAATCCTAACCGCTAGACCATATGGGAGGCATTGATACTGGCCCCGGCACATTTCATAGGCCTCACTGCAGGGTACAATATAATGCAGGATCATACTTATGCCGAGCCACAGGAGAAGGAATCCTCGTCGCCAAATAGCTCAAATTTAATTTATCGGTATGTAAATAAATATCGAGATAGCTTTTCCCAGGTGGAAAGAGCATATGAAGGAGAAAGACTTTGAAAGGGAAGTTGCCTGCTTTCTTCTCGACGGGTAAGTCAAAGTTACGGTCTAAATTACAAGCTTGTGTAAATCATTATATAGGCGGCATAACGGTAGAACATGTAGCCTACAATTAAACTCGATGAAGTGCTATCGGAAGACATGTTGTCATAGATTCTTGACACATAACGGTTACCGCAGTTGCAACACGCATTTGAAAAAGCGAGGCGCTAGAGAGCACTCAAGGGGAAACATTCTAATCTGAAAAATGAAGTCTAACCGGAAGTGCAAAAAAAACTGCAATACATCGAAAATCCGCTAGGGGCAGGTCCCAAAAGGAAGCAAATGTCCATAGACCGCCATGTTAAAATGTCCGTTTTCATAGCATAAATTCATGTTTTTTACAGGTTGGTCCTATGGACTTTTATTGTATTTTTCAATAGGTTCCGAGTGCCTGACAACTGTGAGGGGGGTGAATTTTTTCAGATCGTATTTAGATATAAAATGTATGAACTTGATTGAAAGCTGATAACGAGCATAGGCTGCGCCGAGTGGAATTCCTGAAATTTGACGTCTCGGCCATGATCTGACACAACACATCATACCACCTCTGTATCCTTTCCCAACATTTGTATTGAAATATCGTACATAAAATGGGTTGCTCTGCTATAAGATTTTACAAGATGGCGCCGCCCATACCCCCCATAAACGCCCTCAAAACTGTTCTTCAGAAAGTCTATGGGTGACGTCACAGACGCTTTGTCCATATTTTTTACAGTCTATGAGAGCACTATTCGTTAGAAAATAGAATTTTGCATTCGAAAAAGCGAGTAGATGGGAGAAATTTTTCACACACACACACACACACACACACACACACACACACACACACACACACACACACACACACACACACACACACACACACACATACTGGTTTATGTGGATTAGCCAGACTTTTTCTCCAAACAGGCCCGGTGGTGGTTTAGATGGACTACCCTTTCCTGAGGTCCTAGAGCTATGGGAGTTCGATTAAAACACTCAAAAAAATGTGAAAAAAATTCAGGACACTTTAAACTTCAGATACACCCTTCAGAGCTTGATACACACCACCCTAAAACTATTGTGGTTTATAGAGACAGTTCTCATTTTGAAAAATATGTGACTTATAAGGACCAAAACAAACATTATTGGGACTTTAAAGGGACAATGACGTCACTTAAATACTTGCTCATTAACATAAATGCTCATTAACATAAATACACATTAACCTGACACCACCAAGCATTAATGGGACTTGAATTATTTTATTGCACAACTCTAACATCATCAGTGTTAGTTGGTGACACTGACTAACAGCCAGATAACAGCCTGTAAGAGCTAAACAATAGATTGTCACAAAACATAAGTGCCATGACAATGAGAATTGAGCAAAAAAGGTCAAATAAGTTATTCTTACCCAACTTCAAAAGACCCATGGTTGCTCATAACAAAAATAAATAAAATGTAAAAAAAATAAAAGCTGTTTTACAGTTTGCTTTTGTGATGGCCTCTTTGTCATTCGAACTTCTGTTTTTGTACTGAACATCAATACAAACTATAACAGGCAGACAACAACTTAAAACAAGAGCCACACTTTTTAAAACATTAAAGGAACTTTGGACTTTTGGGACTTTAGCTTATTCACCGTATACCCCAGAGTTAGATAAGTCCATACACACCCTTCTCATCTCCGTGCGTGCCGTAACTCTGTCTGACGCACACACCGCTAGCCTAGCTTAGCACAAAGACTGGAGGTAAACGGCTCCAGCTAGCACACTGCTCCCAATAAGTGACAAAATAACTATAACATTTTCCTATTTACATGTGATTTGTATAGTCACAGCGCGTACAAATAACAAGGTCACATGAGACACTGCCATCTTCTAACCGTTTACATACAGGGAACTATATTCTCATAGAATTTACTATATAGAAGGCGAAGCACTGCTGGCAGGAGTGATAAGCGCAACCCTCTGAGTGAACTCTCTGCCCCTCACCACGGGGCTTCTCAGGTGCTGCAAGCAAATCACTCTGCCAGTAACAGTGTTTCGCCTTCTGAGAATATAGTATGTATACGGTTAGAAGATGGCCGTGTGTCATGTGACCTTGTTATTTGTACACGCTGTGACTATACAAATCACAACATGTAAATAGGAAAATGTTGGTGTTTTTTTGTCACTTATTGGGAGCAGTATGCTAGCTGGAGCCATTTACCTCCAGTCTTTGTGCTAAGCTAGGCTAGCGGTGTGTGCGTCAGACAGAGTTACGGCACACACAGAGATGTGAAGGGTGTGTGTGGACTTATCTAACTCTGGGGGATACGGTGAATAAGCTAATGTCCCAAAAAGTTGGCGTGTTCCTTTAACACAAACATAGAAACACCACCACAATTCTCAATTGTATTTAAATCTTTTCTTTTTCTGACTGCCTCTTTGCAGCTATTCCTCTATTTCGAACAAAGTCCCTTATATTTTGCACCGTTCTTTGTGCCAACACGGGGTCTTCCACTAGTTTGCAGTGACTGCATTCAGTTTTGGTGGCCAGTTTTCCCCTGCTTACATGACCTTTGAAGTGTCGCATTACTGCGGCGACCTCAGCCTTAGACCACACTTTCTTTGCCACTCTTCTGGATCCATGTTCCTCATCAGCATAATTCCCTGGAAGATAGGCAAACAAAAAAAAGAATATATCACAAACAAAATTTGTTGTCCAGTTGAAGCCATCAAAACATGAGTTCAGTTAATGCCACAGTTGACAAGAAATTGCAGTTTACTTTTCTTAATTCACTCTGGGTATCAGTTGGTTGCTCACTCGATGTGATTTCACCAATTTTACTAGCCCACATTAGAGTGTGGACAATATGGAGTGTAATATTAGAATGTCTTTGCTGTTCATCTATTTATGTGGCCAAACCTTTTGATATTTGAATTAATTGCAGTAAGTAATACTACAATTAGTAACATGTCTTAAGTAATTTTGGCATTGTACTTCAACACACCGTATTTTAAATGAAACAAAGACTATGGGGTTTAAGGTCTGATTCTCAGTTTAAATCTGATTTCATAAGGTTAGCTAAATAGTGTTGGAACTTGGTCTGAAAGTTTAGTCTTGATATTGAAACCGTACGTAACAATCAGCTTAATACTACTTTTAACCTCTTAATCTTCCAGATTTTGTGGCATGTTGTGACTCAGTCATTCAGACCAATTCATTTTTAGTCTTTTAACTTGCTAAAAAGAGAATTAATAGAACGTACTCATGGGCAATCAAGAAAACATGTGAAGAGAAGGAGGTAACTTTACTTTTATCTCAAATTCAATATACAGGGTGGGCCATTTATATGGATACACCGTAACAACATGGGAATGGTTGGTGATATTAAAGTCCTGTTTGTGGCACATTAGTATATGTGAGGGGGCAAACTCCTCAAGATGGGTGGTGACCATGACATATACTAATGTGCCACAAACAGGACTTTAATATCACCAACCATTCCCATGTTATTACGGTGTATCCATATAAATGGCCCACCCTGTACATTTCCTGATAATAAAGTAAGTGTATATGCTCTCTTGCAGACAAGATGTTTTGTACAAATGCAGTAGAGTTAAATTCAGGGCTATTTATTTATATCTCTTTCTTTAAGATTACTCTCTTGCATTTTGATAGTTGAAAACTTCAGAGACAGGAAACATCACAAAGACGTGCATAATAATCCTTCTGTTAAAGGGATACTTCACCGTTTTTTCATATTAAACTATCTTATTCCCTTAACTAAGACGAGTTGATACATACCTGTCTCGTCTCAGTGCGTGCACTCAATCGCTCTGGCGCGCGGCGTCAGTTTGATAGCACTTAGCTTAGCCCAGTTCAATCAGTAGGATCCAAACAGAGATGAAGCTAGAAGCGACCAAACACCTCCACGTTTTCCCTATTTAAATACAGTTACACGAGTAGTTACACGACCAAGTATGGTGACACACTGTTCTATAATGTATGGCGCAATTGCACTGGAAGCACTTCGACTGGGCGCAGTAAAAAGTCACACTTGAAAAATCTTCTCCCCCCTCCCTCTCACTTCTGTCATTAGAACCAACGTGACTTTTTACTGCGCCCAGTCGAAGTGCTTCCAGTGCTATTCCGCCATACATTATAGGACAGTGACAGTGTGTCACCATACTTGGTCGTGTAAATACTCGTGTAACTGTATTTAAATAGGGAAAACGTGGAGGTGTTTGGTCACTGCTAGCTTCATCTCTGTTTGGTCCCTATTGAATGAACTGGGCTAAGCTAAGCGCTTTCAAAGTGTCGCCACGCACCAGAGCGATTGAGTGCACGCACTGAGACGAGAGAGGTATGCATCAACTCGTCTTAGTTAAGGGAATAACAGTTGAAGTAAAAAAACTGAAAAAACGGTGAAGTATCCCTTTAAGGGAGTTGGGCAAAGTAAGAATTTCATTGTAGGGTATAAACCACTGTTTCTTCTGTGCATAGACAATAAATCTCTTGAATCTGAATCTTACCTTCAGAGAGAGGTACACTCTCACTTACTGTGGACGACACAAATGACACTGATCCTGTTGAAAACATCATTTAACAAGTTACTTTTGTCACAGGAAAAAATACATTTTATCAGCAGTGACTATGAATTGAATTAACATACCAAAGTCTCCCATGTCATGGTCTTGCTCTGTGGTTGTAGAGTCAAAAACCATAGGCTCCACAGTTCCAAGCTCTGATGCGGTGAGATCTGTGTTGCTGTCATCAGATTCGCTCCCACTGTCTTCAGCATCACTTAACGCAATCTCATCTGGAAAATGGCATTAGTAAAACTCAGAGGTGTAAAGAGTACCTAAAAAACCATACTTGAGTAAAAAGACAGATACCTTGCAGCATAAATTACTCTATTACAAGTTACAAGTCACCAATACGACTCGAGTAAAAGTGATTTTAACAGTACTTTACTTATACTAAATTTAGGCTCTAAAATGCACTAGTCCTTGACACCTGAGACATGCAGGTGAAAATAAGAAACAGTTGATTTGTAAAATGAGAAGTCATGTTTATTTTCTAAAATCTAAATAAAACTGAACACCTCAATAGTGCAATAAATCAGGGTCGACACAACAGCCTCTTAAAGGGATTGTTCACCCAAAAATGAAAATTCTGTCTTCATGTAGTCAACCTCAAGTTGTTCCAAACCTGTATACATTTCTTTGTTCTGCTGTACACAAAGATAGACATTTTATATATTTTTGTAACCAAGCAGATCTTGCCAGCCATTGACTAGTACAGCAGAACAAAGACAAGTTTGGAACAACTTGAGGGTGAGTAAATGACAGAATTTTCATTTTTGGGTGAACCATCTATTTAAGTGTCTACAAACTCTCAAGTCTCAGCTAAGCTCAGGTGCACAAAAAGGCCACACGTAAACCAATATCCTTCAAAAAGGCCTTGTCAATATAGTGGATAAATAAAATAATGTTAAGTAAAATTAAATAGTCAAAGTCTACTTGCACTGGATGTGCTGGTTTTGGACTCATCACTGGCTGCAGTCATGACCTCATCTCCTAAATCAAACGTCTGCGATTTAGCACCTACTAAATGCACTGGCATTCACGTAAAGTAGACTTGTTGAAAGGTTTGGGTGAGTAAGGGCAAAATGCACAAGATATAGTTCAGTCAATGCCACTTAGATGGAAATATCACTTCTTTATAGCAGAAACAAACTGCTGCAAGTTAGGTGCCATGCAAAATGTAATTTGTAATTGCATTACTCATCACAAATGTATTGGAGTAAAAAGTACATTTACTTCAAAAATGTAGTCAAGTAGAGTAAAAGTAGCTAATATCTTTGATACTCAATACAACTACAAAGTAGCCAAAAAGATACTCAAGTACAGTTACTAATTACATTTACTCAAATAGTTTACAGCTCTGGTAAAACTCTCATAAATAGCTGGACATAAAAATCTGTGGTTGAAATAGCCACATCAAATAAAAAGACCTAGGGAAAATATAGTACTTGGTTTTGTACTTGCCACTTTTTGCAAAGTAACTATTTTTACTTGAGTAGTTTTGAGCTATTATACCTGCGTTTATGTTTAATGTGGTCCATGAGCACATAAGATAAATTATTACACAATATGATTTTAGGTTAATATTTAACATAATTCGACTGCACCTACACAAGCAATTTTGAATTACTGTCCAGCCATACTGTAGACTTAAGTTTATATTTCTGAATAGTAGTCCTCGACTCATATTTGGACATGAAAGGTGATTTTTTTTCTTGGAAAAGGATGCTGATGACGCCAAGTCTAGATGTTTATAAATTAACATTCAAAGGAAAAAACAAAAACTCAGATAATATCTACAAGGGCTAATGTCTGTACAAACCTTCAATTTCAATCTCATCCAGTGACTTCCCCTGCATGCTGGAAAGGTTTCCTTTCTCCATTGACAAAAGGAGTTTGGAAATCTTAGCCAGTTGTGTTGTGGGAACTGGTAATCTGTAGAAGTCGCGGTGAACACGAATGTCGTGACCCAGGAAATCTGCAACCTGATCAAGTTCATTGTGTTTTAAATTAAGGACTTGTGAGAGTGTGGCAACATGTTTCCTGAGTTGTGTTGACCTAAGGTACTCAGGGTGCTTTGCTCCACACTGGCTTGCATGAACACGCAAACAGTCCTGTCCTCTGTAGTGGCTCATTGACGTTGGTCTTGCAAACAGGAAGACATTTGTGGCACAAACGCCACATTCAGTTCTTCTACTGGCAAGCAGTGACAAAGCATCCACCACACTTGGTGTGAGCAGAACGGCAACCTTTCTGCCCCTTTTCCCCATGATTTCAATTCGGCTGAAATAGTTACAAAGCTTCTGTTCAGTCTTCGACAACCCCAGTGCAACATCTTCATGGAGCTTTGTGTTGTCCCTTTCATGAAAACTTTTGAGGCGCATTTTCGAAACTTCCCCAGCACGTCTTCGATTGAAGACAATGATTTGTGCAAGTGTGAGTTTTGCAAGTTGAGCATAGTTCTGAGTGGTGGCCTCTTCCTTCAAGCTGCAGAAGGCACTTTCTGCAGATTTCTCTAGGTACTGATGAAGGATCTGAACATCTTCAGTGAAGGGCAATGTTGATGGTTTATTGTATTTGGCATCACTCAGTGTGTTCAGGGCACTGTGAGACACCAACTCAGACCACCTGGAGGTGTACAACTTCTTGAATATGTCAGTGTGCCTGATCAGTTCTTCATCTTCTGCCATGAGTGCCCTACAATGAATAATGTCCGCGATTTTCTTCAGTGTATGCCCCAGTTTCAGCGCAAGGCTTGGTTTCTGGTACGAGTGTTTTTGTTCATCAAAACCTGAAACTTTCTTTACTGCTTGCACAACTCTCTGGAAGTTAGCAGGTTTAACAGCGTCCTCTAGGTTATGTTCTGAGAATTCTGTACGCAGGCATAACAACAAACGCCCCACTTCACGGAGCTTTTGTCGAATGTATTCATATTTTGTAGGGTCTTGTCCATGTTTGTTGTAGAGTGACTGGGCAAACTGAATGATAGAGAAGTCATTTCGCACAACTTAGGCCACCTCATCTTGTTTCATGACACTAATGAGCTTCCACACTCCACTTGAGATCTGCTGACAGAATGTAGACTCCAGAGTTGCAGCCAAGCCCAGTACCTTGGTTCTCCCAGGTGTCTCACCCAAATCTTCGTTTTCTGGCTTAAAGGGGCATCTGCGGACATGTCTCCAAAGCTCCTTACGTATGTGCATCCCTTGACAATACATACAGTGGATAAACTTTCCTGCCAGTGCTTTAGCTTTTGGCTTTCTCTTCACTTTCAGTGATCCTGTTCCATCTTGCAAAACTGCAATGTTATGTTTAAAATTTCCCTTATTCCTCAGTTTTTCTAATAATATCTTGCGCTCTTTTGAGTCCTCAGGAAGGGAAAATGCTTGGACAATTTCAGTATGTGTCTTGTGTGTTTTCAAGTGGCGGGAAATTTTGCTTTGTGGCTTACCACAAACATAACAGTAATTTTTTTTACTCATAATCAGATGCGGTAATTCTTGTTCATGAGTCACAGCTTCATCCTCTAACTTATCCTTTGATGAGTCTTTGATAGAATTTGCTGAATTAGATGTGTCAGCAGCATTGGGAATCATCTTATTTTTAAGGGGTGGCCGACATTTTGATATACTGGGCATAACTGGGGTGCCTGTGTCTGACCCAAAAGATGTTCCAACATCAGGTACTACTGGTTTTACTTGAATATGTGCAGCTCTTGCCTGACTTGACATTAAGGGTATGCTGGCATCTGAATCATATTCATCTTCATATTCTGACTCCGAATCAGGTATGTATTCCTTGTCAGACATGTCCTCAGCATCATCAGATGATATTTGGTCCAATTCTGGATGTGGAATTTTGTCCTGATCTGACAGCAGTTCATCCTCAGAAGCCTCAGGAGACTGTTGCGCCTGAATTGGTGAGAAAGCAAATTATTTTACATGTTGATTGAATCTTATAGACAGTTCAAGTTCAACACTCACTTAGTAGATACTCACCTGTGCTGTGCTGTTAAAGTCATCTCTTTTAATTTGCTTGAGGCAGGATTTATGCCAGACCCCTGAACAAACTGGAACACATTTGATTAAAATAATGTTAACACTGCAGGTCTATTTAAGTGGTTAGAGCACAACACATATACACTCTATACTAATTCACTAAATATCTAACCTGTGCATCGATAGCCAAGCCACTTGAAGGAAGACACGGGTCCCACACAACGAACTCACTTGTCCAAGGAGGATACTGTTGCGCACACAAGGCGGTGTTTTTGACACTGTTGGCGAAAAATTTAATTGTAGTATTTATTTATGCCACATAGTTTGGACAGAAAGATATTTCATATTTACATGTCGATATCCAATCATTTTAAATCCAATACCAATGTGACATTTAAATTACCTCATACATATGATTACCCTTTTATTGCATTGTATTTTGTTATTTATTGCGTATCTTATTTATATGCAGCTTATTTAAAGCATATCCTATATGAAGATATACCTTCTTCATATTTTTAAATTGTAGATGGAGAATTTGTGGTTAGCCTCAGTGCCAGGAGCTGACTTCTTGTAGCCCAGTATAACTAATAGGGTGCTTATCCATTACATGTAACCAAACAACTTAGCATTCACATTAAACCAACATACAGATCCAATGCAGGCCGTCTTAAAAACCAAAGTGATGCCTCTGGGGACAGGACTCTAAACTGTATGGACCTCCCAAGTCATATTTTGGTGGGATTAAGGGTTTGATACACATACACTCAGCTATTATACTGACTGAAGCTTGAAAAAGCACGTTTAGACAATGTCCTTCCATTCCATTGTCCACATAAAGCATGTTCTACTCAGGCGACTGTCCACATAAAGCATGTTCTACTCAGGCGACTACACACACACACACACACACACACATATTGAAATAGGTTGGTAGATTTGACATTTTGCCACAAATAAGTTGTACATGAGATTTAATTTACCTCTCCAACCTTGGTGCATGGGCTGAGCTCTGGACTAGTCTGATTCGGGTGGCCGACGGCTGTATGGGTGCACTTGCTCTCAGTGGTCAGCTGTAGAAGATGAAACAGAGACAAAGGACAATAAAGAGAAAGTCCAGGGAACGTGACACTAGAGAGGACATTTGACATCTGAATTAAAAAAATAAACCATTTCTACTGTTGACAGAAAGACAGAGGAAAACCTTGCTTTAAAACTCACTGACAACTTCTTTGATATTAAAAATCAAGAGCAAGATATTAATACAAATCTATCTTTTGTGAGGACATACCTCTTCAGTATCATCAGTTGTGGATGGGGGATTTGTGGTACCACACATCTTTGGAGCCATTTCATCATCAAGGCCGTGTTCACCGCGACTTCTACAGATTACCAGTTCCCACAACACAACTAGCTAAGATTTCCAAACTCCTTTTGTCAATGGAGAAAGGAAACCTTTCCAGCATGCAGGGGAAGTCACTGGATGAGATTGAAGGTTTGTGCAGAATTTAGCCCTTGTGGATATTATCTGAGTTTTTGCATATCCTATATAAAGATATACCTTCTTCATATTTTTAAATTGTAGATGGAGAATTTGTGGTTAGCCTCAGTGCCAGGAGCTGACTTCAGGGTTTCCCGCAGCACTTTGGAACTAAGGCGGCCGCCTAAGCAACGGACGCCTGCCGCCTTAACTACGTCTTCAAAAAAAATGTTTACATCACTTTTAAAAAACTGGTGCTTAAATTAGCGTCAATTCTGAGGGAGTTTGTTTGACATGCGATCTGAGTCTGACCAATCAAAATCCACCATTTTTGTCAGACAAAGCAGTCAGGAGAGTTAGATTAACGTCGGTGGATTTGACCTTGGCTTTAACTGATCGGCAATCTCACGACACATTAAAGAGCCACAAAACGTTAGGCCTATTTAGTGTTTAATTTTCTTTGAGTGACCAAATTTGAAAGTTGAGACTTTGTTTCATATTAAATATTAACGTTAGCTGCTCGGTCCTGTCTGTCAGCGCGTTGTCAGACTCAGTGTCCTCTATTTTTCACTGCTTGAGAACATGGGTTGAATCCGAAAGTTTAAAAATAAAACTATAAAGCGATCTAATAAAGCGATCTTACACGCGTGTTATGGTTTGTTCAAGCCCGAAAGAGAACTCGACACTGACGTGCGTCTTTTCTGTGTGTGCACGTGTGAGTGTGATAGGCAGGACTTACAGCGGGGTCTCTTTAGTCTTGTCGCGCTTGAAAGTTGTATTGACATTCGTAAGGAAAAGTTTATCAAGTTCATTATTCATGGTGAAAATGATTCTAATTAGTACTTTCATGTAAAATAAAAATCACTTTAAGAAAATAATATTTTAATAATGTGAACAATTCTGTCTCAAGGTTTTTTTTATGTTATTTAATATAATTTCTTAGTTATTTTTAAATGTCACACCATAGGACACATTTACAGAACTGTTGAGTGAAAACGTGAAAAAAATATGTTAAGTCATTGACAAAATGAGCAACCACTACTATTTTCTGAAACTGCAGTTTTCATACTCCAAAAATATATGTATTTTTTCTTAAAAAGTTATGTTTTCCATAAAAAGTACCTTTTTTTTGGCCATTTGTCAACTACCCCATATATATATATAAAACAGATATATATATATATATATATATATAAAACAGATATATATATATATATATATATATATATATATATATATATATATATATATATATATATATATAAAACAGATATTTACATTTACATTTATATTCATTTAGCTGACGCTTTTATCCAAAGCGACTTACAATTGCTATATATGTCAGAGGTCGCACGCCTCTGGAGCAACTAGGGGTTAAGTGTCTTGCTCAAGGGACACATTGGTGTCTCACAGTGGATTCGAACCCGGGTCTCTCACACCAAAGGCATGTGTCTTATCCATTGCGCCACACCACCCCTATATATATATATATAAAACAGATATATATATACCCCCCCCCCCCCCCGAGTCTGTATGCAACCCCACCACCTTAACTAGCACGTTTTCTGCGGGAAACCCTGGACTTCTTGTAGCCCAGTATAACTAATAGGGTGCTTAACCATTACATGTAACCAAACAACTTAGCATTCACATTAAACCAACATACAGATCCAATGCAGGCCGTCTTAAAAACCAAAGTGATGCCTCTGGGGACAGGACTCTAAACTGTATGGACCTCCCAAGTCATGTTTGGGTGGGGTTCAGGGTTTGATACACATACACTCAGATATTATACTGACTGAAGCTTGAAAAAGCGCGTTTAGACAATGTCCTTCCATTCCATTGTCCACATAAAGCATGTTCTACTCAGGCGACTGTCCACATAAAGCATGTTCTACTCAGGCGACTACACACACACACACACACACACACACATATTGAAATAGGTTGGTAGATTTGACATTTTGCCACAAATAAGTTGTACATGAGATTTAATTTACCTCTCCAACCTTGGTGCATGGGCTGAGCTCTGGACTAGTCTGATTCGGGTGGCCGACGGCTGTATGGGTGCACTTGCTCTCAGTGGTCAGCTGTAGAAGAACAAAGGACAATAAAGAGAAAGTCCAGGGAACGTGACACTAAAGAGGACATTTGATATTTGAATTAAAAAAAATAAACCATTCTACAGTTGACAAAGACAGAGGAAAACCTTGCTTTAAAACTCACTGACAACTTCTTTGATATTAACAATCAGAGCAAGATATTAAAGGGGGGGTGAAATGCTCATTTTCACTCAATCTCCTGTTAATCTTGAGTACCTATAGAGTAGTATTGCATCCTTCATATCTCCAAAAAGTCTTTAGGTTTATTATATTTATAAAAGACAGATAGGCTGTACGGAGTCTTTCCGGAAAAAAACAAGCGTCTGGAGGCGGGCCGTGCGGCCGGTGGTAAAGCTGTGCTAACCGAGCTAACAACACACAGAGACATTTTTGAAGCAGTTTTACTCACCGCCAGCGACCGCGAACCTTTATCATTGTGACTGCTCGATCCTTAAGCATTAGACAATCTGCAAATCCGTCGATCTGGGCTTTGTTTATAAAACAATCATCGTCGAAATGCAGGGAACAAACAGTCTTGCACAAAAACAAACAGTCTCTGAAAAAACAAACGCCTGGTCCCTTAACGCTGGGTTCTTTAGGAATCTGTGCAGGGTTGTCTTGCCCTGGCAACCAAAAAAACACTTCTTTGGTGACATTGACTTCCCTGAAGCCGAGCAGGGCGTTTTGATGAGGTACTGCTTTCACTCTCTCTCTCTCTGTCTGGTCTACGAGTGCGTGCGCGCCCGCGATCTTACCGGAGAAGTGCCCTTAGGACCCATATAAGGAAATTCCGCCCCATCTTACGTGACACAGACCCATACTCGAAAAAAACTTTCCGAAACTTGTGACAAACCGGAAGGACAATTTTTTGGCACAGACATACTCCTTCAAACGTACAATTTAATTTTTGAAACTTTGTCCATGTTTAGCATGGGAATCCAACTCTTTAACAGTGTAAAAAACTCAGTATGGATGAAATAGCATTTCACCCCCCCCTTTAATAAAAATCTATCTTTTGTGAGGACATACCTCTTCAGTATCATCAGTTGTGGATGGGGGATTTGTGGTACCACACATCTTTGGAGCCATTTCATCATCAAGGCCCTGTAAAAAGGAAAAAACAAACAAAAAATATTGTAGACCGTGGATTATGAAAACTACACTCTGATGAACACATTAGTGTTCACCGCGACTTCTACAGATTACCAGTTCCCACAACACAACTAGCTAAGATTTCCAAACTCCTTTTGTCAATGGAGAAAGGAAACCTTTCCAGCATGCAGGGGAAGTCACTGGATGAGATTGAAATTGAAGGTTTGTGCAGAATTTAGCCCTTGTAGATATTATCTGAGTTTTTGTTTTTTCCTTTGAATGTTTGAATGCAGCTTATTTAAAGCATATCCTATATGAAGATATACCTTCTTCATATTTTTAAATTGTAGATGGAGAATTTGTGGTTAGCCTCAGTGCCAGGAGCTGACTTATTGTAGCCCAGTATAACTAATAGGGTGCCTATCCATTACATGTAACCAAACAACTTAGCATTCACATTAAACCAACATACAGATCCAATGCAGGCCGTCTTAAAAACCAAAGTGATGCCTCTGGGGACAGGACTCTAAACTGTATGGACCTCCCAAGTCATGTTTGGGTGGGGTTCAGGGTTTGATACACATACACTCAGATATTATACTGACTGAAGCTTGAAAAAGCGCGTTTAGACAATGTCCTTCCATTCCATTGTCCACATAAAGCATGTTCTACTCAGGCGCCTGTCCACATAAAGCATGTTCTACTCAGGCGACTACACACACACACACACACACACACACACACATATTGAAATAGGTTGGTAGATTTGACATTTTGCCACAAATAAGTTGTACATGAGATTTAATTTACCTCTCCAACCTTGGTGCATGGGCTGAGCTCTGGACTAGTCTGATTCGGGTGGCCGACGGCTGTATGGGTGCACTTGCTCTCAGTGGTCAGCTGTAGAAGATGAAACAGAGACAAAGGACAATAAAGAGAAAGTCCAGGGAGCGTGACACTAGAGAGGACATTTGATATTTGAATTAAAAAAAATAAACCATTCTACTGTTGACAGAAAGACAGAGGAAAACCTTGCTTTAAAACTCACTGACAACTTCTTTGATATTAACAATCAAGAGCAAGATATTAATAAAAATCTTTCTTTTGTGAGGACATACCTCTTCAGTATCATCAGTTGTGGATGGGGGATTTGTGGTACCACACATCTTTGGAGCCATTTCGTCATCAAGGCCCTGTAAAAAGGAAAATAAATATATATATATTGTAGACCGTGGACTATGAAAACTACACTCTGATGAACACAGTATTTGATGACTTCATTGTTTTTGTTCTACCAGTCTGTAATGGTCAGTATCATCTATGGTGTGCTGGTTAGGTGGTGCTAAGAAACTGCTAACAAAAGCTATAAAAATCATGTTCCTCCTGAAGCTAGATGGAAAATGTACAGTATTTTGGTATGTGAAATGTTCTATGGTTAAACCATTTCTTATATGAGAACTAACAATTTCACAAAGTCAAATTTTGCCCACCTTGCATCTCCATGGCCAGTCTGAGTCACCATAATTATAGGTGATCATCTCTCCTGGACTTATGTCTCGAACTGCAAACAAACAGAGATGGGGCATCCCTTGCACAGTGAGGTACTTTATCTTGGCATTAGGGTTTATATGGTCATCATTCTCTGTTGCTGCATCAACACTACAAAAACACAAGTAACATTTTCAAAACAATCAGTTTTTATACTAATGCAATGTAAATTAACCTGACGTGAGAAAAGAGAAAGAGAGTCATAATTCTGATTAGATTAACCAGTGACATACGTACCACCACAGTTTTCCATTAAAATGGAACTCGAACATAAACACTTTAAGGAGGTCATGGTAAATTCTCTGTCTCCTCTCACATTCTTGCTTGCTTATTAGATCCCCTCTGTATTCCAATAGAAAGTCTCCTTTTTCAAATGGAACAGAGGCGAAGATGCCGCGACCTAATTCATCAAAGACAAAACAACAAATAAGTGGCAAAAAATGATATATATTAAAGTCGAATCATGATTAAACAATCAGAAGATTCAACTTACCCTTTTCAGCATTGATGTACTTGATGTCAAGTCCCACTTTGTCACTTTCAGCAGTAATATAAAATCTTGCATCATCCTTTGGATTAATGTGTCTACACCGCTTCATGTTTACTCTTTACAGGTGTCACAGCCTAAATTACAAAAAGTTATTGTCAGGATTACAATGTTCACTGGGACAAGCATGATCAGAAAACAAAAGTCTGGGTAAATTAGTAATGTACATAGATATGTATCTGGCCAGAAGCCAAATTATGTGCTCATAACTGGACCATGCATATTTTATTGATTCTTTTAAGCATACATTGAAAAGTGTAACAGCATATTTTGCACAAAGTAACAGGATGACAGCTTTAATCTCCAGCTGTGCTGGACCACATTCAGACTAAACTTCATCCTTCCTCCAACTGATTTTGTTTTCTGATTGTATAAAGTCACTGACCTCATAAGATAATTTCTCTAATCAAATACCAAATCGAGCGAATTTCTAGTAGGCTTCATAGACCATATTGCTGCTCAGTGTTATCATCCAAAAATAATAGACAGGTAGCAAGAAAAAAAGTTTTAACTAAGAGCAGCTGTGTTTAGTTTTCCAGGATAAAATCTTAAATTGATAGCCTACATATTCTGTCAGATTCTCTTCTCTTTATATCATACTCTCTACTTTTTCTCTTTCTTCATGTGACAGTAATGGGACTCACAGTGTGTTTTTGGGTTCAAAGTCCTTTTAAATTTGGTTTCTTTGGTCAATATGAATTACAGATTATTATGACATTAAAAAGAACCAGGACATAAAAGGTTATCACTGTGATGCTTTTGGCATAAGAACTGTTTTAGAATTATTCAAATAATTAACATGCAACTGACTGGTCAAAAGTATGTAAAACTACGAGAGAAAATGCAGTCCCATCCCCTCTACAAGTGTACTAGATTCAACATAGTCATATCTTTGGAAAGTAGTCTAAACCCAGACATTTGCAGGAGGCTCAGTAAAGCATGTGCTGGTTGCTATAGAAACTATGCTGCTTATACTACTGCCTCTGTCCTCCTCAGCTAACTAAATGAACAGTGTACAGATCTATATTAACAGTAAACACTGTTGTAAATTTTTTTTTTTTTTTTTTTAAATAACACTCTACACACTGCACAAGATACCGGTCAGGTCTGTTGCCCCTCATGTTTTGTATTGATCATTGTGGTTGGTTACTATGGTACCAATTAATTTATCTTACAGGTTTAGTACACTAACAGAACATCATAAACACATTACATTTATTTAATGGCCTGAAAGTACTCATATTAATGATATCACAGCCTTCCTGTGTCACTGCAACTTCATAAAAATACAATAAAGTTGGGCTACTAAGAAAACATTTAATTCTAAATAAAACAAACAAACACAATGTCTGTAGTAAAGGTCCAGACTTTAGCAATTACAAAAGCTACAAGTGGATACAGACTCCCATCTGCTCATCGCGTTGTGGACGTGAATGTGTGTTCCAGATTTCATGCAATCCACCCAATGCTGAGATGTTTCACTCAAAACACAAGTGTCCGTCTCATGGGGCCACTAGAAGAGGTCATCCATGCTCTGGGGAAGCAGGAATGTGTGTGACTATATCATCCAGCAGATGTTGAGGCATTGCACTATGAAGATTTTCAGTGCTCTTTTGATGGTCAATTTTTTGACATGCACTAAGTTGTCAGCAGTTACTTTAGTTGTTATGCCCAAAGGGAAAAGATGATTATGGAAATGTATGGTGCATACAGTTACATCATTTCTGTTTTTGCACATTAGACATGACATCAAACGATGACTGCGCAGATAAATTTGGTTTGATAAATTTGTATTTCCCAGACTCTGACATTTCATTCCTGTGAGCTCTAGGGTTATTTGATGTATTTATTACTAAGTAAATACAAACAAATGTCTATGCAGTTTTTACGACAAGCCTCAGATAATTTTGGAGATTGTGTTTTACAGGAACCGATGCATTCAAGATTATTTTTTTAGGATTTTAAATTAAAGCAAACATAATTTTTTTAATTTTATATTTCACATATAAAGTGTGATATGTATTCCCTAAAGCCAGTGCACATGCACACAAGAGGAGGCTGTGGCTCTGTTACAGCTTATTCATGGCCCTGAGACAGAATTAGAAAACTTTATATTAAACACATTTATCACTTATTTATACACCTGTGTTTTGGATGCCTGTGTGTGTGTGTGTGTGTGTGTGTGTGTGTGTGTGTGTGTGTGTGTGTGTGTGTTATCTTTCTCCAGATAAGCTGGACAGAACATTAAAAGTAATGTTGTCATACCACCTGCCTGTTACTCAATGCACATGTGTTGCTCTCTATAACTCAAGGAACAGTTTATGCATAAAGCTGGCACTCTCTTGAGTTTGTTTAAAGTCCAGTTACATTAACACAACCATCAAATACACAGTGAATTGGTCGTTGCCCTTCCAAATTGAAGCGAAACATTTCAGTAATGCTGCAAAACCCCAATGTTTGATGGACAAACCTGCTAATGCTCCTTGTTTTTAAAGCTTGGACGGTGTGTCAGCCTGCAGCTCTGTGCCAGAAGACTCCAGATCCAGAATCTCCTGAGTCAAAGGCTCAAGACATGCAGGTGTTCTTCAAACACACCGTACTCGCTCGCCGGGACTGGGAGAGGGCCGAGGCCCAGCTGTGGAGGCCAACTCACTCTGTTTGTGTGAAAATCACTTCCTGGAGTTTATTTATATGAGGATATGCAGACAACGGCTGACACTAGAGTCTCGCTTCATGGGCACATCTAGAAAGTGTTATTCTCCGGCCATGAAGAGGCACAGAAGTGTTTATAGCACATGTTCACTACTTTCACATGCTTGCAGATGCGTGACTGTAGTGCAGCTGTTTTCAGAAAGCAGAGACACAGCAAAGCTCCCTGTGCAGAGACTGGTGGATTTCTCCCTAAATTGTTCAGATTGGCAACCACAGAACAATGATAACTGATCATCTCCAGCTGAAGTAATGAAGCTAGAAGGCGGGTGGATCTAGATTTAGCTAGGGGAGTAACGCAGGTTTGCAATATCCTCTCTAAAACTAAAAAAAACTAAAAATGCATTTTATTCTACTGACATGAGACAAAATGTAGCAGATATATGCAGGCCCGGATTAAGAGGACTTTGGGCCCTGGGGCTATAGCAACACCAAGGGCCCCCTTTCATCTGATTGCCACGCCACAGTCTTCTACTGCAATAAATTTGTTTTATTGTTTTTAATCAATATATTTAAATAATGTTTTTCTTTATCATGATTTATTATTATTATTTTTGCACACTAAATAGTCCAGGCTATTTAACACATTAACCCTCTACTGCACAGATTTTGATGGAACATCACGATAAAAATTACTTTTTAATTTTAAATTATTACATAATTTCTTGGTTCATTTTGGGAACATTTTATTGATAAAACATTTTTACCCCCTCGCCTTCCATTAGTGCATTTATGGCTATTTCTCTCATTTTATCTAAAGGGACAAAGTAAGCATTAATAAAACATTTGCTTTCTAAAGCCCTATTCAGATGGTAATTTTTTCTCATGTGGATATCTGTGAAAAAATAGTAATACATTTACACTGCATTTACAATTACATAAATGCTATGATTGTTATTTTATTTAATATTTAAATATAAAATGATTTCTAATTTTTAATTTCTAATTAAAGGGTACATTAAGTATGAAACTAAAACTAACAGTAGGTGGCGGCAAGTCACTGTCTTAATAAGCGAGTCATTCATTCAACCGATTTGTTCAAACAGTTGTTTGATTCAACAACGAAGCAAACGAGGAGTCAATGAATCATTAAATGAACCCATTCGTTCAAAACGCAGATTATTCAGAATCACCACTATCAGTTTTGTTTCTGCCGTGGTTTCATTTTGGAATTTCCATCGGCGAAATGACGATAAACCAAAACGTAACTCTCAATGTTAACTTATTGGTCAACTCATTGTTGCATAACATATATCACATCAATTGTGCTGATATTTGGGGAAAACGTCTCGGTTACATATGGTAACCCTCGTTCCCTGAGGGAGGGAACGGAGACGTACGTCGTGGTGAACGACGAATAGGAATCTCGCTAGAGAGGCCAATCTACTTCGAGTGAAACTAAACAAGCCAATGCACATTGGCGTGCAATCATTTGCATCAGCTGTGCAGCCTCGCAGCGCGGGTATTTAACGAGCAGCTGGTGTGATTGCACTTCAGTTTTTTGCTGAGGAGCCAAGCCTGAAAAGCTGGTCGCCCCGGCGGGTAGCGGCAGATGTGGCGACGGGACGTACGTCTCCGTTCCCTCCCTCAGGGAACGAGGGTTACCATATGTAACCGAGACGTTCCCTATCGTTCGGTCACTACGACATACGTCGTGGTGAACGACGAATAGGAATCCCTACCAAAGTGCCACAGCTGCTGCACCCCATCCAGCGCCCTGAGTAAGCCTCTACACCTTCTTGCCTGGAAGGACGATAGGAGAGGGCTTACACCGAGAGTATCCTTCACTGTTGTTCCGTGATAACCCATACAGTGAGATTATTGGATAACACTGGGAAAGCGTGCCCGAACTGAGGGAGGGGAACGCTGCGGGAACCACATTCTTAAGAAGAGTTATGTGGGAATAAACATATGGACTAACCCAAGGGTTGTACTGCATATGAATAGTGGGTGACTTAGCCCAAGGGAAGACACGGGCTTCCGTTTAGGAGCAGCCGTGGAAGATATACACATATGGGATCCCCGTAGGGTCAAACATATGGGACCCAGCCTAGACCCGGTTCTCAAGGATTCAGCGGGTAAAGGCCTGGCACTGGACGCTCCGCCACGTCCGGGCCGAGGGTGTTTGGAGGACTCGACAGGTTTTGACTCTGGAGCAATAAGGGTGCACAGTAGGGTGCAGCAAGCCGACAGAGCCGGTACTCACAGTGCTTCTACCCGTTTGGGGTGAGAACACGGGAGGACACCGGCTCTACACGTAGGCTATAATATCTAGCGAACGTGTTAGGTGTCGCCCAGCCCGCAGCTCTACAGATATCTGTTAGCGAGGAGCCACGTGCCAGCGCCCAGGAGGACGCAACGCCTCTCGTGGAGTGTGCATGCAACCTGAGCGGGCAGGGCAGGCCTTGAGCTTGGTAAGCCAAGGCAATGGCATCCAGTATCCAGTGGGCCATCCTCTGCTTGGAGACAGCCTTCCCTTTCTGCTGGCCTCCGTAACAGACAAAGAGCTGGTCTGAGGTCCTGACGCCTTGAGTTCTGTCCACGTACATACGCAGAGCGCGAACGGGACAGAGCAAAGCCAGGGCTGGGTCTGCCTCCTCCAGGGGCAGCGCTTGCAGGTTCACTACCTGATCTCTAAAGGGAGTGGTAGGAACCTTGGGCACATAGCCAGGCCGGGGTCTCAGTACAACATGGTTGTCACCCGGCCCGAACTCTAGGCACGATTCGTCGACCGAAAATGCTTGCAGGTCCCCTACCCTCTTGATCGAGGCCAGTGCAACCAGCAGCAAAGTCTTCAAGGAGAGAAGCTTTAAGTCTGCTGACTGCAAAGGCTCAAAGGGAGCATCCTGAAGTGCTCGGAGCACCAGGGAAAGGTCCCAAGAGGGTATGGAGGGGGGGCGAGGAGGATTTAATCGTCTCGCCCCCCTAAGGAACCTGACGACCAGGTCGTGCTTTCCAACCGTTTTGCCATCTATGTGGTCATGATATGCTGAAATAGCAGCAGCATGTACTTTAAGGGTGGAGGGAGACAGCCTTCGCTCCAACCCTTGCTGCAAGAAGGAAAGCACTGACCCTATCGAACATCTTCGGGGGTCCTCTCTGCGGGAGGAACACCACTCGACGAACAGGTTCCACTTCAAGGCGTACGCACGTCTCGTAGACGGCGCTAGCGCAGAAGTGATGGTGTTAAGTACCTCTGGGGGTAAGTCACCTAGAACCTCCGCGTCCCGTCCAGGGACCAGACATGGAGTTTCCAGAGGTCCGGACGCGGGTGCCAAAGGGTGCCCCGTCTCTGAGTCAGAAGATCCTTCCTCAGAGGAATGGGCCAGGGAGGGACTGTCACGAGGAGCATAAGTTCTGGGAACCAAGTCCGGGTGGGCCAATAGGGAGCCACCAGAAGGACCTGCTCCTCGTCCTCCCTGACTTTGCACAGGGTCTGTGCAAGTAGGCTCACTGGGGGAAATGCATATTTGCGGAGGCCCCGGGGCCAGCTGTGTGCCAGTGCATCCGTGCCGAGTGTCCCCTCGGTCAGGGAATAAAACGACTGGCAATGGGAGGTCTCTGAGGAGGCAAACAGGTCTACCTGAGCCTCTCCGAACTCTCTCCAGATCAGCTGAACCGCCTGGGGGTGGAGTCGCCATTCTCCCGGGAGCACAGCTCGTGATAGCTCGTCGGCCACACGGTTGAGCACACCAGGGACGGCTCGAAGCGACCTCAGATGCTTCTGACTCCAAAGGAGGAGATGGCGGGCGAGTTGCGACATGCGACGGGAGCGTAGACCACCTTGACGGTTGATGTACGCAACGGTCGCAGTGTTGTCCGTGCGGACCAGCACGTCTCTGCCCTGTAGCGGCCTTTTTAGGCGGCTCAGAGCGAGACGTACTGCTAGCAACTCGAGGCAGTTGATGTGCCAGTGCAGTTGGGGGCCCGTCCACACCCCTGACACTGCATGCCCGTTGTACGTGGCACCCCAGCCCGTGGCAGAGGCATCTGTGAAAACCACAGCATGCCTGGACACCTGTTCCAAGGGGACTCCTGCCCGGAGGAACGAGAGGTCTGACCACGGACTGAAGGTCTGGCGGCACTGCGGTGTGATTGCCACCTGGTGAGTGCCGTGATGCCACGCCCATCTCGGGACTCGGCCGTGAAGCCAGTGCTGAAGCGGTCTCATATGGAGCAGGCCGAGCGGAGTTACCGCTGTTGCCGCTGCCATATGCCCCAGGAGCCTCTGAAAGAATTTCAGTGGGACCGCCGTCCTGCCCTTGAATGTGTTCAAGCAGTTCAGCACCGACTGAGCGCGTTGCTCTGTGAGGCGCGCTGTCTGTGCGACCGAATCCAACTCCATACCGAGATAAGAGATCCTCTGCACGGGGGCGAGTTTGCTCTTCTCCCAGTTGACCTGAAGGCCCAGCTGGCTGAGGTGCCTGAGCACGAGGTCCCTGTGTTCGCATAACTGATCTCGAGAGTGTGCTAGTATGAGCCAGTCGTCGAGATAGTTGAGAATGCGAACGCCCTGTTCTCTCATGGGAACAAGGGCCCCCTCCGTGACTTTCGTGAAGACTCGGGGAGACAGGGCCAGCCCGAAGGGCAGGACCTTGTACTGATATGCTCGACCCTCGAACGCAAAGCGCAGAAACGGCCTGTGTCGAGGAAGAATCGAGACATGAAAGTACGCGTCCTTCAGGTCGATCGCTGCAAACCAATCTTGGGGACGGATGCATTCGAAAATGCGTCTCTGCGTGAGCATTTTGAACGCTAACTTGTGAAGGCTCCGATTCAAAACTCGCAGGTCCAAGATCGGTCGTAACCCACCACCTTTCTTGGGTACAATGAAGTAGGGACTGTAGTGCCCTGACCTCATATCGGCTGGAGGGACCGGCTCTATCGCGTCCTTCGCCAGTAGGACTGCGATCTCCGCGCGCAAGACATGGGCATCGGCTGCTCTCACTGTAGTGGAGTGGATGGCCCGAAACTTGGGGGGACGCCGGGCGAACTGAATTGCATAGCCGAGCCTGATGGTCCGAATGAGCCAGCGAGACGGACTGGGGAGCGCTAGCCAGGCTCGCAGAGACCATACAAGCGGGACCAAGGGGACCGTAGGCATACCCGGAGTGGGGCAGCGAGGTGGAACACAAGGGCTCGGCTCGGGAGGCTCTCTCTGGGAGGCGACCCGTAGCGGAGTCTGAGTGTGCTGTGCAACACTTACCTGGTTCCACGAGGCCGGAGGTGCAGGAGGCGGCTGGGTTGCGTTCTCGAACTGCACACTGCTGCCTACTGGCGATAGAAGAGGCGGATGAGAGTGGTGAGGATTCTCTCCCCCCACTGCTCTCCGGGCCCTCTTCGGACCCAGAGATGGAAGAAACTGCTCTTTTATTGAAAATTTGGGTACTGCTGGTTTTGAAGCCAGCGGCGGAACAAAAAGAAAAGGAAAACAAAGATTTTCCACCCGGCCCTCTTCCGGGGGATGGAGCGATGCAGTCATCGTCTCCTGGAGAGCAGTCCCTGCCATCTCTGGGTCGCCCGTCCTAGGGCCGCTTGCTCCTGGCCTTGCCGCCCTTCTTAGCAGGGTCCTGGACGGGCGGGGCGGTCCGCCTGCGACTGGCTCCACGGCGCCGTTTGGATGGAGGCTGCTGCTGCGGCGCGGGAGCAGGGGCAGACGCAGGAGGCCGCCCTCGGCGACGAGCAGACTGAGGAGCCGCAGGCGGAGGGGTGGGAGCAGCAGCTGGCCGCCGCGGCAGGATGTGACGGATGGCCTCAGTCTGCTTTTGTACAGCCGAGAACTGCTGGGCGAAGTTCTCGACCGCGTCGCCGAAGAGGCCGGTCTGGGACACGGGGGAGTTCAGGAACCGGAGCTTGTCAGACTCCCGCATGTCTGCCAGACACAGCCAGAGATGGCGTTCCTGGACCACCATGGTGGACATCGCACGACCCACCGACCGCGCGGTCACCTTCGTCGCACGAAGCGCGAGGTCCGTCGCGATACGAAGTTCCTGAAGAACTTGGGGATCATGACCACCCTCGTGCAGGTTCTTCAGTGCCTTGGCCTGATGAACCTGCAGCAACGCCATGGCGTGCACGGCAGAGGCAGCTTCCCCACAGGCCTTGTAAGCCTTGCCGGTTAGATCCGACGAGTACTTACAGGCCCGTGAAGGGAGACACGGTTCTCCACGCCAAGTGGAGTTAGGGCACAGTTGCATGGCAACGGCCCGTTCCACTGGCGGGATGCGCGTGTAACCCTTAGCTGCCCCGCCATCAAGGGTGGTGAGGGAGGAGGAGCCACCGGAACGGTTTCTGGCAGTAAAAGGTGCCGTCCACGTCCCCGTAAGCTCCTCATGCACTTCCGGGAAGAAAGGCACTGGGGTGGGTTGCTGAGAACCAGCGCGCGCCACCCCGAGATACCAATCGTCCAACCTCGAGGGTTCGGGACACGGTGGAGGGTTCCACACGAGCCCGACCCCGTTGGCGGCCCGGGAAAGCATGGCCATCATCTCCGGGTCCGTCTCAGGCACCGTTGACACACCAGAAGGAGGTAACGGCGCCGAGTCGTCGTCCGCAGAGAAGTCTGACCCACCCTTCGATGCCGCGATCGACATCTGGTCTTCGCAGGGAGCCCCAAAGGAGACAACCGGTACACACCGCGAGGATGGTCCAGCTTTCTCCAATGGAGGCTCAACTGGCTGCGGAGCATGAGAGGGGTGAGGGCTCCTAGGGGGTTGGTTCCCCGAAGGAGACGCGCTCACCGTGATCCTCAGGTCACCCACGTCACTGCCCGAAGCAACCCTCAGAGGAGGATTGGATCGAGGCAGCGGCACGGGGACTCCGCCCCTTTGCAGGAACAAGAGTCTCGACCGTAGCTCCGCGATGGTCATCTTCCCACAATGGGTACATGACTCATCCACAAACGCTGCCTCAGCGTGTTCAATACCCAGACACACGAGGCAGCGCTTGTGACCATCCTGTGAACCCAGGTAACGACCGCATCCAGAAACACACAGATAGAAAGTCATTTTTTCCTTTTTTGAAAAAGATGCTTTTCTATCTGTGTAAGCTCTTTTTAGGGACTGCTCTCACTGGTACGAAACACACAGGGGGAACAGACACTGCGAACACAGACGGGAATGTGCACCCGTCTGTGCGCTGTTACCAGCTGTGATAACAGCCTTTGAGCGCTCGCGGCGCACCTTACCAGCTGTTAAAACAGCTTTTGTTTGCTCAGTTTTTAAACAGAAAGACAAACAAACACAAGAAGACTGTCCCCGCTGCCGTGTTGTGACACCCGCACCGAAGAGAGATCCAATGGCTCGATTCCACTCTCAGAAGACGCATCGAAGTGCTTGGCTCCGAAGCAAAAAGCTGAAGTGCAATCACACCAGCTGCTCGTTAAATACCCGCGCTGCGAGGCTGCACAGCTGATGCAAATGATTGCACGCCAATGTGCATTGGCTTGTTTAGTTTCACTCGAAGTAGATTGGCCTCTCTAGCGAGATTCCTATTCGTCGTTCACCACGACGTACGTCGTAGTGACCGAACGATAGGGAACTGCGCTTTTACTTGTGTGATATATTTATTTTATATTATGTAATATTACAATAAGACAAAAACTCATCGGGGCAAAAAATGCCCATGTACCTTGGATATATTTGGACCTTGATGTTCGTAATTCGGCCGAGGATTTTTACGCGGGTGGGTGCATGGTGGGAGAAAAAACACTGACATTCCGATTCAGACTGCAATAAAATCACCAATAGCCCCTATAAAAATTGAAAATACCTTACGACTCCACGAGAAACAATTACCATCCAAATAGTGCTTAACTCATTAACTTTCTTCAGCTGCTTGCTTCCCTTCTTCGACGTCTAAAACACGCGGATCGGTGACGAGGCAGGAGGGTGAAGCTAACTGTGGGCTGCTGCCGCTGCACTCGGGGTCTTCCACGGGCACGGATGAAAGTGAACCCAAGTAGTTAGTTAGTTTACCAATTTTTGCAACCCTTTTCTGCCTTTCGAGTTTGTTTTTCCTTTTTTGTGCACCACTATCACTTTTTAATCATTTTTGAACTCCTCCTGCGAGCGATTTATTCCCATGTTCTACATGAAAGCATAACGAAAAGAGGCGTTTCCCAATGCAAATTGTAGAGTTAATTTGATTGGGCGGTGAATTATATCAGTCAGGCACATTTTCCAATAACTTCTTGTTATTTTATTATACACAAATCAACCACCTATGACTTGACAATCTCATTTCCTCCAGCCAATCACGGGCCCCCTAATCCCGTGGGCCCTGGGGCTTCAGCCCCACTTAGCCCTTATGTTAATCCGGCCCTGGATATATGTCCTTATATTTAGCAGGTGGAGATTGCTATTATAATACAGCATCACTTCAGCACCACTACAGCATCATGGGCTTCTTTAGCTTACAAAACTAAATTAATGTAACAATTTAAATAATTTATAGTCGTTTTGTTTTACTTGCATGCCAACAAGAGTTTGTTCTTCACAAACGTACACTCCTTTTTCACAGTTTTCTTCTTCATCCCCTCCACTAAAGTCATAGCTGTCACCCCTGTGAGTTCATGTGCGTTTGCCGACACCTCAGTGCCACACAGTGAAGCTTTCCCACATTCCCCATCAGATGTGCCTGTTGTAATGCGAGCTCAGTGATAATGCAGTGCTCTGAGGCCCGTCCTCGCCAGTGTTCAGCGCTGGTGCTGAGAGCAGAGTAGACCATCGATGATAAACTCCCTACACTGATTATATCAGGCTTTACACATCTCCAGAGGGAACACATCAGCTAACAGCACAGTTACCCCTGTACACACACATCCCGGTGTAGATTTAAAAATCCTCCCATTATTGTTGAATCACGGAAGCTACACCAGTTACTTTTGCCAAGAGATTTATTATGTATACATGTGTCATGTGTCAGAAAGAGAGAAACAGGCATATGAGAATATAAGGCTACATGAGAGGAGGTCTTCATTCCTCTATCTTCTCCCCCCATCATGCTAGCTGTAAATGGGTTAACCCTTACTCCATCATCTCTATGTTTCTCCTCTCACCCCCTCATGCCTTTATGTTTCTCTGGGGTGGTACAGTAAAATTGAGCTTATATACATCACACAGAGACTTACAGCGTCCTTGTAAGGTAGAAAATAATGTATACCTAATGCTTATGTTTAAAGTAGGCTCCTTATTTGCCAGATGCTGAAGCTCCACTGTTTTTATTCATTTCGGTTTTAAAATAGTTGTAATTTGTAATTGGATGACCTTTAGTTAACTGGAACTCTCCTGCAATCTTGCATACCGTATCAGCATCCAATTCCCCACCATCTATTGTATTGATCCACGAATTATACAGTTTGACTTCTCTGTCTATGACTTCTTTAAGGGGAGACGTTCTACTAGAGGAAGCAGTTGGTGTGCTGAGATCTTCAGGTGTTGCTGAGCCGCTAAATCCACGTAGGTCCTTGTTAATCCAACCACCTCCTCTTGCCATCGAATGCTCTTCATAAAGAAACTTCTCTCCTATCTCTCTGGTGTTTGGGTTTTCAACCATTTCCACGGCCATAAGAATCAGAGGAAATGTCCGGAAGTTTCGAGCAGATTCAGCTATAACTGATGCAGTGAAATATGTGGTGTACGTGGGCTCATCTTTTAGCTGTAGGAAAGTTTTCTCTCCATGAAAAATATCTTTCACATAATTAGCATATGTTGTTTTACTAATTGAAGCTCGAAGGTTTGTGTAATCTACTTTGTCTGTCTGTCCCTCAATACGTTTCTTGACTTCTTTCCTTTTCTTCTCATCATCTCTTTGATTTTGGTCAAGCCTTTTTCCAACTGGATACACATACAGACTTACAGGATCAACTTCGTATATCCAGTCTTTGACCATCAGGTATGTGAGCTTATCTTCTCCATCCTTTGCATAATGACGGATAATACTTCTGACATCTCCTGCTGTGTTAATCTCATAACAACTGGAAAGAACATTATTTAGTCCTTGCTGATCTATTATCCACTGAATTTCAACCTTGTTATTTTTTTGTATTTTTCTTTCCCCTATTACATAATGGTTTATGTTCTGGCTGGCTGTTACTCTTTGTGGAGGGTCCAGGTGTTCATGAAAGAAGGCCCAGGACAGAGCTTCAAGTTCATTAATAGCAGTTTGGTCAGCAGGGGTTAACTTGCCAAAAACATTCTGGTCAATAAATCTGCGTGGCTTATCAGACCAGCCGTATTTGTTGGTAACTTCAGGACTACTTGTTGTTCCTTTACTGCCAGACGGTTTTGGTTGGTTCTGTTTTTTGGGCATAAGAAAGTTTCTTTCATGAGTAAAGACTTGCTCTCCTCTCCTGCCAGGCTCATTTCTGATAATGACGTCTCCGTTCCTATCCAGGGTTGCCACCACCTTCTTGCTGTCATCGTTCTGTCTCCACTGCAGCCCTTCCTCAGAGATCTCCTGGGTGATGATCTCTCCTGTGTGTCTGACCTGGAGCACAGCACTCCTGAGGTGCAGCTCGGTCTCGATGTGGGCCGTCTCATGGAGCTCCCTCAGCAGGGCTTCAGCAAACTCTTCATCTGACCCCACCTCACAGGCCACCACACTGGTGGTTCTGATTCTGTGGCCCGTCCTGAAGGTGTGCTGAATGATTCTGGCCACGTCTCGAGCCGTGTACCCTGCCAGTCTCGTCTCTCCAGAGCTGTCTCTCTCACCGTGGCCTACCAGCGTCAGTCGGCTGTCCTCTGACAGAGGCACAGAGGCACCGTGGATCAGTTCGGGTCTCTGGTTTTCATCCAGAGCGTAGACAGAGGTCACTGTTGGACGTTTCTCATAGAGAGAAGCAGCAGCTCTCCTGACAGTAGGGTCGTCCTGCATAATGAGGATCTGCTGGTGGTCATACTGTGTGCTTGGTGGAGTTAGGTAGAGAGAGACTGAGTCAGGCTGGGTCATGACCTGGTAGAGCTGGGGATTCTCCTGGACTGTTTCTAAGACTGCTTTAAGGCCAGACACAGCTTGTCCATCTTCTGAAACTCTTCCAGATATCTTCACTATAGTGTCGCTGTCTGCTTCTGGTCCACATGAGCCATTGAACAGGCTTTCTTTGCTGACTCTTGCTGAGTAATGAGGACTCACGCTGGACTCCTGCTGGACTCTGTCCTCGGCTGGCTTCTCTTTCTCAGTCATGACCAGAAGTGTTCGGCTGTAGCTGTGTGAGATCTCTGAAGCACTCATCTTCTGTTCATCAACATGCTGGAAAATGAACATATATATGACATTTAATATAAAGATTAGGTCAAGATGATCATTTATGAAACGTGGTATCTCACTCCATGTTTTCTGATGTTGAACTCTTTTAATAACTCGTTTTATTAATTTAACACTGACTGTGTGGGCAGAAATATGTGTCACTAGAAACTGAATTTAGATTTGAATTTGAATTGCGCAATTATTGAATCATTTTAATGTATTAATTCCAATCATTTTTTAACTGACTGTAATATTATGAAATTGAATAAATTTGCTGTGAAACTGAATTTGTTCCTCACTGAAAATCCATCCATCCATAACCCCTTATCCTGCGTTCAGGGTCTCGGGGGGCTGGAGCCAATCCCGGCTCACATCGGGCGAAAAGCGGGGTACACCCTGGACGGGTCGCCAGTCCATCGCAGGGCCACACATAGACACACAACCACTCACACTCACACCTAAGGACCATTCTAGAGACACCGCTTAACCTAGCCTGCATGTCTTTGGACAGTGGGAGGAAGCCGGAGCAGCCGGAGAGAACCCACGCAGACATGGGGAGGACATGCAAACTCCACACAGAAAGGCCTGGAAGGAATGACCAAGGTTCAAACCCACGACCTTCTTGCTTTGAGGCGACAGTGCTAACCACCGCACCCCCGTTAAGGACTGAATGCATGCAAAAACTGAGATACTGACAGAATAAGCACTTTTACTTTTGATACTTAAGTGCATTTAATATGAAATACTTTTATACTTTTACTTGAGTATAATGTTGAGGATGTTTTGGTAAATATGGTATGTATTGTACTATATTAAAAGACAATTGTTCAGCGTTTAGTGCAAACAGTGGCAGAGTTGTTGCCCTTTGAACAGCATGCCCGGGATTTAAGTCAAGTAAGTCAAGTATATTTGTATAGCGCTTTTCACAATACAGATTGTATCAAAGCAGCTTCACAGTATTAAATTAAAATAATACAACAAGGTTTGTTTCTAGTGGAATTTATTGATTGATAAAATTAAATTAAATATCCCCAAAATATTCCCAACTGAGCAAGCCAAAGGCAACAGTGGCAAGGAACCGAAAAACTCCATCAGGTGACCTAATGGAGAAAAAAAAAAACCTTGGGAGAACCCAGGCTCAGTCGGGGGCCAGTTCTCCTCTGGCGTTTATGAACTAGAGGTCGGATTTAACTGTAAGATTAAAAATATTATATGAATGCCTGACTGAAGAGATGCGTCTTTAATCTAGTTTTAAACTGGGAGAGCGAGTCTGAGCAACGAACAGTATCAGGAAGGCTATTCCAGAGTTTTGGAGCTAAATATGAAAACGCCCTCCCTCCTTTGGTGGATCTGGATATCCTAGGTATGACCAAAAGCCTCGAATTTAGTGATCTTAAAGAGCGCGATGGATTGTAGGGTGTATATTATTTACATCCTGGTCAGGCCAAAGTCGCTCTACTATTGTTTATTTTCTTCTCCTAAGGAGGACAATAACTAATGTGACTGAGCAAGGCATTTCCCTCGAGTCTCAACTATGACTCCTGCTGCTAAATGCTGTCTCACCGCTTTCTCCTAGAGAATTACAGTACAGCTTTGTAGCCTGATATATTATTATTATTCATTAAATTAATTTTCCAGTGACACATATTTCTTCCCATAGATTTGGCTTCCGGTATTGAATTCAGTTCTTCTAAACTCTGCGGTGTTTACTTGTTCTTCTTCTAAAGTCCACCAACCTGTTCCTCCTGAGTGCCATGGGATGTAAAGCCTTCCTCACACTGATGCCAATGACCCTGCTCACTCTGGCCAATGCCCAACCTGGGGGAAGATGTTTATTATAGAGGCTGTGTTCACACAGTAATTACACACGTTCATTAAAACCTGATAAAGACCATGTGAAAACTTAAAGACTTCAGATTGAGCGTTCCTTCCCTAAGAAAGAAGAATAACAACACATTGGTATAAATGTATAATATTTAGCAAAATTAAACATTTTATTTGTATAAAAATGTCAATCCTTATTGACTCTGAAAGACATGATATACTGTAAGATCTTGCTTATTATTATTCCATACTATGATCGATATGTCAACAACTTTTGTTTTGTTTTTACTTCATCTTAATCTGTGGATTATTTATTCAGTTCATCAATTCATGAAGATTAGAAACTGTGAAAAATGCCTGTTCACACATGTTGATGTCATCGTATGTCTTGTTTTGTTCAACTAATTGTCCAAAACCAAAAGATGTTCAATTTAATATAACCTTAACACAAAGGAAATTATTAATTAATAGAACATTATGGCTTTTGAGAGGCTGGAAACCAAATGTTTGGCATTTGTGCTTGGAAAATTACTACGATCAACAAATAAATAATGAGCTAATTGTCCTGGGGATTCTTTCACAACATCGATCATAACTTTTGAGAATGTTTTAAAACTACCTCGGAGATGAACTGCTTTTTAAAGTTAGAATCCGCTACAATAATCCAATAAAGCAAAGAACAGTAGGCAACAGGCGCTCACGGCGAGACTGGTCTTCTCAGCGGCGTCAGTGGTTCTTCTTCACTTTTCTACAGTTTTTGTAAGTATCTCTCACATTTGTGAAAGAGACACTTTCTTTTTTAGAAATCCAATACTTTTATGTATATACCGTATATCCACCTTGTTTGTAGCTATAAAGGAAAGGCAAAATGTAAAAGGTGTTCATAGAACTTAAAAAAATGAAGGCAACCGTTTTCATGGCCTTATGGCTTATTTTGTTGAATTAATTATTATTTAAATTAAAAGTATTCAGTGAAATGTCTTGACTGAACTGAAAGTTGCCCTAACTTAATTTCTGCCATCATTATACCAGATTGAATAACTCTAATAAGATTTCTAACAAGTTTTATGCATGGTTCCCATGCATGGTTTTAAATGGTAAAATTGTATGTGCTTCTTGACTTTTTTTCCAACTCATTTTTATAGGCCTATTACCTTGTATGCTTATTTATGACTTTAAAAAAAAATATTGTAATTGAATGCATGTACTTCCTAAAGTTGTATGTTCAGAATGGTAAGTAAACCAAAACACCCTTAAATATATGTAAATCTATGTTTATTTTTTCAGCATTATTTATTTAATCTGTGTGTGTGTGTGTGTGTGTGTGTGTGTGTGTGTGTGTGTGTGTGTGTGTGTGTGTTACAAACTCTGACCCTCAAGCACACAGCACATGCTGCAGGTTTCCATCTCTATTTGATCCCGGGCACATGGCCAGCTCTCTCCCGGGTCCACAGCAAAAAACAAACAAACCTCAGTGTGCCATACACAACTACAAGCGGCCGCCACCACAACCTGTTCGCCTTCCCCACCAGGTAGTCTAGTCTCCTCCAGCCCTGTCAAAATGTCCTGCTTTAATGGCCATCCAACACTAATTCAATCAGTTTTTTTCAGTCTCACTTCCCAACCCTCTCGTGTGTCAGAGTGACAAAGGCCTTTGAACGAGATTCTTAAACGTAAAACACTCTGTCGCACAAAGCCAGTGAGGACGAGGCGGTGTAATGAGGAGACGGCCGTAACAAGCGGACCGAGGGTGACAATTAAGGACATCCAAAGAACAGTAGGCGACAGGCGCTCACGGCGAGACTCTGTGCGGTGGTTTGGTCCGCACCACAGACTGTATAAGACAGGTGGATGTAGACACCGTGATGTCACCCGCTGGTTTGTGGACTACCGCTTTGGAGCCTTGAGTTCGATATAGTGGCCGTCGCCATCTTTGATTTTTGGAACCAAGTGACCATATTAGGACAAAAGGGTGGAGCTGTGGAGGGATATGCATTATTACTGTATGCCTGACAGGTTGCCGTGGTAGCGACTTGTCAATCAGCTTGTAGCCCCGCCCTAAAGCCTCCCCTGCTCTCTGGTCTATGTTCATCTAAATGGGACCATAATTTACTAAATGATCATCATGCTGTGTTGAAGAAGACTTGAAACTAGCGACTGAGACCATAAACTCATTAGGAAAGTGTTTACTGAGGTAATAAATCAGTTGAGAAGTAGCCTCATTTTCTTTTTTTGTGATCAACTTTTTATTGTCTTTAGAAATAACATCCATTCAAACAAACAGACAGGGAAGGGGGAGCAACAGACATATTATCCATAATTTAACAATATGAAAGAGTGATAAAAAATATATATTAATTAATTAAATTAAAAATAAATAAAACACCTTATATTGTCATTCCTTTATATAGTCCAATATGTTGGAAGAAAAACATTCCCATGCATCAATGGTACTAGGTTTAGCCTTGTTAATTTGTGCTGTTGTACATTCACAAGTCACTATTTTGTGTAAGCTATGAATCCAATATGTTTTTGCACACATGTGTGGAGTAAACCAGTTCTGTATTATTGTCTTCTTTGCAGAAGTAGCCTCATTTTCTCATAGACTTCTATACAAACACACTTCTTTCTGCAGCCAGTGGGGGCGCCCCCTGCTGGTCATTAGCTTGAAGCACTGGCTTCACTTTTATTTTTTATTCACAGTAATTTGTTTAGGCTTGGTTAGTAGGGAATTACAAACCTGCACACATGTATTCAAACACACATAACTATAGAACCAATTCTTAATGCGCATGTGAACGCCATCAGCGTTTCTCACAGGATCGCGTTTAAAGTCTGTGTAGAGAGAATGGTGTCGTCTTGGCGGCCCCTAATTGAATTAAAATTATACATAACTTTACCTGATAGGCCTGCAATAGTTTAGCGGGGATGCTCTGCCATGTGAATTCCCTCCTGTTGATGTCCTGGGTAGGGTTGCACCAGCCGTTCGTAAGTTCTTTCTTAAATTGGAACGTAAAGTCCACACTAGAGGCTTAGTAACACTGTAAAACCTAACACTCAAAATCATTAATTGGTTTGAGTAGGACAAACTTAAACTAAAACTAATTAGTTCAGTCCAATTAACTTGTTTGAGTATTTAGCACTTTCTTTTTTTTTCAAGTTCACATAACTGATTTATTTTAAGTAAACTGAACTGTTTCATTGTTTTGAGTTTTATGAAATTATTTATTTTAATTTAGACAAACTTAAGTTTAACTGAAACGGCTGGGATGTCTATTTCCCAACATGCTTTGCCGATGGCACTCGAAAGGGAATGTAAATGCTAAAATTAAGTGTAATATAATGGGGGGGGGGGGTGTTTTGTGTGTGTGTGTGTGTGTGTGTGTGTGTGTAAGATTAATGTTAAATGTGAGATTTAGTTAGTGATTAATGTTTTGTTATGCTAATTTAGAAGAATTTATGTTAATATTGGCTTTACACTGTAAAAAAATAAAATCTTTAAAAAAAGGGTCAATGACTGTCAGCTACGGCTGCCGTACAAAACAAAAAAATAAGTGCAAAATACTTTTACAGAATCTTCATTAATCTTTTTTAACAGAAACACAGTTATTTCACATTTATTTTCAGATTTTTTTTTACTGAAAAACATGCAGTTAACTACACGCATGATTTGTTGTGACTATACGTCGCTGTATCAGCAACTACACAGTTACTGTCTGTTAAATAAAGCAACATGCAGCATTTCATCAGTGTTTCTCTGCTCATCCTGGACTGAAGCTCAGGCTCTACTCTTCAACACAACGGTGACACACGAAACACACCATACAGAAACACTTTAAACCCCGACAGAACATTAAACACTAACAGATCTCTCAGGATCTCAGCATCTTCACTTATTACAATCCAGACTTTATTTCTTTCATACTAACATTCTTATTGAGAATTAACAGAGGTTTAGAATCTGAAGCTTTATTGAAAAGAATAAAGTTTGATGTCACCATGATGGAGATCAGTGTTTGCTTAGTTGGGCTCTTGACCTTTTAATGTTTAACTTAAGTTTTTCTCTGGCAGCTTTAACTGTGTGTGTTTAATGCATGTTATGGAGGAATCCAAGAGAAACTCATATCAGATGATGTTGGTCACTCTTTAGTGATAATAGTCATCATGTAGTGTCCTCCTGCTTCATTGATCCATCTGAAGCGTAATATCTGATTAAGTTGTTAAATATTAGTTGCTAATTTTGCATGATAAAACTGCTATAAATGATCCTGCTGTGATGCTCAGATTTTATTAAATCATTATACAGAAAATGTTATTACAGGACCATATAGACTCACTCAGACATCAAGAATCAGCGTATGCATCACAACAATGGTGACAATGAAAAAAAAATCTGAACTACTATAAAGTCACAAAAAGGCTTTGTTGGTTGTCACCATTGTTGAGATTCATATGTTGAATCTTGATGTCTCTATACTACAATAAAAATGAACCAGCTCAACATTTTTTCTCTATAATAAATATTTATTAAAATTTCAGATCGTTATAATACTGATGCCACAATATTTCTAGGGTCATGTGAAAAGTTGTGGCATTATTGACTTTTTATAAAGCTACACTCCATCTACATATTACATAATCTAACCTAATATATTCATGCTTGACTGACAAATCAGTGAACCAGATCACCATATGATGATTATAACATCACCATTAACTGACCAAGATCATCTGATATATCAAATACACAGTTAAAGCAGCCAGAGAAAACTAAAGTTAAAAGCTCAAGGGTCATGAGCCCAACTAAAGCAGACACTGATCTCATGGTGACATCAAATTTATTTTAAAGTTTTTTACACTTTATTTAAATTAGCATATTTTACTTTAATTTTATGGTTTTTGTTTGGCAGCTGCCAGTCATTTGACCCTTTTTTAACGATTTTTTTTACAATGAAGGTATATGATCATAATAATGCAGGAAATACCTGTGAAATAACAGTGTTTTTCAGTTTATTTAAATAAGCATATTTTACTTACATTTTATGGTTTTTGTTTTGTTTTGTTTGGATTTGTTTTACAGTGTAGGATAGTTACCATCATGGTGACAAGTGGTGCATGCAGCTTGATTTTAGAGCAAATAATCCCTTTATATTGTTGCGCTCATACAGCAAGTGCTTCTGTATAACGTACTATTGCTAATATGTTAGCAAATTAATATGTTAGTATTATAGTCAGGGCTTGACATTAACTTTTTTGCTCACTAGCCAATGTGGCTAGTGGTTTTCCAAAGTTACTAGCCACACAGCATTTTTACTAGCCACATTTTTGTTGTTGTGAAATTACCTGATAAAAGTAGGCGTGCTAAAATTTACTTGAACTAGATTAACCCTTTTAAAACCACTGTACACACCCAAATCAAGACTACATAAATAATTTAATATATAACAATACAGGTCATTATCATTAGCTCTGATAAGGTTGTGTGCAAAGCTCATTTTTTTAAAATAAAACCATGTATTATGTATTATATGTCTTTACATAGCTCCAACGGCATACGTAACTTCAGCAGGGCAGCTAGCTGTCTCTTCGTTTCTGTGTTGTTGGTCACTAGCGCGCAAACGCAAGGCAACACTGTGTCCATGTAATACTCATTAGGGCTGTCAAAATTGCTCAAAAATGACGTTCGAATATTCCCTCTAAAAAAAAACACAGCCTATATTCGAACTATTCGAACATGGTTGCGCATTTTGTCAATTACGAGCATTACGTCAATAACAGGACAAATTAATACGAAGAGACATAACTACTTGTATGTAGTTTATTTAAGTTTAGTTTAAACATATTTGACAACGTATTACCTACACAAAAACAAGTAAATCAACTAATAGCCAAGACCGCAGACCTCGCTCTCGCACTCTCGCTCGCTCACTCGCACTCGCAGGCACTCTTTCTCTCTCTCGCCCTCACCTCATGCTGCGTTCACACCAAACGCGAATAGAGCGTCTGGCGCGAGTGATTTCAATGTTAAGTCAATGTAAAGACGCGTTTACGCGCGCCTGGAGGTCTTGCGGCGCGAATGAGGCGTCACGCTCTCTGCGCATACGGTTTAAATGAACAACAACAATAAGCAAATGTTGAGTGCTGATCAAGAGTTTTGTGCAAGCAATTTAAGGTCGTGAGACTCGTGACTCTTATATAGCAGGCTTCATTCAGTGATTGAAACAAATATTATTAACATTAATTTAAGTTTTACAGTATAGAACCGACATTGAATGCTCCGAGCGAGCTGTGCACGGAACTTTTCCTTGACATGAAACGGTAATCAAGTGGAAGCCTGCAGTGCATGAAACTGCTGTATCTAACCTACCTTATTCATGCAATATCTATTCATTCAGTACAGTAGCCTTAGTATGTTTCTGTTTAACGTTAAGCTTCTTCCTGTTACCTGCTGTCCCTGATCCCTCAGGCAGCGCGCCCACTCGCAAAGCAGACAGCCGCGCCTCTGCTACCACGGGCGTTTTTCCACATTCGAATATTCATTTTCACCTTCGAAATTCTGTTTTTTAAAACTATTACAATATATATTTGACAGCCCTAATACTCATGGGAGTTGTAGTGTCACACTTATTTCAGATGCCTTTTGAAAAGACTACAATTATTCAACCTGCCAAAGTGGCTAGTTGGAGTGACTATGTTACCCGCCACCAGCAAAATCCACCCGCATTTGGCGGGTTGGCGGGTGTTAATGTCAAGCCCTGATTATAGTATTAAGTTTATACTAATAAAAGTGTTCACATTGAGATTAAATGAAAGTTATAAATTAATTGTATGAATTAATGTACTTTGAGTTTAAGAACTTAAAAAAATTTGAGGCGATTGATTGTTCTGCCAACTTATTCAGGTTTACAGTGTACTTCATAGATTTGAGTTATATTAATTGAATGGACTTAGTACTATTAACTTTATTTACCCAAGTTATCTTAACAATAAGTTATTGAGTTACTTGGACACAAATCAAATTTTTTTATGCTTAAATTGTTTGAGTTAATAAACTTAATTGAATTAAGGCAATCGGTTTCCTCAAATGAAATGAGTTAGCTTAACTTGTTGGATTTTACAGTGTACTAGCTAGTTTGTAACTAACTCTGAACTTTATTCCGTTGCACCATTTGTTCGTAAGGCAGAACGTAGCTAGTAGGTCGTAAGCTCTCCGTAAATTAATGCGTAGTCGCATAATATGACGTTTAGCCTCGATGATCCAATAGCAGCCTTCAAATACATGAGCAGATGTTGTGTTGAAATGCTGTGAATTTCAGTTTATCCTTCATTCTTTTGCCTCGCGTTACTAATGGTAAAAATAAGTTTCCGTTAAATACGATACTTGATCATGAAAGTGTTTTTGTAAATAACATCCAGAAACTGTTTTTGAAATGAAATAAATAAGGATCAATAAATAAATATTGATATAAAAAACATAAGAAATTATGTTTATTAATTATGACTGATATTTGACATGCACACCCAGATAGCAAACAGTCATTGAAACTATGTTAAATCAACATTCCTTTTTCAACATTAAGTCAATGAATTAACATTGAACTCTGATGTTGATTCTACATCATTTTGCACTCTGTTTTAATATTGAAACAACGCTGAAATCCTGTCCATAGATCAACGGAATTTCAATGGTATTTCAATTATCAGGAATATTGAATCAATGTTGAAATTTCAACCGAACTAAGGATCAAGCTCAAATGATGATTGTCATAATATAACCAACACCATCAGATCACATTGTCTCTTTGTTCATCTGACTGTTATAAATCAATAACAGCAGACAAGTAAAATCTAAAGTAAACATATAAGGGTCGAGAGCCCAACTAAAGCAAACACCCATCACCATAACGGTGGCTTACAATTTGTGATTTTCTTCTTCAGTGATTTTGCTTGTTAACATCAGGTGTCTTCAATAATGCTCAATCATCACTCAATTAATCACTTAATTATCTCATTACCTTCAACACTCCTGAGGTTAATTTAACACTCATATTTTAACACTTTACACTCTTGAGTGTGGACTCATATACACTCCCAGGAGTGTTAATTTAACACTGGAGTTTTTGCTGTGCATATAAAATGTCATCCCATAATTCATCCTTGAGTCTAAGTGGACTTTTGTGCCAAAGGAAATGAAGTTCCATCAAGGCGTTCCTGAGATATTTCTCCAGATACCTTTGGTCTGAAGGGTTCTTGAGTCCTTCATGAAGCATGTGTTCAGACAGTCCTCTGAGGCGGTGCAGGCCAACGATTTCGGGCCGGAGCTCCTGCCACTCATCTTTCACCTCTGAAACAAACATGTTATACTTTGTATGTAGGTGTTCCTCATGCTTATTGGCTGACGTCTTTATTAAGATGTCTGTCATATTTCAGCAGCTCAGTGAGTGTCTCCTGCAGTATTAACCCACACTTACTGTGACTGCATGAGTTAGATTTGTGTATGGGAGGAAACCTTGTATCTCCTACACCAAAGAAATATATTTGAAATATATTTTCAGAGTATATTTTGGAATATATGCAAATATTTGAAATTGGCCCAATAAATATATTTCACACTTAACATCATATATTTTTGTTATATTTCAGAATATATTTCAATGTATTTTTTTCTGTATGGGTCCCCAAAAATGTCAAAAATATATGTGGCATATATTCCAAATACATTGCTTACAAATGCTTCCAGAAAGTGTTGGGGTCATGGCCCATCATCCCCAGTGTAAACGACACCTATGGTAATGTGTAACTGTGTTCTGTGGAAACTCATATGCCTTGTACAGAAAAATGCAGCCTCGTGCATATTAAATCATTGCAATTCAAGCCTCAGTCATAGTTTACATCAGAAAACACTGTTACTGACAACATGTTGAACACATCGACTGATAGACCAAAGACACGTGTTCACTGACACAAAGATGTACATTGAGAGAAGACTTTGGGCTTTTGCAGATAATCCCCTGTTTGGTGCTGTTTGAACACATTGTTTTGAGAAACCCTCTTAGTGTTAAGGGTGGTCCCACTTTATATTAAGTGGCGTTAAATACTATGTACTTACATCAAAACATAAGTACAATGTACTTATTGTGTTCATGTTGTATTGTAAAACACTTTTGCTGCTATTGAGGTGTGATACGGGTAAGGTTAGGGACAGGTGAGGTGGATTGGGTAGCTTTAAGGTGTAAGGGAAGGGTCAACTGTGTAATTACAAATGTAATTACATAAATTAATTACAGCTGTAATTACATGCAGGAATTTTTAAAATGTAAGTACAATATAAAAACATGTAGTTACACAATAAGTACATTGTATCAAATTATTAATTTCAATGTAAGTACGTAGTACTTAAAGCCACTTAGACACTATTGATTTCACACATTGTGTCTTGTGTCAAGCTGTTTATGTTTGACTTGGCAACACCAGCGTTTACCGAGGTAATAAGGTAAATACCATATTACCTCGGTAACCGCTGGTGTTGCCAAGTCAAATATTATTGAAACTTTAAAGATGTAGAAGAGAGCCTGAACGTGTTAAAATGTAAAATATTTCTTACTCAATAGTTCAGTGAGGCTGAGGAGGATGAGGAGGATCAGGAGACTCAGTGTCCTCCGGCTCTTTATCCCACCTGCCATCATTCTGCAAAACATTGAACACTTCTTATTATCAAAGTAGTGATGCATCGACCCTTTCCAGTTATCACTGCAGCTTAACATCTGGTGTCCCTCTGCTGTCCTCTGGCTGCTCCGTCTCCTCTCCTGATGGGCCGAGAGCTTTACAGTAACCACTGACTGTTATAGCTGCCTGGGGGGTGGGGGGGGGGGGGCTGTTTTAGGTGAACAAACTGGAGCTGGCTCCCGTCTGAGATCCAAAGAACAAAGCATGACAAAGAACAAATCACCCTTACACAAATTACTTTTACTAATTGTTAATTATTGTACTGTCCGTATAGAGTGGTGATATTATTTATTAACCATACTGTTTCATTTCATTAGTGGGGTGTTATTTTGTAACCATCTTGTATTAGATTAGATTAGATTCAACTTTATTGTCATTACACAAGTACAGGTACAAGGCAACGAAATGCAGTTTAGGTCTAACCAGAAGTGCAATAGCAGCAAGTGCAGGATATACAGTGGTTCCATAAGTGCAGAACATGGATATGTACTGAATAAATATAGAGTTGAATACTATTATAAACAAAAATTTACAGATAGATTGTCCTATGAATATAATATACAGATAACTATTACTGTGAACAGAATTTACAGCTAGATATGTACTGAATATATATACAGATGGCTGTTACTATAAACAGAATGTGAGCATAATAGACAGATGGCTATTACTATAAACAGAATTTTACAAATAGATATATGTATAAGTTAGGCTAAAATGAGCAGTATAACAATGGATTTAAAGTAGTGCAAATAAAGTTTGGACAGAAGCTATCCGAGTGAAAGTGCAGTGGAAAGTAATTGCATATTACAGTTAAAGTACGGTATTGCAATGTATATGTAAACAGTCGGTACTGTAAATAAACAGTCGGCAGTGCAAATTGAGCATATTCCAGTCAAGGTAGTAGTGCAAGATGCATACGTAAACAGTTGTTACTGTAATAACAGTCAGCAGTGCAAATAAACATTAACGTATTGCAAATAACAAAATGGAGGCAGGTGTGAGGAGGGAGAGGAGAGTCAATCAGTATATGAGGGGAGTGGGATCAATGAGGGTTAGAGTTTAATAACGAGACAGCTCTGGGGAAAAAACTGTTCTTTAGTCTACTGGTCCTGGTCCGGAGGCACCTGAAACGCCTGCCGGAGGGCAGGAGAGAAAACAGTCTGTGGGCTGGGTGAGAGGAGTCCTTAAGGATGCTGCGAGCTCGATGCAGACAGCGTTTCCTCTGGATGTGCTCGATGGCAGGTAGTGGAGTCCCAGTGATGCGCTGGGCGGTTTTCACCACCCGCTGCAGTGCCTTGCGCTCTGCAACAGAACAGCTCCCATACCACACTGTAGCAGGGGGCTGTTCTGTTGCAGAGCGCAAGGCACTGCAGCGGGTGGTAGTTTTGCAGATCTTGCAGATTTATTTCCAGCAAAAGCTGAGACTGTAACTCAGGCAGTGAGCCGTGCTGAAAGAGCCGCTCTCTGGAAGGACGGATCTATGAGATCCAGCTCCCTTATAAGAGCCATAATGATCCAGTACCTGACACCATAACCCAGACTAAATACCCTTAACCTCTTTTTAAACAAGCATATTCTTGTCACTGGGGAGGTGTGCGGCCTCCAGGTTGTTATTATCACTGCTTTAACATTACATTTACGATCATTGGTGATGTTACTACCAGTTTTACACATGCTGGACTAATACTTTTATTACCACTGTAGAAACTTTATGGTAGTTGTGCTCTTTAAATGCCTCTGCACTGGCTCGCCCGTTAAAACATGAAGCCCAGAGGTTAGGCTGTTAAACAGTTTTATGTAACTGACTGATAGATGATTTAACAGCTAAAAGGCAAAACAATAATCAGTAAACAAAGATATTCTAATAAATCTTAATCAGATCAGTCATTCAACACTGAACAAAGAAACATCATTAACTATATCCACTAATATCCATAACTTACCCAAATATTGTGTCCGGTGCTCAACTGATGGGGAAAGACGGGCAATATAAGGTGCAGTCGGACTCTCTGCAGCAAACACAGGGACAGACTGAGCAGGGCTTCATCCAGGCCTCTTATATGCTCAGGTGTGCCCGACAGGTGAAGGCTAAGTCCCGCCCCCTAGGACTGGGAAGGGCTTCATCCAGGCCTCTTATATGCTCAGGTGTGCCCGACAGGTGAAGGCTAAGTCCCGCCCCCTAGGACTGGGAAGGGCTTCATCCAGGCCTCTTATATGCTCAGGTGTGCCTGACAGGTGAAGGCTGAGTCCCGCCCCCTCGGACTGGGCAGGGCTTCATCCAGGCCTCTTATATGCTCAGGTGTGCCTGACAGGTTAAGGTCAGAGGTCAAAATGCGTTGATTTCACTTTTATACAGATGTGCGATTGTGTGGTCTGTTCCCGACCGTGTCAATCAAACGCTGATTCGGCGGACCACACCTGATGAAACACTTAGTGAAACACTTCGAGGCTTCGTTTGCTCATAGTCACGTGACATGGGTGTTTCGAATCACGCTTCGGATCAGTGTTTCGACACATCTGCGCTTCGGGATCTCGCAAAGCTTCGGAACGACTGTTTCGCGTCAGCCATCCTTACATGTAGGAAACCTCGTCGTGAATTACGGCCGTTTCACGAATATTTTTTTCAGCGTGCATGTTAATCAATGAGTGCATTCACACCGGAACCAGGAGCAGCGCGTGAGCGCCCAACAGGAGCGTCGCGTGAGCACACTCTTAAAAATTATGTGTTAAAAATGAACACAAAATATGTGTAAAGGATTTGTAACACATTTTGTGTTACCACAGACACATGATGTGTAAATATTGTTCTTAACTGTTTACACAATTACTGTGTTAAACACGTTTAGTAGTACATGTTTATATAAAAGGCACATATTCTGTTGCAAATACTCAACGGGCGATGTCAACTTTAATGATTGGATTTATGTATCATGTTGCAAATGTGAATAAAGCATTTTAACTTGCTGGGGGAAAACAACTGTTGGGACTACGCAACGCGAATGTTCTTGCTGCGCCTGCACAGTGGCGTTCTTTTCCAACCGACACCGACCTAGCCAGCCGTCAGAAATATGTCTGTCTGCCTCAGGTGAGTGAAGATAATTAAACGTGTAAAATAATAAATATTTCTCCACCTAGCATGAGAAAGAGTTGTGTTAAATGTCCAGGAAACATAATTTATTTGTTTTGACCGTTTTTATGCCGTTTTCATGTTCCGTAGCCGAATAAATTATGTTTTGTGTGTTACGTTAGCGTCTTTTGGCAAGCGAGCTCTCATGCTTTGCAAAGCTGTTTAGGTATTTATTTATTGGGTATGACTGTTAATAATTGATTTTAAAAAGACTTAAATGTTAATATACATGGCACCTTAAGTTTGAACTCCTAACAGTCATTTTACCAAAAACTATGCAGTGGTTAAAAGGACGGTTGTGGCGATGAGTGTTGTTTGGTTTAAAAAGCTCGCCACTTTATAACTTGATAACGCGATACACTTACTTAACGTTTACATTTTCTCATTATTAAATTATGACTCGTGTATGAGCACGGCATTATAATATGGTGTTATTATATCTTTTATCTAGGTAATGAAAGACGGGGGTCAAATCACTTTTACTCTAAAAATTTTACACAGAGTGTCTTCATAGACGGGAAGGAAACATGGAGAAAACTATTCACAGTTGGAAGTGTCCCATTCGGTGAAAATGAAGGACATGTAAGGATGTTTTTACATTATTAATTTCTGAATATGAAATTACTTGGCAGTGTGTATACAAACTGCAAAAGCATACTTGAACTTTTTATTTGTCCATTTCTCATGTCAGGAGCATTTTTTTTTGATGGGCCATCACACAGTGGATTTATAGAAATGAGACTACAGAACATCAGACGGAAACTTCAACAGATCTACAATTTGAAACGACGTCTTTCTACAGACCAACCTTCTCTGCCGATTACTGATGAAACAGTCCCCACTGAGTGGTTGACCTTGATAAAGAGGATGCGACCCTCACCAGAGAACTCGTCGTCAATAAAGACTGCAATCGACCAAACCTTCAGTTACCGAAGAAGATGGATAATGATGAAATCACCAACTGTTGGTCAAATCTTCAAGGAATATCCCAGATTTCTGGACATGCCAGCCTTGGTAATGCATGTTAAACTAAGCTGCAGAGAACTTTACACAAAGATTGTGTATCATAATTTGTTAATATTAATAATTTCTTTTGTTTCTGTTTTATGCACTGCAGGTGGACATTGGATTTTCCAAGATGACGATTATCCCAAAACTCAAGGAAATAGCATCCTTTGAGAACAAAACGGACATCAAACACTTATTGGAGAAAGCTGACAATCAGCAGGATGGTAAGATTTTCTTCTTTTATTTCTGTGGCATGTGCACTCATTTCTAAATTAGGTTTATGTGAAAATGACGTACATTTTATCGTTCAATGATTTAAAGGTAATCATTTCAAATAGAATTTTGTTTTTAATCTCTTGCATGTGACCTGCATCTTTACTCCCTCAAGATGAGCTGTGTTACACTATGTTAAGGATCCTCATTCATCTTCTTCCACCCTCGGCAGTAAATGCGGTGTCAAATCTGCTCTCTCATACTTGTTGGAATATGCATTGTTAGCTTTTTATAAAGTTAAAATGTCACATGCAACAACATTTTCTGATGCTTTTCATTGTTTCATTTCTATAGGCTGGTACCATTGTGACGTCTTTGCTTCGAGAAGGCATGAACGGGTCTCTAAAGTCAACACAGCCTCAGCTGGTTTCCATCGGCTCTCCAGGACATGAAGCCCAGTATGTAATTGTGGCAAAGAATGACTCTTTAGCTTTTCCACAAACTTTAAACAGTTTGTTTAAAGTGTTTGATGAATGTTTTATATGATTAATGTTTTGAAATGCTTTTTTTTTTTTATTAACAGTATTTTTTACAGTATGAATTCCATGTTAAAACCAGGAAAAAAATGCAAAATAAACACAGTATGTGAACCGTATTCGATGCTTCAGTGTGATTTCATGATAACTGTACATATTGTATTCTGATCTAGCTTTTTCAATATTAGTTTATAATAAAATAAATCTATAACACACAGTTGTGTTAGATGTATACAAAAAGGACACATTAATGTGTTAACTAAAGTAACACATTTGTCTGTGTGTTTTCACAACACATATTCTGTGTTGTATTTTAACACAACTTGTGTTGTCCCTGAGCACACTCAGAACATGTGTTGAAAACGACACACGTTGTGTTGTTTTCAACACATTTGTTTTAAGAGTGCAGCAGTGAAGCGGGTGTTTCGCTGCCGAGTCTATTTTGTCTGCGCTGCTCACGCTCAATTAAACTGAATTCACACTTTTGATGGACAAAATAAATATGATTTCAAACAAAAGTGCCCAAAATGCACATGTCTAGTGTGTTTTAAAAAAGAACTCTATTAGGTTATGTCAGAAAAAAGAAAATGAAGACTCAAAAATATTTATATAAAATTTACCCATTTAAACGTGTTTTTATTATTTAGTTTGGGTAAAAGGATATGGTATTTTATAAAAAATATATATTTAGAAAAGAAATATTTGTGTGTGCTGTAAAGTGGTTAGAAAAAATGAAATCGGAATCGGTTAAAGTCGGTATCAGCAGGACAAACTCAATGAAAAATCGGAATCAGCCTAGAAAATTGTAATCGGTGCGTCTTTGGTTAGGAGTTATAAATACTATTAAGTTGTCTATCTCAATCTAAAACACATTTCAAGAGAAATATTTAATTTTCTGTACTATTTCTTATGAAAATGTAAAATGTTTGTGTATTTATATGAGTGTGTGTGTATATATATATATATATATATATAGGCTATGTGTGTGTTGTGGCACAGTGATGAACTCGGAAACTTTAAAATGGCACTTTATTACAAAAAGGTTGCCGACCCCTGATCTAGAGTATGATTACGACGATGAGTAGGTCCTGACACGTGTTGTCTAACTCCAATTGAGTTTACAATGTCTTTAAATGCCAATCCCAATGCATCTTTTTCATTATCTATATGCATATTAAAATCACCAATAATTAGTACTTTATCTGCAGTCAATATTAATTCTGATAGAAAGTCCGCAAATGCTTTGATAAAGTCTGTATGGTGCCCTGGTGGCCTGTATACAGTAGCCAGCACAAATCTCAAACGTGATTTATCGTTTACACTATATATTTTTACATTAAGCACTAACACTTCAAAAGAATTATATTTAAAACTTGATTTCTTAGTGGTTTTGAAAATATTACTATAAATTACAGCAACACCTCCCCCTTTGCGTTTCAGACGAGGCTCATGTTTATAACAGTAATCTTGCGGGGTGGACTCATTGAAAGTAATGTAATCGCTTGGTTTTAGCCAGGTTTCTGTCAAACACAGCACATCTAGGTTATTATCTGAAATCATATCATTAACAATAAGTGCTTTTGAAGTAAGCGATCGAATATTCAGCAACCCAAGCTTTAGCATTTGCTCATCTGAATTATAGCTGTTTTTTTATTTGTTGAACATCAATTAAATTTTTAACCTTAGATGGGTTAAAACGTTTTTTGGATTTCCAAATTCGGGGAACAGACACAGTCTCTATATGATGATAGCTAGGTGAAAGAGGCTCTATGTGATGGGATTTATCTGACCTGGGTGACGCGAGGCCGCTAGCAGACGGTCGGTTAAGCCAGTCTGTCTGCTTCCTGACCTGAGCCCCAGATTGTCATGTTTGAGCTCTAAGACTATGAGCCATATTACTAGAGAGAAGAGCAGCACCATCCCAGGAGGGATGAACACCATCTCTTTTCAACAGGTCAGGTTTGCCCCAAAAACTTTTCCAATTGTCTATGAATTCTATATTATTAAGCGGACACCACCGAGACAGCCAGCGATTCAGTGAACACAATCTACTAACTATCTCATCACTCCTGCAAACAGGAAGGGGGCCAGAGCAAATTACAGTGCCTGACATCGTGTCATCTACTAAAGCTGTGTCACCTGTTCTTTACACAGAACCTGTTTCACTGCAGGTACTTCAGTAAAGTCAAACACAGAATTATTTTATGTATGTGAACATTTACACACCTGCTCAGGTGTGTATTTTAGATGGGTGTTAGTGTGTCTTTTGTTTTTCAGGACATCACCTGTCACATCTACTAACAAGACACACCTGACATGAACTAGGAACAAAAGTTTAAAAGGAAACATTAAACATGAAAAAAAATACCAACCATGAACCCAGCAAACCTGTTACAAGCACAGCTTTTTTCCCCGAAGTACTTGGAACTATAAATGCTTATTGTGAGGTGTAATGGAAAAGTCATTATCACAGTGTTATATAACTTTTGTATCACTGCTGTCATGTCTTTTCTTTTGACTCAGAAGATATTTTGAGGAATGTTCGTGTTGAAGCAACACTGACCCATTTAAAAAAGACATTTAAAGGATGACTTAAATGTACATTTTTGCATGACCTATCCCTTTAACATTCACATTTTATTATATAATATTTGCATTACATTTGTATATATTTGCTTAACAGGCTCCAAGGCAGTTGTAAGACAAATATATATATATAAGAACTTTACAGCAAATATTGTGTGATCTGCACTTCCTGAATGTGTTTCCAGCAGCAGTCGCTCTGATCCGACTCATTCCCCTTCACTACAGTTCAATGTTTGTCTGAGGCCTTGTCCACACGGACACGGGTATTTTTAAAACCTTGACTTTTTTTACGCGGTTTGGCCGTTCGTCCACACGGAAACGCAGTATCAGGTCACTGAAACTGAATATTTTTGAAAACACCTGCCAGGGTGAGTATTTCCAGAAACGCCGGTTGCAGTGTTGTCGTGTAGGCAGTAAAACCGGGGTTTTTGCTTCTGATTCAGGCTTCTGATTGGCCAACGTGTTTTTGCGTTTTCATGTAGGCGGAGATTTCTTTTAAACCAAGCATGTGTGGTACCCGTACCCAAAAATACCCGTGTCCGTGTGGACTAGGCCTGAGACACACCCTTATAGTTTAGTGACATGAGCTGTGTCCCAATGTGAAGACTGCATCCTTCAAACGATGCAGCCTATGCGTCCTCCGAACGGCACACCATGTAGCCTTCGTAGGATTTCCTAATTGCGCAGCCAGCTGTTCCCGATTACCGCTCTGGCGCCAAGCAACGGTGCGAGAGTATGCTGCCATCCTGATAATTCATTTGATATAATTGAGTAAACAGCTATGGAGCCAGAATTGGCTATTGTCATTTTTAAGTTTTATATTTTACTGGAGGACATGGTATTAAGGATGTTTCAGGTCATGTACTTTCAGCTTAGCTGAAGATTCAAATGTTCATTTATATCTTACCTTGATGCGATTTTGTAGGCTAGTGTATTCTTTCTTATTATGCACATAAATGGACCATGGTAAATATATTTACACAGGTTTTCATCGCTATTTGAATATAAAACCCAGTTGAATATAAAAAGTCCAGTGCGAATGTTACTCCCGCTCTTCATCGGCAGCTGTCAGTCACTGTTGCTAGGCGACAAGAACAATCCTCCGTAGGCTAGACCGGTCCGAGCGCTTCAGATGCGCCCTTTGAAATGGGACGGAGCTGTAGTTAGCAACAATTTGTTAATATTGTGACAATAGGCCTACATTTACTTTAATTTTCAAAATAACCAGTGGTGGTATGTAAGGAACTACATCGTTAATACTCGAAGTGATTTTCCCACACAGGACAGCAACACTACAAAATTATGTTATTTTACAATATGATGCATTGTTTTACAATAAACTTCACAAAAGTATATAGTTTAAATGTATCAACCTTGAAAATATTCAGAAGTAAAATGCAACATAGGCTATGCAGTAATATAAAAGCAGAACCATCATAAAAAACCCTGACAAGGTTTTTTTCCTCCAGAATTCCTTTACTTTTACTCTTGATACCTTAAGTACATTAGAGTATGCAAGATAATTTTGCTTAACTAAGGTTTGAAATATATGACTAGTAGTTTTCCCCCAATGCAGTATTGGTGGTTATTAAAAGTACTTTAGTGTAATAAAGTATCTCAATATTTATTCCATGAGTCAGCCCTGCAAACCTGTTGGTAGACAACTTAGTGGATAGTGAAAATATGCAGTCAAACACTCTGAAGAACGTCCTAGATGATGTCCCACCAGCAGAAGCCTTACCAGGGTCTCTATTGTGGAGCCCATCTCGGTCCAGCAGCACACCAGGGTCTCCCACTCAGCTGAATAAAAGTCTACATCATTTTTTCTTATTTTATGTAAATTTAAATGTTTATGTTGATTTTGAGATGTTTAACGTATGTTGTAAATAGCTGGGGGAAAACGTTATAGAAGAAGTTGTTTCATGTAGAAATTATGACTGTCATTACAAAAATAAACAATGTCCAGAGCAATGAATTCTCTTTTATTTACACATTTAAAGTTGCATATTTTTTTTTCCTTTTAAAAAATAAGTGAAAAAAGTTAAAGAATATATATATATATATATATATATATATATATATATATATATATATATATATATACATACATACACATACATACATATTTCTTAATCATTCTTTCAAGAAGAGAAAACAGCCTGTCCATTCTCTCCTGTGCTCTCCTCGCCTCGCAAGTCCCATGTCTTCTCTAATCAAGTCCAAAACCTCGTCCTCTCTGTCTCGCCTTCATCGTGGTGCTGGTGCTGGTGGTGCTGCTGGTACCCCTGGCTCCTCCTCTTCTTGGTCACACACTGCTGAACTCGGCCCTGGTGTGTCCTCAGGGATTGAGGCAATGAGGGTGCAATGCCTCTGTCCCAACATCTCATCCATGAGGACAAACCAGGGTCAAGTTTCAGCAGTGGGTTTCCCACTCACACCCTCACCTGTCCCAGGACACGTGCAATCCTAAGGCAGAGCAAATTAACCATGCTTGTTAACAACAACAGCACATACATTGCCATTGCCTTATCTACTGCTTTTCCTATTGTTGTGGGCTTTATAGGGTGAGTGATATTTCTTATTTACACAAGTTAGACAGACTAGTGCAAATATTACAATAAAATTTTATTTAATTTATTTAGTTTATTTATTTATTTTAAATTGCAGTTTAATAAATTGAGCTGTCTGCTCCTTGCTCCCTGAAACAATTATTAAACTATTAGCACAAGTTTTGCCTCAGACCACCTGACAAATGAAGCCACGCAATGGTGAAGGAGGAGTTATGGTGAAGTTTATAAGAAAGAAAAACTTGTGGCTTTTAACTCAGGTTTCTAACTGTGGTTTCACTAGCTATTTGAGTAAATGAAAACATAATACTTACATTTAAATGTGAATTTGCCGTCCACCAGCGAACTCTCGGCCGTCATTTATTTATTTATTAATAAAAATGCTGTCGTCACCGCCGCGCGATGAATTATGGGGTAGGATAGTCCGCAAAGTGTCCATTTATGTATCCTTCCTTTCACGGGGAAACGAAGGGTGCATTTGGCGCCGCTTTAGCCTTCGTCGCGCCACGATGACGCAACCGGCCTTCGAATACGGCCTTCGGAGGATGCAGAATTGAATTGGGACAGCCTTCATAGCGCCGCGGTGACGCAATCGGCCTTCAAATGCGACCTCCGAAGTGTACAGCCTTTGAATTGGGACATGCTTCGTCGCTCCGCTGTGACGTTTCGTCGCGCCGCTGTGACGCAATCGGCCTTCAAATGCGGCCTTCAAAGGATGCAGTCTTCAAATTGGGACACAGCTAAGGACTTTCCTCCTCATGTAATCCAGCGAGTTAAGTTGCTGGATATATAAAATCTGTATGCAGTTCTACAGATCTTTATTGCATCTTCATCTAATTTATTAGCAACCCACAAAAAGAAGACCAAAAACAAAAAAGATGCTTCGATCTGAAAAAAAAAAAAAAAAAAAAACTCTGATCACCGGAAAAGTCTTCAGAATCTAAAAAAATATTTTAAAGAAAGTGAAGGTAAGGCGAAGACAAATGTGATTTGATTTAATTTTGCAGTTCATATGCACAACTCAGTTCATATGATAATGTGTATATATAATCAGTCTATCTTTTTGTCTATCTCCTGCTTCCATATATGTATTTAGAGTAATATCCATCTGTTACATCCGATTTACAAACCAGTAAAAATCATAACAAAAAAGGTTCAGTACAACATTATTGTTCAAGTCTAAGGCTTTAGTTAGTAGCCTACATTCAAATAATGTTATTTGTTTCTTTGGAGCGCAAATTGACTTTAACAAGGATAAAAAGGAAGCTGTTCCGCCTACATGAAACATGGGGGGGATGGGGGGGGGGATGGGGGGGGGATGGGGGGGGATGGGGGGGATGGGGGGGGGGTGGTGTGGCGCAATGGATAAGACACATGCCTTTGGTGTGAGAGACCCGGGTTCGAATCCACTGTGAGACACCAATGTGTCCCTGAGCAAGACACTTAACCCCTAGTTGCTCCAGAGGCGTGCGACCTCTGACATATATAGCAATTGTAAGTCGCTTTGGATAAAAGCGTCAGCTAAATGATTAAATGTAAATGTAATGTAAATGTAATTACGTCAGAAGGGCATAACCAGACCTTCATCTGCTTGAACTACTTTCCTAAAGTTAGTCCCACCATTAAAATATTAAATTAGAAAACTTTACAGCTCATATTCTGTATGGAAATATTTATATTAGTGCTAAAATGAACACAAATATAAACTGCACATTTCTGGAAGGTCCACTATCCACTTTTATAAAGGATGTGTTAAAACTGATTCAAACTGTGTTAAATTCTTACACATCAATGTGTGAATTTTGGGACAACACTTTTTGTGTTCATTTTTACACATTCACATACATTTGTCAGGAATGTTACCAAACCCTCCAAGATCAAGACAAAGACCTTTAAGACGGAAGCTAATGCGATAATTAAGTGAATGTGTAAGTGATGATTGAGCATTAGAGATGAACAGCTGCTTTTAACAAGCATAATTACTGAAGGAAAGAGGAACTAGAACAGAAAAAGAGAAGAGATCGAGCAGAAACAAAACAACTAAAACAAACTTACAGCATGTCTACACCAGACGTAAAGGGCATGACGTGACAAAAGCATTTAAATGGATTAAAAAGGGATATTGTCTACACTGGAGCTATTCTGACTCCCGACACTGGCTAGAGAGCTCCACATAAGTCCTGAGGGCCCAGACCGGGCAAAGTAAGTCTTGTAGATGGCACTCTGGCCTCCACTACAGTGTTGGCTACCCTTACAGGGAGCTACAAAGGCTCCCGTCGAGGTACCACAGATGTAGGCTCCTCAACTCAAGTTGGGGATGCCAAAGGGACCCTCTCGCCTGAGAGAGAAGGTCTCTCTTCAGCGGAGTCAGCCACAGAGCTGTCAACCATGATTGGTTTCACCAGAGTGGAGGCACCAGGAGGGCTGAGGATCTGGTCTCTCTGCTACATCTGATGACCTGAGGAAGCAGAGAGATTGGGCGTACAGGTGAGCCTTGGGCCATTTTTGGGTAGAGAAAAATTATGGGCAATGAGAGTTGGCTTCTGAGGCGAAGAGGTCTACAGATGGTACTCAACCAGAATGCCTATTAACTACAAAACTACCGCGGCAAAAATAAACCAGTCGCATTTCAAAGTCATTCTCGAAATGACTGCCAGGTGGCGCAAAGGGATATTGTGCAAAACAGCAGCAATTTCTGCATTTTTTTTCAATTGCCTTAAGTGGAGTTAATGTCAATTTACAGTAAGGATGAAATACTACAACTATGGTAAACAGAATAGAACAATTTTTATAAGGCCAGAAAAATAGAATAACAAATTAAAAATACAGACAATAACAATATAACCTGTATTTCATATTGTAGGCCTAGACGTCGGTGGGCGACAAGCCTATTCCCCGGGGAGCAGTGCGATAAACACACACACACACACACACCAAAAAACAAACAAAAAAAAAAAACACAAAAACAAAAACAAAAACAAATGTAATACCAAAATAACAAACAAAAGTAAATTATGTGCAATGAAGCTGATTATTTGTACTATTCTACTGAGGAATTAGACGAATGAAGAGCGCTTCTCGTTCGTGTGGGCGAACACACATTGGAACGGTTGGGCTTTTTATATCGAGTAAAGTCATGCCCGAGTGGTAGGACTTACTTTCCGATCATTTAGATGACACGGGTTCAAATCCCGAACCAACTTGGACTATTGTAATTTTTATATTAGCCTAATAATGCATTTTATAGCCTATTATTGATGCAGAGATATTTGTCTAGTTCTAAAACTCTTTTACACCATAGTTTTTTGCTTATATTTATAAAATAAAATTACCTTGCATTTCCATTTTACACTAAGGAACAAATATTATGCAATGACTTTACATCTGTAGCCTATAATAATTCCGTATTTGTATCGTAATTTCAAAAGCAGTTCTGTTATATATATATATTGCTATTTCACCAATAAACCATATAAAATATATAAAATAAAGAGATGCAACAGACGCTTTTAAACGACAAACAATAAAATCAGAACCAGTATTCTGTTACGTTCATGGTTTCAGTGGCCGTAATGCATGCATGGTTTTTCACATATGGTGAGTAAGAAACTGGATATACAGATGGTGGTCAACCAGAATGAGACTTTTACCGCCGCCGTTCCCGCGGCGGCAAAATTGGGATGTGTATTTGCTGCCTTTTACCGCTGAGTGGCGCTGTAATCACAGACTTTGAAAAGTGTCAGTTTATTCTCTTTATGACGTAATCTGCCGCGGCAGTAATTTGAGCTGAGGTCACAGATAAATTCAAGATAAATATTGTGGTTAAACGAATTCAAATTCATTAAATTCAAACAAAGTAGACACACGTTAACATTGTGTGCCCAGTTTTTCTATAATTTAGAAAGGCTATGTCAATAGGTTACTTGTCATTTTCTTCGTGTTATTTTAATGTGTTTGTAGATTTATTAACTGAAACATAACAGTGAAATAAATTAAAATAATTTACCGTGAAATTAAAACATTTTCAGGATTTGCAGCTCCTAACCGATGTAGTCGGTTTAAGCATTCTTTGTTATATTCAGAACTAAATATAGCCTTACATGTTACAAACTTTTAAAACAGAGAAAATAGTAGACGTTGGCGATTCAGACGATAGCTCTGTGGTCAAAGCATTAACAAGAGCCTCTCGGAGCTTCAAACGATCTGAGATCGAATCTCAGTGTAGCCGACAGTGTTGTTGATGCTTAAATATGTATCTGTTTATTAAAGTCAATCATCTTGTTTAATTATCAATTGTACATTACAACATAAATTTGCTACATTCCCGCTGCAAAGACGACACATCTGATGAAGGAAGACTGTCAGTCGATCGCACCAGAAAATGAAGATGATGAAGCTCGTCTTTAATCTGCTAAATTATTTTTTTGTGTGTGTGTGAATCATTCACGAGATTGAGATGACTGACAGTATACCCGGCCATATCAACGGAAGACATTTTTCAAAACAGATCGAACAAATCAGAAAAATACTTTCAATACAGTATTGCTTTCAATTAAAAAATAAACAATGAAAATGTAAAAGAAAAATAAAATTAATTAAGTTTGAAAACCCATCGCACATTTTAAGATATGAATAAAGTGTCGGGACAGTTTATTTATTTAAACAGGGTTGCATCGATAGAGTTTATTCCCTTTGTGATGCAAAATAAGAAACACAGAATCTTAGGCCTATTCTTGCAACATTTTAAATTTCTATTGTCAAAGAAATTGCAGCTAAATTAAAAAATTAAAACGGTACAAAACGGAAAAAGTTCAAAGCAACATAAATTAAGAACAGGCGTTTTTCTTTGCCTCTCTCGCGCTGGATATTTTTTTAGTAAGTTTGGTCTCCCTCACTGCGCGCGGTGGGTCTTTCTCGAAATTAAGCATTTCAGCGTAAAAAAACACCATACAGCTGATAATACTGTATATGTCGCTGTGTGTCATCCACACAAATCACGAAAGAAAAAACTGTAACAAATAGCTTTTGTTCCTTCAAAGATACAACATGCCTTGCTGAATTCACCTTACAATAAAACGAGGTGGTCGCGAATTAAAGAGCTCTGTATCTGCTAAATTTAAATTGTTTGTGGAAAACCTATACAATCAATAAAACTACAATATATAATTTAATAAGATATAGGGCCTACTGTACATAGGCTATGGACTTTTGGAGATTTTGAGATTAATCCTTAAAAGAATTTTGCCTTTGCCTGCTCATCAGGGTGGCTCCAACACTCTCCATATGAAAGACGGAACATTAACACCTCTGTCCTGCACCCCCACGATAAAGCAAAGTATTGCCTTCTCCAAACCCCCCACAGGCTAGCTGAGTTTGCAAAACAAAACAAAGAGTTTGCCACTCGTCGTGCCAAACAAATTATAAACTTCAATATTTAATTCAAAACAATCTCAAAACGCTTTGTGACATTTTGAAAAGCCGTGGATGCATTACTGCCACTGGAACCATGAACGCAACAGAATACTGGTTCTGATTTTATTGTTTGTCGTTTAAACGTCATATATATGAATTATTATAGGCTACAGAAGTAAAGTCATTGTATAATATTTGTTCCTTAGTGTAAAATGGAAATGCATGGCGATTTTATTTTGTAAATAGGCAAAAAAAATGTTTTAGAAGACAAATCTCTCTGCATCAACAATAGACTATAAAATGCATTAATAGGCTAATATAAAAACACCAGTAGTCCAAGTTAGTTCGGGATTCGAACCCGTGTCATCTAAATGATCGTAACGTAAGTTCAACCACTCGGCCACTAGGCCTATTCACTCGTTGCGATACGGCCTAACGTTCCAGTGTGTGTTCGCTCACACGAGCGAGAAACGCTCTTCATTCAAATGAACGCGCCGCCGCATTTGTTGAACACAAATTCAACATGCCAGAATAAAACCTGGCTTTAGAACAATGCATAGTGCCACTCGTCGTGGTGTGCCAAAAAATTACACTAATTTAGTTTAATTTATTTCAGTGTTAATGTTTGAGTTAAAAAATCCTCTACAAATTAAATTAACCCAAAGTCGGCTATAAGAGTCCTTTAGGCTAAGTAAAAAGCAAAGGGCTTACAGTCTTAACATTTAGGCTACTTTGCTTAAATTCGATACATTTATTTTCAGTAGGGCCTAATACATTTGTAGGGATGTAATTTCAGTATGCTTTACCAACGCTATGTATTCAATTAAAGTTCCAAGAGGTCTGGTCTCTATATTTCCTTCCCAGCTGACACTAATATGCAAGTGCACAGCAAAAATCACAACTTGTGCTTGCTGCGAACGCAAGTTATTTAAGGTGTCTCAACTGTACACAGTCTACAGTGTGAATTCGTTACAAGGTTTCATTTAATTACATTAACGTGCAGCAATTTGTACAAATAGAGTCTATAGGCCTACTATACTGTTGTAGACATTAAATAATCTCATTTAGTATCATATTTGTTAAAATATTATAATGTAGTTTTTTCAATCTATGTTGAATATGAAAAGTGAACAGCATGAGTAAGATAAGATGCATTATATCGAGAGATGGATATGGAGTGGGTCAGACATGATTTTGACCACTTCATTAAGTTTTGTTTAGTAGAAACCTTTTTTTAAAGTGAATTTCGTTTTCTATAAATTGTATCTTAATTTTAATCATTTTTTCATCACCCAATTGTCTGGATTCAATAAGTAAGAGAAGCAAATATAACAGACACTAATCATAGAGGCGCCCGTGAGGTCACTTGCATTGCACGTCAGCTGGAGCGCATCTCATCCTCCTAATTTAACGAAACTCAGCGTATGCCTCACACAGACATGATAAATACATCAAATACACAAAGCTTGAAATGTCTTCAAACGAAATAATTCAAAACGAAAAAGAAAAAGGCTACTCTCTGATTATGTCTTTGTGCATTTCTCTCTAGGTGCGTTCACTACAAATATGGCGATCGTCAACTTCATCTTTGCAGTCGACACTGTCAGAAAACACTAGTTCATTGATAAAAATCATATGAAGACAAGGCATATATTAAGTTATTTTAGCTGTTATGAGAAAAATAAATCTAACAAAACCTAAAATCTAAATCTAATAAATAATAAAAAAAAATATTAACGCCAATTCAACATGCCAGAATAAAACCTGATTTTTGAACAATGCGTAACGCCACTCGGCCTGGTGTGCCAAAACACTACATTTTAAACTTCAATGTTTAATTCAAAACAATCTCAAAACGCGTTGTGAATTTTTTTTAAAGCCTAGCCTATATACATTAAGGGCATTGAAACCAGGATCTTAACTAAAACGTGTTCCGCGTAATCTCTCAAAAATTATGCCACACTACTCCATGTAAATTTTTTTTTTTTAAGGACTGCTTTTGAAATCACTATAAATTACTGTGCAATTGTATCGCTCACGAGAGCTCTTCGTTTATCTAATTCCTCAATAGAATAGTAAAAATATTCAGCGTCATTGCTCCTAACATCGTCTCTATTTTTAACTTTTGATTCTATTTTTTTAGCTGTAAAATTGATTCTATCTTTGGTTCTATTCTGTTGTAGCCTAATAGACCTATTTATATATATGAAAAATATGCCTATTATTTAACCCACTTACATTTTAAAATACGGCAATTGCTGCTGTTTTGCACAATGTCCCTTTGCGCCACCTGGCGGTCATTTCGGGAACGACTTTGAAATGCGGCTGGTTTATTTTCGCCGCGGTAATTTCGCCGCGGCAGCTGGCGCGGCGGTAATAGGCATTCTGGTTGACCACCATCTGTACCATTGGGTCGGTATTGGGTCCCGAATTGGTATAGGGTTATCCATAAGTAAGTTTTAGATTCCGAGTAGTTAAGTAATCAACAGGTTCTATTTAGAGATATTAAGTGAGTTCTAGGGTAGGGATTTAAGTGGACCTGTTAACATGTACCATGTCCCAATTTAAGAACTGCTAAGTTTATAAAAGAATTTTTAGTTTTAGATTAGCTAGATAGATTGGATAAATTAAGTAATATTAAATTAGGTAAGTTAATTTCAATTCAATTAAGTTCCATTAAATTTCATTAACTTTCATTAATCTTTCATTAACTTTCATTAACTTTGGTTGAGGGATTCAGATCCGGAAGGACAAATTGAGCCATTGCTCCTTGTCTTAATCCTCGATCATCATGTTGTTCCCCCTCCCTTAATTAATTCTAATTCTGGAACTATTTATTTATTAATGGGTACTAACCCTAACCCTAACCCTATTTATTGAAAGATGTAGCCCTCTGGTTTTTTAAGTTAGGCATAGAAAGTCAAGCCAATGTTTCGCCATGGCTTCCCCTGTTCTTTTAGTCCAATGTATTCTGTCTGTCGCTGTTCTAAACGATTCGTTGGGTAGAAGGGGGATGTATTTCGTTTTTTCTTTAATAATTCGGTTGAGGAACTCTAAGTTCTCTTTACAGCGTGTGGGTAATTTGCTATCATAATTTATTAGCGGGAAGTAGATTGTTGCCGTAGGGAATATCTCTTTTGCTGCTCCCCTTACTCTTTCCAGAATCTTCTGTAGTTTCGTAGTGCTGCCCACCTCCCTATCGTTGGTGGCGAAGTGTAGGATTACTATGTGTACTTCCGGAGTGATTTCAGTTTTATTTTTTAGAATATGGTAAATGTGTTCAAGCTTGGCTCCCGGGTAACTGACCACTTGCGTCTTTTCATTAGGGATTTTGGGTAAGTGGGTGAGGTTTGAGTCTCCCAAAATTAAAATGGGTTTTTGGGTTTTAAGTGACCAATTTCCAAATTTGTTCTGGCGGTGCTCTTGTCTCTCAAAAATCCCAAAGCTCTGTACTCGTTTCTCTGTCTGGAGTTTTTTGAGTATTGGTTCCTTCTTCCCTGTGGAACTAGTCGGTTTGGGTTTTGAGTTGCTACCGCTTGGGGTTGGATTTGTTGATTCCGCTTGTTTTGGTTCTGTTGGTGGCGTTTCTGACTCCAACTGGTGTACTTCCACCGTTGGGAAGAAGATCTCATCGTTAGAATCTTCCGTGGCCCCCAACGAGAACCCCATGTTTGTTTCTTTAGGTCTTTTGGCTAGTGGTTGATCGCTGTTGTCCTGTTCTTTGTCTATTTCTATAACCGTTCGACGGTTGCCTAATGTGGGGGTCTTTTTTGTGTTGGTCTTTGGGTCTTCTTCTGGTTTTAATGTATGTGTATTTTTATTTTGAGGTGTTTCCTGGGATTCTTGGTTTGGTTCTTCCGGCTTTTTGATTTTAGTGGTCATAAAGGTTTGGACCACTTCGGAAGCTTGTAGAATAGTACTTTCTTGTAGTGTCTTTATGTTTCTCTTGCCCCATTTAATGGCAATTTGCCATGCCTCTTCCCATCTTACCCTGGAAGTTGAGAGAATGGTATCTTGTGTGGTTTTTAAGGTCTCCTGATAGTGGTCCTTCAATATATCGAGGCCCATGTGGAGCCAGTTTCTCGCGTTGGCGTAGATCCACAAATCCGTAGTGGGATTGTGTTTGCTCATGGCTGGTTTTATTGCCCTGGTTAGTTCATCCGCCACTCTATTTAATCGACTTGGTACACTGTTTTGTTCAGCCTTTTCCCGCAGAGTTTTGGCATGATGGAATGCCCTCAGGTAGTTGTAGTACCCTCTGATCAGCTGCTTAAAATCTTGATCTTCCGACATGTTTACTGAAATTGGAAAAGATTTCCAGATTATTACATATAGAGGACTACGTTTTATGTCTATATATCTAAGCTACTGCTTGTTTGAACCAGAAAATGTTAGACCTGTCTGGGTCACCCATTTCCATGTGCCTGTCTGGGCATTCGGTTCACTCCCTAATCCCGTTCACCCCCTCCCCTAAGAGGTTGAGGGGTCGGGAAAGGGCAAGCCGTGTGGTGTATTGTGTGTTTTAGAAGGAGGTAATTTAGAAGGGTAAAACTATTTACTAATTGTTTTAGTCAAATTGTTTCTTTTCTAGCCTATCATTTAGCCCCTTAGGGAATTTAGTATCTAATTTTTTGATCCACCGCCATTCTACTTTTCTTCTTTGCTGTTCCGTCCAATGCGGGTTATGCTCCATACCTCGAATGCGTATATTTTGAGTACCATGTCTTTGAAAATGTTTAAATAGAGTTTCACTTCTTGAGTTTCTAGCGGCCGTGCGATATTATATTTGTGTTGGTGTAGTCTGCTTCTAATCGAGTTTTTAGTTTGCCCAACATACTGTTTTTTGCATTTGTTGCATGTTATCAAATATATACAATTAGTATTGTTGAGAGATATATTGGGAATTAGGTAAGCTCTATATTTCCCCGTTTGTTTAATCATTTTGGGTCCACGGATCAGGGCTATAGGTTTTTCGGTGGGAAGGCGGCTTTGAATTAAGATGTCTCTCAGGTTGGGGTTTCTTCTGTATGCTGCCAAAATGGTGATGTTTTGTGTATTGTTAAATATTTGTGTAAAATTGTCTTTAATTTTTTTGTTTAGTTTTTTTGCGGTGGGTGTATAGGTAAAAATGGCCGGAACCACAACTTGTTCCACCGGGGTTTGTTGTTCTTTCAAGTTGGATTGTTTGTCCCGATGTTTTTTATATATTTTTTTGAGTTTGGATTTTGTGTACCCCCTGTTGCGAAGTGATCTAAACAAAATGAGTTTGGCCCTCTGGAAGTCTTCTTCTCTTGAGCAGATTCTAGAGAATCTGCAAAGTTGTGCTGTCACTATTCCCTCAAAAGTGTGTTTTGGATGGAAGCTTTTATGGTGTAGTAGTGCGTGTGTATCTGTTTCTTTGAAAAAAACTTTTGAGTCTAATTTATGTGTAAGGTCAAAGTCCGGACCTTTGAAGATGGTGGTGTCTAAGAAGTTGACCGTCTTGGAGTTTGCCGTGGCTTTGACCTTGATTAGTTTGTGATGGTTGTTTAAGATTTGTACGAATTCTTCGAAGCTTTCCATATCGTGTTCCCATATTCCCCAAATATCGTCAAGGAACCTGTAGTATTTGAATGGTAGTTTGTTGCGTTTTGGGAAGACCGTCTCTTCCCGGGGTGCCATGTATATGTGCAAAAGGCTTTTCATGGCGCTATGCATTGTTCTAAAGTCGGGTTTTATTCTGGCATGTTGAATTAGTGTTCGACAAAAGCGGTGACGCGTTCATTTGGATTTATTTTACTCTTAACAGCTAAAATAACTTAATAGGCTACTCTGTAATTTTTAGGTCATATAGATAAGAGTAGACTACATCAAAACTGTAAACTTTTATTCATATTAGGCTAACGACAAATTTGTCTGTCGTCTCTGTCTCCGGGAACTGCGCGTCACAAAAATGAACCGAAAGCCACTTGCCTCAGCTCAGTCATGATACGAAATTGGCTGTCTAAAGCCTGATTGTGTAATCCATATGAAACCGAGAGGTACAGATGATCTACTCAAACATGTTTAGCTATCATGTGAGCGCTTCCCAATGAGGAAAGGACAAGGAAAGGGTGAAAATCTCGCTCTAATTAAATCTAGGCTAAATCGCCCTGAATTAAATTGTAAAAACAGATCAAATAAATGCAGGGGCGGTTCTAGAGGCCCTGGCCCCTGCTGAAATCTGATTGGCCCCTGATTGGCCCCCCTTCCATCAGTCGTCGATGAGAAGAGCAACCGGAGAATTCTTCACAACGATCACAGATGCAATTCCACCCCCAAACAATTGGCGGCAGTAATGTGTCGATGCAACTTGGGAGAAGAAGCAGAGGTCTTGGCTTTATATTATCTTTGCGGCTTTGGCTTGAGGGATACAAGAACATTCTCTGACGTTATGACAGTAGGCGGGAGAAAGAATCCGTCTAACATTATCCAACTTGAAGACAATTCTTGGTGAGTCACAAATCCTCATGTTGTTTGTCATTAAAATATTAAAGGATATTTAGCTGCTGCTCTCACTTATTTTAGGTTTGTTAACTAAATTGTGGAAGGAGCACTGGAAGCACTGTCAAAGTAAACCAATAAACTTGTAAGCCACTAAACTTGTTAGCAATGTTAACATGTTTTTGCTAAGATAGCGCTAGCAAAGATTCTGTAGTTAACTTTATCAAACCAGTCCCTCGAGGATTTCACGTTTTTTTTGTGTGATTTTTGCGATCAAAATAACTGATTTTGTGGTGGTAGTTTCCAGAAATTTGTGAAAAAATTTGCGATTTTTATATTTTATAATTAGGACATCACATTTACCATAATAGTATTATGTCAGATGCACAATAGTCGTACGCCACAAATCACAAACAAAATGCATAAAGCTTTTTTATTTTGGTCTAATCAAATTTTCATCAAATTAACTTTTAAAACAACCTATGGACAATTTTTCAAGTAAATCCTGAGTTGAATCAAATCAAATCAAAATCAAATCAAGTATATTTGTATAGCGCTTTTCACAATACAAATTGTATTAAAGCAGCTTCACAGTATTAAATTAAAATAATACAACAAGGTTTGTTTCTAGTGGAATTTATTGATTGATAAAAATAAATTAATATTCCCAAAATATTCCCAACTGAGCAAGCCAAAGGCAACAGTGGCAAGGAACCGAAAAACTCCATCAGGTGACCTAATGGAGAAAAAAAACCTTGGGAGAACCCAGGCTCAGTCGGGGGCCAGTTCTCCTCTGGCGTTAATGAACTAGAGACCGGATTTAACTGTAAGATTAAAAATATTATGTAAATGCCTGACTGAAGAGATGCGTCTTTAATCTAGTTTTAAACTGGGAGAGCGAGTCTGAGCAACGAACAGTATCAGGAAGGCTATTCCAGAGTTTTGGAGCTAAATATGAAAACGCTCTCCCTCCTTTGGTGGATCTGGATATCCTAGGTATGACCAAAAGCCTCGAATTTAGTGATCTTAAAGAGCGCGATGGATTATAGGGCGATAGAAGATCCGTTAAATAGACTGGAGCTAAGCCGTTTAGGGCTTTATAAGTCAGTAGCAATACCTTGTAATTAATATGGGACTTTATAGGTAACCAATGTAGTGATGATAGAATTGGTGTTATATGATCATATTTTCTTGATCTAGTAAGAACTCTAGCGGCGGCATTTTGGACTAACTGTAGCTTGTTTATTGAGGATGCAGGACAACCAGCTAATAAAGCATTACAGTAATCTAGTCTCGAGGTCATGAATGCATGAACTAACTTTTCTGCATCAGGAACTGATAGCATGTTACGTAGCTTAGCAATGTTTCTAAGGTGGAAAAAGGCTGTTCTTGTAACATATGAAATATGATTTTCAAAAGACAGGTTGCGGTCTAGAATAACACCCAGGTCTTTTACTGTAGAGGATAAAGTAACAGGACATCCTACTATATTAAAGTTGTAGTGTGCGAGGTTTTGTGGGCGGTTTTTTGAACCGATAAGTATTACCTCTGTCTTGTCTGAATTTAATAAAAGAAAATTGCACGTCATCCAATCTTTTATATCTTTAACGCACTCTGTCAATTTGGATAATTTAGCGTTTTCATCCGGCCGTGATGAAATATATATTTGAGTGTCATCAGCATAACAATGGAAACTAATTCCATGTTTCCTTATAATATTTCCAAGTGGCAGCATATATATTGAGAATAACAGTGGGCCTAACACAGATCCCTGCGGCACTCCATAGTTTACTGGAGTTATGATCGATTTTTCCCCATTTAAATAGACAAAATGGTGTCGGTCAGATAGGTATGATCTGAACCAGCTTAATGCTTGTCCTTGAACACCAGTATAATTTTGTAGTCGATCTAAGAGTATTGTGTGATCTATAGTATCGAACGCAGCACTAAGATCAAGTAAAACTAGTATTGAGATACAGCCTTGGTCAGAAGCTAAGAGTAAATCATTTGTGATTTTAACGAGCGCAGTTTCAGTGCTATGATGCGGCCTGAATCCAGACTAAAACTTTTCATAGATATCATTTTCTTGCAGGAAAGAGCCCAGTTGAGCGGACACAACTTTTTCTAGTATTTTAGACATAAAAGGAAGATTTGAAATGGGTCTATAATTTGCTAGATTATGTGGGTCTAATTGAGGTTTCTTAATCAGAGGTTTATAACTGGCAGTTTAAATGTTATTGGAACATGACCTATATTGAGATAATATTCTATATTGAGAAGAGGCTCTTCCACTATCGGTAGTACTTCTTTCAGTAGTTTAGTGGGTATAGGATCTAAAGAACATGTTGTTGTTTTAGATGAAGTGATAAGTTTATTTAACTCTATTTGCTCTATAGTTGTAAAGCACTGTAATTGTTCTTGCGGGGTGATAATTGAGGCTGAATTATAAGGCGCGATTGAAGATTGAACGTTTACAATTGTGGTTCTGATGTTTTCTATTTTCTCAGTGAAGAACTTCATGAAATCATTACTACTAAACTGTAACGGAATATTTTGTTCAGGTGACATCTGTTTATTTGTTAGTCTAGCCACGGTGTTAAATAAAAACCTAGGATTGTTTTGGTTGTTTTCTATTAGTTTGCGGAGGTGCTCAGCCCTGGCCGCTTTTAGGGCCTTTTTATAACGTGACATACTGTCTTTCCACGCGATTCTAAAGACCTCTAAGTTAGTTTGTTTCCATTTACGTTCTAAATTACGGGTTTCTCTCTTTAAAACACGCGTAGTATTGTTGTACCATGGTGCTTTACTTTTCTCTCTGACCTTTTTTAATCTAATGGGTGCAACAATGTCCAAATTTCCAGAGAGAATGGTGCTCATAGTGCTAGTTAATTCCTCTAGTTCATCTGTTTGTTTGGGTTCACTGAGCAGCTGAGACAGATCAGATAAGCTATTAGAAAAATTATCTATGGTGGATGGAAGGATTGTTCTACCTGGTCGATAACGCGGCGCAGCATGATATATTACAGGAGTACGTAATAAGCAAGTTACCATGTAATGGTCAGTGACATCATCACTTTGTGGAATGATATCTATATCGGTTGGATCGGTTCCATGTGATATAATTAAATCGAGTGTATGATTAAAACGATGAGTTGGTCCGGTAACGTTTTGCTTGACCCCAAAGGAGTTTAATAAATCTGTAAACGCAGCCCCTAACCCATCATTTTGATTATCTACGTGTATATTAAAATCTCCAACAATTAATGCTTTATCGACATTGACTAATAGGTCTGAGAGAAAATCTGCAAACTCTTTTAGGAAATCAGCGTAAGGCCCAGGCGGTCTATATACGGTAGCCAAGGCTAGAGATAATAGGGATGTTTTTCTGACATCTAAGAGCGTAACATTTAGTACAAGTACTTCAAATTAAATAAACTTATAACCCATTTTCTGAGTAACATTAAAAATCTCTTTATAGATCGTTGCAACACCGCCGCCACGACCAATCAGACGGGGCTCATGCTTATAGGAGTATCCTGATGGAGTAGACTCATTAAGACCGAAATAATCATTTGGTTTAAGCCAGGTTTCAGTAAGGCAAAGTACATCGAAGCTATTATCTGTGACTATTTAATTTACAATAACTGCCTTAGGTGCGAGTGATCTAATGTTTAGAAGACCTAGCTTTAGAAATTGTTTTTGTTTACTAATAGCAACATTTTCTGTTTTAATAACAATTAGATTTTTCCTAGATCCTGCAGTAGATTTAATATTTGATCGCACTAAACGAGGAATAGACACAGTTTCTATGCAATGTTCTACACTAGTATTTATATCAGTTAAATTGGCGCAGCAGAGATTATGATTTGGACTTTTGGTTAATAGTCAAAAGGTATTTAACATTTTGGAGATGTTATCTGCTCCGATTCTACTTGGGTGTAAGCCATCGGCACGGAAAAGCCTAGGACGCTCCCAAAACAGATTCCAATTATTTACAAAAAGCAGTTTCTGCTCACTGCACCATGACATTAACCATTCATTTAGCGCGAATAGTCTGCTAAACTTTTCATGTCCTAATCGGTACGTGGGAAGCGGTCCTGACACAATAATCGTTATTTCGGGCGATGTGCTGCGTACCGTATCGATCAGATTCCTGAAGTCTTTTTTCAGAACCTCCGTCTGGCGCAGCCTGATGTCCAGGCTTCGTGGTGGCGTGTTGGAGCCGGAGTGAACGAGACCATGGCTGATCGCGACCTCGGCGCTCGGGACCGATGCTGAGAAACGCACGGAGTAGACGAGGTCGGAGTCAGCGGGTTAGTAATGTTAATCTCGGATTTGTGTGCATCGGCGCGTGATGTTTCAAGAGCTAACCGCCCGTCGATCAGCTCGGCTTGTCTCACTAAAAGGTCGTGGATCTGTTTCTCAACAGCTTCCAGCTCAGACTGCAGTGCGTGCAGCTCAAATGTGTCCTCACCTCCACCAAAAGGTAGACTACTTACATCTGATATATTCGCCATTTTAACAGATGGACAGTAAGTTAGCAACGACGCTACCCGTGATGCTGTCAATATTAATACAAATTTATGACTGAAGTCTTGGATATAATCCGTTTTGTTTTTTTGTTTTTTAGTGGTACGGGTGTAGAGTAGACGCACGATAGGCGGAAAATTTTTTTTTGTAAGTGAGTGTGGAGAAGACGCGTTCAGCCGTGATCCACAGGAGTAACCTATAAGAGTATCTGATGTTGGATCACTAATAGGCTTGAGACGCGTCTGCTCAACAGTCCGCGTTGTAACTATGAGGTTTGAGCAGCAGAACGTGCTTCTCCGTGAGGAAAAGTAGAAAATGTTCGTTATAAGTGAGTTTAAAGAGAAAATCTAGAATTATAAATCAAATCGAAGGAGCTCCAAAGACAACAACGCGTTCAGACGCGACGCATGCGCATTCGTCAACAGTTGAGAGGTCCTGAGCTGCAGAAGGCAACCAGTTACTTATAGTGCGGCGTTTTGCATGGCGTCCCCACTGCTTATAGCTATACGCAATACGAAGTGACCGTTCGGAAGGGAAATACTTGGTTACTATCGTGACCTCTGTTCACTGAGAGTAGGGAACGATTAGTGCGTATAGCCGGCCGCACTATAGTAACCTGGCAAGTTGTCGCTTCAGTCGTTAAACCTGCTAAAATGGCGTTTTTCGGGGACTAATATCATAGAAAGTAAAAGAAAAATAGGCTAAGGCCGAGCCCCCTGGGCGGGCTCTGACGTGTAATGGCGTGATGCTAGCTCATTGGCGCACACGTCAGAGGCGCCCGCGCCATTGGATGTGCAGTTGCCGCAGCACAGCCAATGAGTGAGCCAGACACTCACTGCTAGCTGTGCAGCTGCAAAATGCGTTTTACATTATAGGCTTCAGTAAATAGAGGAAAAGGAGTTTCCCCTTTTCCCGCAACATCTGTATCCACGTAAAAATGCATTGAAACTTTAATTAAACTAGAGATATTTCAATTGGGTGATTTATAATTTAATGTTTTGTGAGGTCTTTTTCTTTTTTGTGATTATTTTGCGGTTAAATTAGGAATTATTCAGGATCGCAAAAAAATGCAACATTTTGTTGATTTTGCGTTGTATTCAGCGATCGCGGAATTGCGAAAAACTGGAGGGACTGTCAAACGTCTGTGGCGTTAGCCTTAGAGTTTTTGCATGCTAACCGTATGTAATTAGACCTTTGTGATAATGTTAACTATCGTGTTTGGCAGATATAGTGAGCATGAAAAAAAAGGGACAGTGACCACTGAAGGTGAGGGTTTTAGAAAGGAGAGGTCAGAGGACAGAATCAACCAGCAGGCAGCAGAGTACGGTCGACAACCGCAGGCTGAGGACCAGGGTAGCCTAAACCCCCTTCACCAGGTCAGAGAAAACATGATGTAGGCAAAGCCAGATGATAGAGACACAATGCAATGTATTAAATGGTATTCATTGAAATTACAACGAGGAGAAATGTAGCACTACTGCTTGCTGAGGGTCTGAAAATAATGACGCCAAAATTGACTAGCTGTTTCTGCTAGCAGCTAGTACCAGAAAAGTTAGCAATAACTGCTCATATTAACATAATTTTCAGAAGAATGCATGCCTCGCTGATGTCAAGTAACCTATACAGTTCAACTTTAGCTGTCATTGTTACCCTTTCTAGGTTAACATGATTAATGTTGTATGGATTGCATTTTATTATTTTATTTCTTAAACAGAACTAAATTTATAGTTGTCAGATGGCATGTTGAATAGAAGCATGGATTATTTTCGTGAAACATATTTCTGTTTTAGCTCTATGTGAAGGCACAGGCTCAGATGATGAAAGCCAGAATGAGAGCGAACCTGATGACTTCAACCCACAATCTCCAGAACCACCCAGACCAGAGTCCCCAGATAGTGCTGCTTCCAACGGTAAGCTACTATCTTCTTACTGTGTGCATATTTTAAATAAGATGAGAGAAACATTACAGGCAATGTATGTGGTACTGACTCTGTGGTTATGTTTAATTGTTTTTCATTTGCTTCTTGTAGACATTTCCTGGCGCCTAGCAGAGGGTTCGGTGCAGAGAAGTTGTGCTGCTCCACCTGGACCTGATGGTATGCCTATATTTTCATCCTGTTGAAGTTCTTAATGGACATTTAACAAACTACCGTAAAACTTCAAATAATAGCCCGGGCTTTTATTTTCCCAAATCGCCGAACTGCACCGGCTTGTATTTGAGACAGGCGTCTATAAGAGACAGGCCTTTAATTCAGTGTTGTTCATTGAGTGTAGCATATCCATAGAATTAGGCTGACAGACAGAAAGCATGACAGTAAGAGTTTACCACATTATATTAAGTTTTATTTATAATTCAAATGTGTTTAACAAATCAGTTAATGTAAGAATTACATTATATTGCGTCGTGCCACGTCTAGGACAACTCGAGGTAACGTTATCACACACCGGTCGCGCAATTGCTCAGTTTATGGCCAGCAATATTTTTATGTTTAAGGACATTATGGAGTTAATATAATGTCTGTACTGTACTATGTTATGATTGTACTGTACAATTAAATACAATCGTTGCTAAGTCTGCAGTCTGAACACTTTACCTCAGAGCGTCCGTTAACTGAATGAATAGATAATATAATACCTCGAGTTGTCATTGACGCAGCGTGGCGCTTCTCGTCTTGTGTGCGAGATTATTGGCAACATAAAAAAACATTCATTACTATCATCTTCACCGCGATACATCTCAACTACAAGTTCATTGACAAATTCCTCCTCGTCGCTCCCGTCCACTTCTCCCTCTCCGCCTTGCTTGCACTAACAGCTCCCGCCCAGATGCGCACGGCTCTCTCGCGTGCGCAATCTGCACGATATAACTGGTTTAAAAAGATGATCTGACAGGTTTTAGAAGATTAAATACAAACCGAAACAAAAAAACAGACCAGGCCTCTATTTGAGACCGGCGTTTATTTACCCAAACCTGTCGTCACACCGGGCGTTTAAAAGAGACAGGCGTCTATTTGGGACTCGGCTATTATTTGAAGTTTTACGGTATGCATTGATTAACAATAATTTACTGTTTATAAGAAACAACATGATTATGAAACTTAAAATGTGGAATTCAGAAAGAAGCTATATATATATATATATAATTTTTTTTGCTTCTCTCCAGACATTTCCCAGTCCAGAGCAGATGGTCCAGTGCAACCTGTCCTCAAGGTCTTCCCCAAGACACAGCACGGGAACAGGAAGAGAGCATTCATTGAGACCTGGTACAAAGACTTTACGTGGCTGGAGTATTCTGTCTCTAGAGGCTCTGTTGTTTGCTACCCTTGTCGCCACTTTTCGCTCCCAAATGCCCCAATGTCTATATTCAGGTTAGAATCAGGGTTCTCTAATTGGAAAAAAGCACTGTGTAGAAATGGTGGCTTTAGAGATCATTGCAAACCAGAACATCACAGAAGTGTTGTGTTTGCTTGGACGCAGCACAAATTAGTCATTGAAAAAAAACCTCCATGATCGAATCAATAAACAAAGAAAGGGAAAAAAGAGTTAGAGAGAACCAGATATATATCAAAACCATTGCTCAGGTGCTGCTGTTAACAGCTGTTCAAAACATTTCTTAGCGTGGACCCAGGGAATCTGAAGGCTCGGATAACCACGGCAATTTCTTAGCCATCTTGGATGCAATTGCACAGCACGATTCATTAATTGAGAAACGCATGAATGCACATGGGAATGCAAAATACACCAGTAAGAACATTCAAAATTAAATTTTAGAAACGCTTGCAGAGATGGTTCAACTTGACATAATCAAGGAAGTAAAACAAAGCGAGGTCTTCAGCATAATCGCAGACGAAACAAAATACCTGCAAAAGAAAGAGCAGATGTCTTTTGTTGTGAGGTCTACTCTAGATCTAATATTATCACATGGAATAGATGTTGATGCCGTTGAAATTCTGCAGCAGAGCGATGACATCTCAGATCATTATCTAGTCTCGTGTAAATTACATTTAGCCAAGACTGCAAAGCCAACTCCGTGTTACAAATATGTTAGATCTATCACTTCTGCCACTAAAGATTGCTTTATTAATAATCTTCCTGATCAGTTTCATCTTCTTAGCATCCCGGATAGTTTAGAAGAACTTGATATTGCAACAGAAACTTTTAACTCTCTCTTTTCCAGCACTTTAGACACAGTTGCTCCGTTGCGCTTAAAGAAGATTAAAGAAAATAGTCCAACGCCGTGGTACAGCGAGCACACTCGGGCCCTTAAGAGAGCAGCCAGAAAAATGGAGCGCAACTGGAAGAAAACAAAACTAGAGGTATTTCGCATTTCATGGAAAGAGAGTTTGATTGCATACAGAGAGGCTTTAAAAGCTGCTAGATCTGCTTATTTTTCAACCCTATTAGAAGAAAATAAACATAATCCTAGGTATTTATTTGAAACAGTGGCTAAACTAACGAAAAAGAAAGCTTCAAACACAGAAGTTTCCAAGCAGCACAGCAGTAATGATTTTATGAACTTCTTCACTCATAAGATTGATAATATCAGGGAGAAAATTATAACTATGCAACCGTCTACTACAGTATCGCATCAGGCAGTGCATTGTAGTCTCCCTGAGGAAAAATTTGATTCATTTATTGCTATAGGAGAGGAAGAATTCGTTAAACTCGTTAATTCATCTAAATCGACAACATGTATGTTAGACCCTATACCGACTAAGCTACTGAAAGAGATGCTCCCAGAGGTCATAGATCCTCTTCTTAATATCATTAATTCATCTTTGTCTCTAGGATACGTACCAAAAAACTTTAAGCTGGCTATGATTAAACCGCTTGTTAAAAAAACGCAACTTGATCCTACAGAATTAGTCAATTACAGGCCGATCTCGAATCTACCTTTTCTGTCAAAGATATTAGAAAAGGCAGTATCTTCACAACTATGTTCCTTTTTAGAAAGAAATGATATCTGCGAGGATTTCCAGTCAGGATTTAGACCGTACCATAGTACCGAGACTGCTCTCATTAGAGTCACAAATGATTTGCTCTTATCATCCGATCGTGGTTGTATCTCTCTATTAGTGTTACTCGATCTTAGTGCTGCATTTGACACTATTGACCACAACGTTCTTTTAAATAGACTCGAAAACTATGTTGGGATTAGTGGAATTGCACTAGCATGGTTTAAATCATACTTATCTGACCGTTATCAGTTTGTAGCAGTAAATGAAGAGATGTCTCATCGATCACAAGTTCAGTATGGCGTACCACAAGGCTCAGTACTAGGACCGCTGCTGTTCACTCTGTACATGCTACCCTTAGGAGATATCATTAGGAAGCATGGAATTAGCTTCCACTGTTATGCTGACGATACTCAGCTCTATATTTCTTCAAAACCTAACGAAACTTACCAATTCACAAAATTAACGGAATGCATAGCTGATATAAAAAATTGGATGACTCGTAATTTCCTACTTCTAAATTCGGAAAAAACAGAGATTCTAATTATTGGACAAAAAACTCTTTGATACCAGTCTTTCATTTGAAAGTCACGTGTCTAGTATCTGTAAAACCGCATTTTTCCATCTTAAAAATATATCTAAATTACGTCATATGCTCTCATTGACAAATGCGGAACAATTAGTTAATGCGTTCATGACATCAAGGCTAGATTATTGTAATGCTCTACTGGGTGGTTGCCCTGCACGTTTAATAAACAAACTACAACTAGTTCAAAACGCAGCAGCTCGAGTTCTTACCAGAACCAGGAAGTATGACCATATTAGCCCAGTTCTGTCAACACTGCACTGGCTGCCTATTAAACATCGTATAAATTTTAAAATATTGCTGATTACTTACAAAGCACTAAATGGTTTAGCTCCGCAGTACTTGAGCGAGCTCTTAACGCATTATAGTCCGTCACGTCTATTGCGATCTCAAAATTCCGGCCAGTTGATAATACCTAGAATATCAAAATCGACTGCTGGCGGTAGATCCTTTTCCTATTTAGCACCAAAACTTTGGAACAGTCTTCCTAACATTGTCCGGGAAGCAGACACACTCTGTCAAGTCAAAGCTAGATTAAAGACACATCTCTTTGACATAGCATTCACATAATACATTATAGACTTCTATAATTCAATGTTAGGCTGCATAGATTAGGTCAGCTGGAACCGGGAACACTTCCCATAAATCCTGATGTACTCGTTACATCATGAGAAGAATGGCATCTACGCTAATTTTAGTGTCTGTGTTTATCCCGAGGTTTTCCCGCAGCCTGCCGGATCCAGGCCGTATCCAGATCTGACGAAGGACCTTCGCCTGGACCCGATGACAACGCAGTGCTGAAGTGCCAGCTAGTCTCTCCCTATGGAGGATCCCTCTACCACTCTACAGATAAAGCGTCGTCGGGGAAACTCAATATGCGTATCTACCCCGAATTGATAAAATAAAATAAAATAAAATTCTTAATCAAACCTATAAGGAAACACCAGTAATTTGTTTAGGCTTGGTTTGTAGGGAATTACAAACCTGCACACATATATTCTAACGCACATAACTATAGAACCAGTTCTTAATGCGGATGTGAACGCCATCAGCGTTTCTCACAGGATCGCGTTTTAAGTCTGTGTAGAGAGAATGGTGTCGTCTTGGCGGCCCCTAATTTAATAACAAATGATCGTTGCGACGGAAGCGAATCAATCAAAACTAACTTTAGTTGGAAAATAACTTTATTAAAGAACCGCTATAAAGCCAAAACAATCTTACCTTAAATTATACGTGTATCTCTGTAAAGCTGCTTTGAAACAATCTACATTGTTAAAAGCGCTATATAATGAAGATGACTTGACTTGACTTGACTTAAAATAATTTGTAACCTGGCTGCCTTAAAATGTTGTGTTAAGTAAGCTAAGAAACTTCAGTTTTTTGTACATATATTGGAGTTCCTTAAACCTAGAATTAATCGTTGGGGTAACAAAGGTGAAGCTGACAAAATAGTCTGATCAACTTTAATTTAAGTTTAATGAATTAGTTTTTTAGTTACTCCAACAAGACATTAAAAGTTGTGTAAACCTAAATCCCAGTTGAGACAACATAAAATGAGTGAAACCAACAAACTGTTCTGCTATCTTGAGTTGTTTACACTAAGCATCTTGTTGAGTCAATTTATAATTATTAGTTGTGCAAACAATATAAAAATTGGCTAAATTATTCATTTTGTTGAATTAACTTATTATTTTAAGGCAGCCAGGTTACTTTTTCAAGAATAGTTCATTTTAGTTGCAATGTTAAGTTCATTCAACACACTTAAATCATCCCTGAGGAAGGTGACAGTAAGATTACTAGACCTGGAAACTTCACATATAGACCTGAACACATCTTAAATCAGCCCTGAGGAAGGTGACAGTAAGATTACTAGACCTGGAAACTTCACATATAGACAATTGTAGTAATCTTACTGTCACCTTCCTCAGGGCTGATTTAAGATGTGTTCAGGTCTATATGTGAAGTTTCCAGGTCTAGTAATATTACTGTCACCTTCCTCAGGGCTGATTTAAGGTGTTCAGGTCTATATGTGAAGTTTCCAGGTCTAGTAATCTTACTGTCACCTTCCTCAGGGCTGATTTAAGATGTGTTCAGGTCTATATGTGAAGTTTCCGGGTCTAGTAATCTTACTGTCACCTTCCTCAGGGCTGATTTAAGATGTGTTCAGGTCTATATGTGAAGTTTCCAGATCCAGTAATCTTACTGTCACCTTCCTCGGGGCTGATTTAAGATGTGTTCAGGTCTATATGTGAAGTTTCCAGGTCTAGTAATCTTACTGTCACCTTCCTCAGGGCTGATTTAAGTTGTGTTCAGGTCTATATGTGAAGTTTCCAGGTCTAGTAATCTTACTGTCACCTTCCTCAGGGCTGATTTAAGATGTGTTCAGGTCTATATGTGAAGTTTCCAGGTCTAGTAATCTTACTGTCACCTTCCTCAGGGCTGATTTAAGATGTGTTCAGGTCTATATGTGAAGTTTCCAGGTCTAGTAATCTTACTGTCACCTTCCTCAGGGCTGATTTAAGATGTGTTCAGGTCTATATGTGAAGTTTCCAGGTCTAGTAATCTTACTGTCCCCTTCCTCAGGGCTGATTTAAGATGTGTTCAGGTCTATATGTGAAGTTTCCAGGTCTAGTAATCTTACTGTCACCTTCCTCAGGGCTGATTTAAGATGTGTTCAGGTCTATATGTGAAGTTTCCAGGTCTAGTAATCTTACTGTCACCTTCCTCAGGGCTGATTTAAGATGTGTTCAGGAATATATGTGAAGTTTCCAGGTCTAGTAATCTTACTGTCACCTTCCTCAGGGCTGATTTAAGATGTGTTCAGTTCTATATGTGAAGTTTCCAGGTCTAGTAATATTACTGTCACCTTCCTCAGGGCTGATTTAAGGTGTGTTCAGGTCTATATGTGAAGTTTCCAGGTCTAGTAATCTTACTGTCACCTTCCTCAGACCAAGGGGGATTATAAGTGCTGCTGCTGCTAATGTTTCAATTTTCTATAAGTAGTTTACCAGATAGATTATTATATGGAGGCTTAATATAGTGTAGGCTAAGCCTACCCATGTAGATTTTTATTTAAAATGTATTTTATGTTGCTTAATGTTTCACATGCAACAGGTGAGCCAGTGCACAATTATTTTTTATGCATTTTAATTTTCTGTGCATAATATATTTTAAACTACATAAATGCCATTATCTGTACCGTATCCCAACTATCCCAACATCAATTGAGCAATATAACATGCATTTTTATTCAGTATATAAACAATATTTTTGCTTTTTATGTTAAAGACACTATTGATACCGTGAGAAATTTACATTCTCAGGAAAATAGCCGCTTATCAGTTAATTGTTAATCGATCGATAAGGTCAATCAACTAATGATTCATGAATTAATCGATAATTTGCATCCCAAACTTTAGCCAAGTCCCGCTTCATGCCTGCAGCTGATGTGCTCTCTTCAGATGAGCTGGACAGAGCATTAAAGTAATGTTGTCAGACCGCCTCTTACTTAATGCACTCTTGTGTTGCTCTCTATAACTCAAGGAACAGTTTCTGCATAAAGCTGGCACTCTCTGCTTACTCTGAGTCTGATTAAAGGCCAGTTACATTAATACAACCATCAAACTCACAGTGAATTGGTCGTTGCAGGATATTTCATGGACAAACCCCCTAATGCACCTTGTGTGTAAAGCTTGGACGGATGCACAGGTTGGTGTTTCAGCCTGCAGCTCTGTGCCAGAAGACTCCAGATCCAGAATCCTCTAAGATAAAGGCTCAAGACATGCAGGTGTTCTTCACACTGACCATATTGGTTCGCCGGGACTGGGAGAGGGCCGAGGCCCAGCTGTGGAGGCCAACTCACTCCCTGGAGTTTATTTATATGAGGATATGCAGACAACGGCTGACACTAGAGTCTCGCTTCATGGGCACATCTAGAAAGTGTTATTCTCCGGCCAAGAAGAGGCACAGAAGTGTTTATAGCACATGTTCACTACTTTCACATGCGTGCAGATGCATGACTGTAGTGCAGCTGTTTTCAGAAAGCAGAGACATAGCAAAGCTCCTTGTGCAGAAACTGGAGGATTTCTCCCTAAATTGTTCAGACTGGCAACCACAGAACAATGATAACTGATCATCTCCAGCTGAAGTAATGAAGCTAGAAGGCAGATGATGGACTGTGGTGCAGAAACAGTGGCAGTGTTTCACACTATTGACTTACATTTCCCATGTTGTCTGTCAGTGGCCAAGTCACAATAACATATGGTTTTACTGAATAATTAAGTAAATATAATTTCTTAATAAATATACCTAAAGAAACCTAATTTCTTGACTGGCCACTCTCTGCTGTCTCCTTTTGTGCTGTGTCAGCCACCGTAGCTGTCCTACGCTCTCTGAAAGGTAGGGGGCAGTGGAGGACTGGACAGATGGTTGCAATTCACTAACCTCACCACTAGATGCCACCAAATCTTACACACTGAACCTTCAGGAGAACAATGTGGGCTTTAAACACTTCATCTCCTGCATTCTGGGGGATTTTTCTGCACCAATTCATTGAGGAAATGTCTTTATTTATATAAAAGGAAACACAAAATTCAGGTGTCAATTCAAAAAATAAAACTATAGTGTAATATAGTGCTGTAAGACTCTCATGCATTCTCTATTGCTGTCAAATATGTTTCTCATGTTTTTTTTACAAAACTAGATTAATGTAGCAATTTAAATAATTTACAGTTGTTTTAATTTGTTTTTCTTGCATGCCGACAAGAGTTTGATCTTCAAACAAACGTGCACCCCTTATTCACAGTTTTCTTCTTCACCCCCTCCACTAAAGTCATCGCCGTCACCCCTGTGAGATCATGTGTCGATGCGTTTGCCGACACCTCAGGGCCACACAGTGAAGCTTTCCCACATTCAGCATCAGATGTGCCTGTTGTAATGCGAGTGATGAGATGCAGTGCTGTGCAGACTGAGGCACGTCCTCGCCAGTGTTCAGCGCTGGGGCCGAGAGCAGACAACGGGTGATAAACTCCCTACACTGATTATATCAGGCTTTACACATCTCCAGAGCTAACTCATTAGCTAACGGTATCAGGCTTTACACATCTCCAGAGCTAGCACATCAGCTAACGGTATCAGGCTTTACACATCTCCAGAGCTAGCACATCAGCTAACGGTATCAGGCTTTACACATCTCCAGAGCTAGCACATCAGCTAACGGTATCAGGCTTTACACATCTCCAGAGCTAACACATCAGCTAACGCCACAGTTATCCCTGTACACACACATCCCGGTGTTTCCCCCATTAGTGTTGAATCACGGAAGCTACACCAGTTACTTTTGCCAAGAGATTTATTATGTATACATGTGTCATGTGTCAGACAGAGAGAAACAGGCATATAGCAATATAAGGCTACATGAGAGGAGGTCTTCATTCCCCATCATGCTAGCTGTAAAGGCTTCCTCTGGGTTTCTCCTTCCTCTCAGCCCTTCATCTCTATGTTTCCTCTCATGCCTTTATGTTTCTCTGAGGTGGTACAGTAAAGCTTATATACATCACAGAGAGACTTATAGCGTCCTTGTAAGGTAGAAAATCATGTTGTATACCTAAGGCTTATGTTTAACACTGGAGTTTACCCCATGCTTTCACATGGCACAATCCACTCTCCACATTAAGAAGCTATTTCCCAGTGTATAGATTAGTGATGTACATATGGCACATTAGCATCAGCTGAAACATCCCTTCTCTCGCTAAGAGCAGCTCTACACATCTGAAGCATCTTCATCATCACCACTGGATCATCTCTGCTAGTGGACATTACCTCTAAGCTAACTATAACTCTCTCTCTGCTCAGCACACAAGTGCACACACAGTCTGACTTCACAAAAACATCATAATATTATAAAGAAAATTAATAAAGAAAAAACCATTAAACAGTAAATCTTCACTGATTAAAGAGTTGCACTAGACATGGCTGTGTGTTCTTCTTGATGGTGTGGCCATGGGAGGTCTGATACGTTTAGCTCTGGGAAGTCACGTAGCCGTCAGTGTGGGCTCCTTATTAGCCAGATGATGAAGCTACACTGGTTTTAATTTTGGTTTTATAATCAATGTAATTTGTAATTGGATGACCTTCAGTTAACTTGAACTCTCCTGCAATCTTGCATGCCGTATCAGCATCCACTACCCCACCATCTATTGTATTTATCCACGAATTATACAGGTTGACTTCTCTGCCTATGACTGCTTTTAGGTTAGCGTAAGCAGTTGGTTTGCTGGGATCTTTAGGTGTTGCTGAGCCGCTAAATCCACGTAGGTTAGGGTTAATCCAACTACCTCCTGTTGCCATCGAATGCTCATCATAAAGAAACTTCACTCCTTCCTCTCTGCCGTTTTCAGCCATTTCCAAAGCCATAAGAATCAGAGGAAATGTCCGGAAGTTTCGAGCAGATTCAGCTATAACTGATGCAGTGAAATATGTGGTGTACTGGGGCTCATTATCGTCTAGCTTTAGGGAAGTTTCGTGTCCAAGAAAAATATCTTTCACATAATTAGCATATTTATATATTTTTTTTTTATCTCGAAGCTGATCGTAACTTACTCTGTCTGTCTGTCCCACAATATGTTTCTTGACTTCCTTCCTTTTCTCCACATCATCTCTTTGATTTTGGTCAAGCCTTTTTCCAACTGGATACACATACAGACTTACAGGATCAACTTTGTATATCCAGTCTCTGACCATCAGGTGTGTGACTACATCATCTCCATCCTTTGCATAATGACGGATGATACTTCTGACATCTTGTGCTGTGTTAATCACATAACACTTAGAAAGAACATTATTTAGTTCATCCTGATCCGTTATCCACTTAATGCCTTTCAGCTGGTCATCTTCTTGCATTGTTTTTACCCCTATTACATAATTCTGGTTTATGTTCTGGTTGTCTGTGTTTACTTTTTGTGGAAGTATCAGGTCTGCATGGAAGAAGGCCCAGGACAGAGCTTCAAGTTCATTAATAGCAGTTTTGTCAGCAGCGGATAACTTGTCAAACACATTCTGGTCAATAAATCTGCGTGGCTCTTTAGGCCAGCTGTATCTGTAGGCAGCTTCAGGAGTTTCGCCTTTGATCATAAGACAGTTTCTTTCATGAGTAAAGACTTGCTCTCCTCTCCTGCCAGGCTCATTTCTGATAATGACGTCTCCGCTCCTATCCAGGGTTGCCACCACCTTCTTGCTGTCATCGTTCTGTCTCCACTGCAGCCCTTCCTCGGAGATCTCCTGGGTGATGATCTCTCCTGTGTGTCTGACCTGGAGCACAGCGCTCCTGAGGTGCAGCTCGGTCTCGATGTGGGCCGTCTCATGGAGCTCCCTCAGCAGGGCTTCAGCAAACTCTTCATCTGACCCCACCTCACAGGCCACCACACTGGTGGTTCTGATTCTGTGGCCCGTCCTGAAGGTGTGCTGAATGATTCTGGCCACGTCTCGAGCCGTGTACCCTGCCAGTCTCGTCTCTCCAGAGCTGTCTCTCTCACCGTGGCCTACCAGCGTCAGTCGGCTGTCCTCTGACAGAGGCACAGGGGCTCCGTGGATCAGTTCGGGTCTCTGGTTTTCATCAAGAGCGTAGACAGAGGTCACTGTTGGACGTTTCTCATAGAGAGAAGCAGCAGCTCTCCTGACAGTCGGGTCGTCCTGCATAATGAGGATCTGCTGGTGGTCATACTGTGTGCTTGGTGGAGTTAGGTAGAGAGAGACTGAGTCAGGCTGGGTCATGACCTGGTAGAGCTGGGGATTCTCCTGGACTGTTTCTAAGACTGCTTTAAGGCCAGACACAGTTTGTCCATCTTCTGAAACTCTTCCAGATATCTTCACTATAGTGTCGCTGTCTGCTTCTGGTCCACATGAGCCATTGAACAGGCGTTCTGTGCTGACTGTTACTGAGTAATGAGGACTCACGCTGGACTCCTGCTGGACTCTGTCCTCGGCTGGCTTCTCTTTCTCAGTCATGACCAGAAGTGTTCGGCTGTAGCTGTGTGAGATCTCTGAAGCACTCATCTTCTGTTCATCAGCATGCTGGGAAATGAACATATATAAAACATTTAAGGCGAGACACTACAGGTGAATATGGTAAAATCTTTAACTAGCAGATATCACCATGAAACTTTCCCAGTTGATTACCTACTTTAAGATGAGGAAAAAACACTTTATAATAACTGCACGCTATTAATCATTAGTTAAGCATTAGTAAACAGTTAATTCGTCATTTATAAAGCATTAATAGACATTAATAAGCAGTTTATAAATACATCTGTGAGACAGCGATCTTATTAATCAATGAAAACACCTAAAAAAATGGTTTGTAAATAATGCAATATTTCATTTAAAAATGATAATTTGATCATTAATAAAGTATGAAAATACAATTATTAAACACATTATAGATATGCTTATAAATCAAGAATAAAGCATTTATAAACTGCTTATTAATGTCTATTAATGCTTTATAAATGACGAATTAACTGTTTACTAATGCTTAACTAATTATTAATAGCGTGCAGTTATTATAAAGTGTTACCCAAGTTTTCTGTAATTTAATGTTTAAATATGCAAATTAGGCAATATCTAATTAAATATGCACTAATTTGCATATATTTAAAAAACTAAATCTGAGTATTGGATAAAGCCAGGTTAGAAATAATATTTTCATTGTTCACATATTAGATGGGGAAAAATTACAGAGGGATTTATGGATATCTACTTTTGTTTTCCTGTAAATCAGAAAATACTGTCAATAGCCTTAAATGATTTTCGCCATGTTTTTTGGAATAAAATGTTATATAACTCAGGCTAGGAATAATATATTTACAAATCCCTCTGTAAATGTCTTCAAAATATAACTAGGTACTAGACTGAAGAGTTTGGTGTATATCAGTGCGACTGAAGTGGAGATTTCGGACTTGGAGAATGAGAGAAAAGTCATTTTGAGAAAACGGGCTTTAAAGATTTATCATCAGCCAATGAGATTGCACATTCAGCCCTTATACTTTCACGATTGGTTGCTGATAAAAAGGAAATGCCCATATTTGAATTCGACAGCATTGTACAGGAGATATGTGACGACAGGAGCACTTTTTTTCACAATTCACAATTTACAACGACAACTTTTGATGAATTTATGCTAAATCTACAGACGCAAACAGACAAAGTGTAGTAAAATAAAGACCTAAATGTGTATTTCAGACTTTTTTTCACCACAAGTCTGAAAGAAGACATGTTATTGAAGACAAATATCCAAAAATCTCAAAATTGACCAGTAAAAAACCCTGATGTTTTTGCCTGCCGTGTCTCGCCTTAATATGAATAAAGATTAGGTCAAGATGATCATTTATGAAACATGTGGTATCTCACTCCATGTTTTCTGATGTTGAACTCTTTTAATAACACATTTTATTTAATTTAACACTGACTGTGTGGACAGAAATATGTGTCACTAGAAACTGAATTTAGATTTGAATTGCGCAATTTAAATTATTGAATCATTATAATGTATTAATTCCAATTATGAAATTGAATAAATCTGCTGTGAAACTGAATTTGTTCCTCACTGAAAATCCATCCATCGTCAACCACTTATCCTGCGTGCAGGGTCTCGGGGGGCTGGAGCCAATCCCGGCTTATATCGGGGTACACCCCGGAGAGAACCCACGCAGACACGGGAGGACATGCAGACTCCACACAGAGAGTCCTGGAACGACCAAGCTTCAAACCCACGGCCTTCTTGCTGTGAGGCCACAGTGCTAACCACCGCGCTATTTACTTTCACATCAAGTTTTCACAAGTCAAATTCAGATTGTTGAAACACACATCCTGGTCCTTGAGGAGGATCAATCGAGTGCAGATTCATATCTCTTTGACCCTATCTGTCACTCTTCGAAAACTGTGTGTGTCTAACCATTTTACAAAGAGGACCAGACATGTTACAAATGCTGATTTGATTTGCTTCACAACCGAAGTGCAAGGATGGGATGATACTGAACCTGTACGTTTGGCATTTTTATGTTGCTTTACTTTTTATTTAGCATGTTAGCCTGTTGAACTTGATGCTGATCTATTAATACGACTGTCACAGCCAGCACAACTGGATTATCCACCACTTTGACATAATGTTGAGAGATTAATTCATTAAGAACTGAGATACTGACAGAATAAGCACTTTTACTTTTGATACTTAAGTACATTTAATATGGAATACTTTTATACGTTTACTTGAGTATAATGTTTTGGTAAATATGGTATATGTATTGTACTATATTAAAAGACAATTGTTCAGCGTTTAGAGCAAACAGTGGCAGAGTTGTTGCCCTTTGAACAGCATGCCCGGGATTTACATCCTTATAAGGGTGAGCGCTCCACAGTCGCTCTACTACTGTTTATTGTCTTCTCCTGAGGACAATAACTAGTGTGACTGAGCAAGGTATTTCCCTCGAGTCTCAACTATGACTCCTGCTGCTAAATGCTGTCTCACCGCTTTCTCCTAGAGAATTACAGTACAGCTTTGTAGCCTGATATATTATTATTATTATTATTCATTAAATTAATTTTCTAGTGACACATATTTCTTCCCGTAGATTAGGATTCCAGTACTGACTTCAGTTCTTCTAAACTCAGCGGTGTTTACTGGTTCTTCTTCTAAAGTCCACCAACCTGTTCCTCCTGAGTGCCACGGGACGTAAAGCCCTCCTCACACTGCTGTGAATGACCCTGCAAACTCTGGAAAATGTCCACCCTGGGGGAAGATGAACATGCTTATTATAGAGGCTGCGTTCACACAATAATCACACAAATTCATTCAAACCTGATAAAGACCATCTGAAAAGTTAAAGACTTAAGATTGAAATGCCTGTTCACACATGTTGATGTCATCGTATGTCTTGTTTTGTTCAACTAATTGTCCAAAACCAAAAGATGTTCAATTTAATATAACCTTAAAGCAGTCAATCAAGCAGTCAATGAAGCAGTCAATCAAGTTTACATGATTTACAAGATGGATTTCCACTATAATCAACAATTATATAAGAATTATATTATATTATATATGACAAATGTAAACATATAAAAGAAAAAAAAGAAAAAACGTTATATCTTTCGCGGCCAGGACGCCGCCATTGTGCAGTATTCTAACATGTGACGTCACGGGGTTGGTTGGCTTTAATAAACCTGGCTGAATGTAGGAATATCCCGACATCCGTTGCTCACTGGCTCTGAATACACATAGGCCTAAGTAGTATTAACATATACTTTGTGTCACTTTTGGTTAATTTATGAAAGTTTATGTCAATACAGTATGTAAAATGATATTTTTCCACTAATCGATGACCTGCTTTACATTTAGTTTCTTTGTTTTGTACAGTTTGTAAAGACTACTCTCTGAGCGTGGCCAGTGTGGTGTAGGGGTAATGGTATTCCTGAATGTCTTGACTCAAATACTTTGACTCAGTTAACATATAGGCTACCCTATTGATGAAACAACAATGATTTTGACACTCTGGGTTTCAACATTACGTAATACCTGCTTGGGTGAATTTCACCCCCAACAATCAAAGGAAAATACAATCAGCAACAGTTTCCCCTATACAGACGTTCCCCCTGTAAAAACATTTGACACCCACTGACCAGTCAGTTTGAGTGACACATGGATTCCCTGTCAATCACTTGTGACAAGGGTCATAAATCAATCAAAGGGGTCATAAATCAACCAAAAGTGACACAAAGTATATGTTAATACACACAGGCCTACAGTCAACCCATGGGTCACAGGAGAGGTGGGATGTTGGTCAGCCAGCAGATAAGCCTCCTGAACCAGCAGTGGAGGGAGGCTTCGGCAGGCTCTCTCAGGGGAAGGGAGACAGCGCTCCGCGAGTGAACGGCAGGCGCTCTGTGGATAGTCACCATGGCATGTGTTTAGTTTAGCAGGGATGCTCTGCCATGTGAATTCCCTCCTGTTGATGTCCTGATAACTATTTAGATCCTGGAAACTCACAAACAGCGAGGATCAGTCTCTCCTCCAGTGATTTGTGCTGCGCGTCGTGTACAAAAAGTTCAAGACAATCCAACTTCGGCAGCGGGCGTGTGTGCACAAACGTGACAGTCTCACGGGAACGCACCCGCTTGTGCTCGACCACTTCACCTCTCTCCAACAGGGGCACTTGCTACTGAACACAGACTGTTTCTGCTGCTCCCTGATGAAAGATACCTGTGGATACCTGTTCAGAAAAAACAAGAAAACAGGACTCTGATGGCAGGGGCGGAGCCAGACGATGTAGACATTCGGGGCTTAGACCAAACCAGGGGCTAGGGGGGTCCAGGGCTATACTCCCCCGGGGAGATTTTTTACCTATTTACGTCAAGTCATCTTCATTTATATAGCGCTTTTAACAATGTAGATTGTCTCAAAGCAGCTTTACAGAGATAAAGTATAATTTAAGGTAAGATTGTTTTGGCTTTATAGCGGTTCTTTAATAAAGTTATTTTCCAGCTAAAGTTAGTTTTGATTGATTCGCTTCCGTCGCAACGATCATATGTTATTAAATTAGGGGCCGCCAAGACGACACCATTCTCTCTACACAGACTTTAAACGCAATCCTGTGAGAAACGCTGATGGCGTTCACATGCGCATTAAGAATTGGTTCTAAAGTTATGTGCGTTTGAATATATGTGCGCAGGTTTGTAATTCCCTACAAACCAAACCTAAACAAATTACTGGTGTTTCCTTATAGTTTTGATTCAGAATTTAATTTAATTTTATTTGATCAATTCGGGGTAGATACGCAAATTGAGTTTTCCCGACGACGCTTTATCTGTATAGTGGTAGAGGGATCCTCCATAGGGAGAGACTAGTTGGCACTTCAGCACTGCGTTGTCATCGGGTCCAGGCGAAGGTCCTTCGTCAGATCTGGATACGGCAGGCTGCAGGAAAACCTCGGGATAAACAAAGACACTAAAATTAGCGTAGATGCCATTCTTCTCATGATGTAACGAGTACATCAGGATTTATGGGAAGTGTTCCCGGTTCCAGCTGACCTAATCTATACAGCCTAACATTGAATTATAGAAGTTTATAATGTATTATGTGAAAGCTAGGTCAAAGAGATGTGTCTTTAATCTGGCTTTGAACTGACAGAGTGTGTCTGCTTCCCGGACAATGTTAGGAAGACTGTTCCAAAGTTTTGGTGCTAAATAGGAGAAGGATCTACCGCCAGCAGTCGATTTAGATATTCTAGGTATTATCAACTGGCCGGAATTTTGAGATCGCAATAGACGTGAAGGACTATAATGCGTTAAGAGCTCGCTCAAGTACTGCGGAGCTAAACCATTTAGTGCTTTGTAAGTAATCAGCAATATTTTAAAATTGATGCGATGTTTAATAGGGAGCCAGTGCAGTTTTGACAGAACCGGGCTAATATGGTCATACTTCCTGGTTCTGGTAAGAACTCGAGCTGCTGCGTTTTGAACCAGCTGTAGTTTGTTTATTAAGCGTGCAGGGCAACCACCCAGTATAGCATTACAATAATCTAGCCTTGATGTCATGAACGCATGAACTAATTGTTCCGCATTTGTCAATGAGAGCATATGGCGTAATTTAGATATATTTTTAAGATGGAAAAATGCGGTTTTACAGATACTAGACACGTGACTTTCAAATGAAAGATTGGTATCAAAGAGCACACCCAGGTTCCTAACCGACGACGAAGACTTAACAGAGCAGCCATCAAGTGTTAGACAGTATTCTAGGTTATTACGTGTGGAAGTTTTTTGTCCAATAATTAGAATCTCTGTTTTTTCAGAACTTAGAAGTAGGAAATTACGAGTCATCCAATTTTTTTATATCAGCTATACATTCTGTTAATTTTGTGAATTGGTAAGTTTCGTTAGGTTTTGAAGAAATATAGAGCTGAGTATCGTCGGCATAACAGTGGAAGCTAATTCCATGTTTCCTAATGATATCTCCTAAGGGTAGCATGTACAGAGTGAACAGCAGCGGTCCTAGTACTGAGCCTTGTGGTACGCCATACTGAACTTGTGATCGATGAGACATCTCTTCATTTACTGCTACAAACTGATAACGGTCAGATAAGTATGATTTAAACCATGCTAGTGCAATTCCACTAATGCCAACATAGTTTTCTAGTCTATTTAAAAGAACGTTGTGGTCAATGGTGTCAAACGCAGCACTAAGATCGAGTAACACTAATAGCGAGACACAACCACGATCGGATGATAAGAGCAAATCATTTGTGACTCTAACGAGAGCTGTCTCGGTAGTATGGTACGGTCTAAATCCGGACTGGAAATCCTCAGATATCATTTCTTTCAAGAAAGGAACACAGTTGTGAAGATACGGCCTTTTCTAGTATCTTTGACAGAAAAGGTAGATTCGAGATCGGCCTGTAATTGACTAATTGAGGTGAGGACACCTTCGAGCTGCATTCTGTGCAGCTAGAGCTGGAATCCGTGGAGAAGCAGATCCGCGACCTACTAGAGAGACAGGCCGAGCTACAAGATCGACAATTCGCGCTTGAAACATCACGCGCCGATGCTCACAAGTCAGTGGTTAGTAACCTTTTGACTCCGACCTCGTCTACTCCATGTGTTTCTCTGCCCAGGATGCGATCATCCCTGGTTTCATTCACTCCGGCACCGACACAACAACATGGACCCTGGGTGATTCCACAGCGGAAGACGCGGGCCAGGACCAGAGCTAGGACCTCTCCGCCCCTCCCGGCCTTCGAGATCTCCACCCGGAACCGCTTCTCCCCTCTACGCGAGACGGAACGCAACGCTGTGATCATCGGCAGTTCCATCGTCCGGCATGTCCACGCTACCTCAGGTAAAGGTAAGGTGCGCACTCACTGCTTTCCTGGTGCTCGTGTTCTCGATGTCGCTGCACAGGTTCCCGGGATTATGAACGGTGACGAGCGCGTCGGAGCTGTCGTGCTGCACGCGGGAACGCACGACATTAGGCTACGGCAGTCGGAGGTTCTGAAGAAGGACTACAGGAGCCTGATCGAGACGGTACGCAGTACATCGCCTGAAACAACGATCATCGTGTCTGGACCGCTTCCCACTTACCGACTAGGACACGAAAGGTTCAGTAGATTATTTGCTCTGAATGAATGGTTAATGTCATGGTGTAATGAACAGAGACTGCTCTTTGTAAATAATTGGAATCTTTTCTGGGAGCGACCTAGGCTCTTCCGTGCTGATGGCCTTCACCCCAGCAGAATCGGAGCGGCTCTTCTGTCGGACAACATCTCCAAGACGCTACACACCATATGACTAGTAAGTCAAAGTCCAAATCACACTCTTTGCTGTCCAAACTTAATTGATATAAGTACCAATGTAGAACATTATATTGAAACTGTGTCTATTCCTCGTTTAGTGAGATCAAATAATAAATCTACTGTAGGTTCTAGGAAAAATCTAATTGGGATTAAACCAGAAAATCTCAATATTAGCGAACAAAAACAATTTATAAAGCTAGGTCTTTTAAACATCAGATCGCTTACACCTAAGGCGGTTATTGTAAATGAAATGGTCACAGATAATAGTTTCGATGTACTTTGCCTTACTGAAACCTGGCTTAAACCAAATGATTATTTCGGTCTTAATGAGTCTACTCCACCAGGATACTGTTATAAGCACGAGCCCCGTCTGATTGGTCGTGGCGGTGGTGTTGCTATAATCTATAAAGATATTCTTACTGTTACTCAGAAAACAGGTCACAAGTTTAATTCGTTTGAAGTACTTGTGCTAAATGTTACTCTCTTAGATGTAAGAAAGAAATCCCTATTATCTCTAGCCTTGGCTACTGTATATAGACCGCCAGGGCCTTACGCTGATTTCCTAAAAGAGTTTGCAGATTTTCTCTCAGATCTATTAGTCAATGTCGATAAAGCATTAATTGTTGGAGATTTTAACATACACGTAGATAATTCAAATGATGCGTTAGGGGCTGCGTTTACAGATTTATTAAACTCCTTTGGGGTCAAGCAAAACGTAACTGGTCCTACTCATCGTCTTAATCATACGCTAGATTTAATTATATCGTATGGAACCAATCCAACCGATATAGATATTATACCGCAAAGTGATGAAGTCACTGACCATTACATGGTCACTTGCATACTACGTACCGCTGAAATTTGTCATGTTGCGCCACGTTATCGACCAGGCAGAACAATCCTTCCAACAACTATAGATAATTTCGCAAATAGCTTACCTGATCTATCTCAGCTGCTCAGTGAACCCAAACAAACAGATGAACTAGAGGAAATGACTAGCACTATGAGCACCATTTTTTCTAGTACATTAGACATCGTTGCACCAATTAGATTAAAAAAGGTTAGAGAGAAAACTAAAGCACCATGGTACAACAGTGCTACGCGTGTTCTAAAGAGAGAAACTCGTAATTTAGAACGTAAATGGAAACAAACTAATTTAGAGGTCTTTAGAATCGCATGGAAAGACAGTATGTCACGTTATAAAAAGGCCCTAAAAGCAGCCAGGGCTGACCATCTCCGCAAACTAATAGAAAATAACCAAAATAATCCTAGGTTTTTATTTAACACCGTCGCTAGACTAACAAATAAACAGACGTTACCGGAGCAAAATATTCCGTTACAGTGTAATAGTAATGATTTTATGAATTTCTTCACTGAGAAAATAGAAAGCATCAGAAACACAATTGTAAATGAACAATCTTTAATGGTGTCTTATGATTCAGCATCAATTATCACCCCGCAAGAACAATTACAGCGCTTTGCAACTATAGGACAGGAAGAGCTAAATAAACTTATCATTGCATCTAAACCAACAACGTGTTTATTAGATCCAATACCAACTAAACTACTGAAAGAAGTGCTATCTGCAGTGGAAGAGCCTCTTCTCAATATTATTAACTCGTCTTTATCTTTAGGTCATGTTCCAAGAATATTCAAGTTGGCAGTTATAAAACCTCTCATTAAGAAACCACAATTAGATCATAATAACCTAGCAAATTACAGACCCATTTCTAATCTTCCATTTATGTCTAAAATTCTAGAAAAAGTGGTGTCCGCTCAACTGGGCTCTTTCTTGCAAGAAAATGATATCTATGAAAAATTTCAGTCAGGATTCAGACCGCATCATAGCACTGAAACTGCGCTCGTTAAAATCACAAATGATTTACTCTTAGCTTCTGACCAAGGCTGTATCTCAATACTAGTTTTACTTGATCTTAGTGCTGCGTTCGACACTATAGATCACAAAATACTCTTAGACCGACTACAAAATTATACTGGTGTTCAAGGACAAGCATTAAGCTGGTTTAGATCGTACTTATCAGACCGTTACCATTTTGTATGTTTAAATGGGGAAAAATCTAAGATAACGTCAGTAAACTACGGTGTACCGCAAGGATCTGTGTTAGGCCCTCTATTATTCTCGATATATATGCTGCCACTTGGTAATATTATAAGAAAACATGGAATTAATTTCCACTGTTATGCTGATGACACTCAATTATATATTTCATCACGACCAGATGAAAACAATAAATTATCTAAATTAACAGAGTGTGTTAAAGATATAAAATACTGGATGACATGTAATTTTCTGCTATTAAATTCAGATAAAACTGAGGTATTACTTATTAGTCCAAAAAACTGCCCACAAAACCTCTTACAATACAACTTTAATTTAGAAGGGTGTCCTGTTACTTTATCCTCTACAGTAAAAGACCTGGGTGTTATATTAGACCGCAACTTGTCTTTTGAAAATCATATTTCATATGTTACAAGAACAGCCTTTTTCCACCTTAGAAACATTGCTAAGCTACGTAACATGCTATCTGTTTCTGATGCAGAAAAGTTAGTTCATGCATTCATGACCTCGAGACTAGATTACTGTAATGCTTTATTAGCAGGTTGTCCTGCATCCTCAATAAACAAGCTACAGTTAGTCCAAAATGCAGCCGCTAGAGTTCTTACTAGATCAAGAAAATACGATCATATAACACCAATTCTGTCGTCTCTACATTGGTTACCTATTAAGTTCCGTATCAATTACAAAGTATTACTACTGACCTATAAAGCCCTAAATGGTTTAGCTCCCGTGTATTTAACGGAACTCCTATCGCCCTACAATCCATCGCGCTCTTTAAGATCACTAAATTCGAGGCTTCTGGTCATTCCTAGGATATCTAAGTCCACTAAAGGAGGGAGGGCGTTTTCACATTTAGCTCCTAAACTCTGGAATGGCCTTCCTGATATTGTTCGAGGCTCAGACTCGCTGTCCCAGTTTAAAACTAGATTAAAGACGCATCTCTTTAGCCAAGCATTCACATAATACTTACCTTTTATACTACAGTTGAATCAGATTGAATGCATTAATATTGCGAACAGCAGCTACGCTAATTATTTCCCATATGCTTTTCTGTTGTTATCTCGGGACGCTAGTCCCGAGGTAAATACAGATTGTCAGCTCCAGTATGTATCCTGCCTCTCATGGAAACTACAGATTCTCCGACACCCGTGCAGAGACGACTCGGCGCCTGTGAAGAGACGACTCGACGCCTGTGAAGAGACGACTCGACGCCTGTGAAGAGACGACTCGGCGCCTATGAAGAGACGACGCGACGCCTGTGAAGAGACGACTCGACGCCTGTGAAGAGACGACCCGACGCCTGTGAAGAGACGACTCGACGCTGGCGATATGTTTATGCCCTAAATCAATACATGATTAACTAACTGTATTTCTCTATGTACATTTCTGAAATGCACTTTCTGTAAAGCTGCTTTGAAACAATATGTATTGTGAAAAGCGCTATACAAATAAATTTGAATTGAATTGAATTGAATTAATTCTGAAGGATCAAGTTGCGTTTTTTTAACAAGCGGTTTAATCATAGCCAGCTTAAAGTTTTTTGGTACGTATCCTAGAGACAAAGACGAATTAATGATAGTAACAAGAGGATCTATGACCTCTGGAAGCATCTCTTTCAGTAGCTTAGTCGGTATAGGGTCTAACATACATGTTGTCGATTTAGATGATTTAATGAGTTTAGTAAATTCTTCCTCTCCTATAGCAACGAATGAATCAAATTTTTCCTCAGGGAGACTACAATGCACTGCCTGATGCGATACTGTAGTAGACGGTTGCATAGTTATAATTTTGTCCCTGATATTATCAATCTTATAAGTGAAGAAGTTCATAAAGTCATTACTGCTGTGTTGCTTGGAAACTTCTGTGTTTGAAGCTTTATTTTTCGATAGTTTAGCCACTGTTTCAAATAAATACCTAGGATTATGTTTATTTTCTTCTAATAGGGTTGAAAAATAAGCAGATCTAGCAGCTTTTAAAGCCTCTCTGTAAGCAATCGAGCTCTCTTTCCATGAAATGCGAAATACCTCTAGTTTTGTTTTCTTCCAGTTGCGCTCCATTCCTCTGGCTGCTCTCTTAAGGGCCCGAGTGTGCTCGTTGTACCACGGCGTTGGACTATTTTCTTTAATCTTCTTTAAGCGCAACGGAGCAACTGTGTCTAAAGTGCTGGACAAGAGAGAGTTAAACGTTTCTGTTGCAATATCAAGTTCTTCTAAGCTATCCGGGATGCTAAGATGATGAAACTGATCAGGAAGATTATTAATAAAGCAATCTTTAGTGGCAGAAGTGATAGGTCTAACATATTTGAAACACGGAGTCGGCTTTGAAGCCTTGGCTAAATGTAATTTACACGAGACTAGATAATGATCTGAGATGTCATCGCTCTGCTGCAGAATTTCAACGGCATCAACATCTATTCCGTGTGATAATATTAGATCTAGAGCAGTGGTTCTCAACCTCTCCTGCAGGGACCCCCTGACAGGCCATGTTTCTGTTTTAACCCTGAAATGGCACACCTGATTCAAATAATTAAAGGCTTAATGAGTAGTTGACTAATTGATTAATTGACTAAGTCCTACTCTTCCTACTCTAATAACTACTCATTAATTGAATCAGGTGTGCCATTTCAGGGTTAAAACAGAAACATGGCCTGTCAGGGGGTCCCTGCAGGAGAGGTTGAGAACCACTGATCTAGAGTATGATTACGACGATGAGTAGGTCCTGACACGTGTTGTCTAACTCCAATTGAGTTTACAATGTCTTTAAATGCCAAACCCAATGCATCTTTTTCATTATCGATGTGTATATTAAAATCACCAACAATTAGTACTTTATCAAAGAATTTGCGGACTTTCTATCAGAGTTAGTATTGGCTGCAGATAAAGTCTGTATGGTGCCCTGGTGGCCTGTATACAGTAGCCAGCACAAATCTCAAACGTGATTTATCATTTATACTATATATTTTTACATTAAGCACTAACACTTCAAAAGAATTATATTCAAAACTTGATTTCTTAGTGGTTTTGAAAATATTACTATAAATTACAGCAACTCCTCCCCCTTTGCGTTTCAGACGAGGTTCATGTTTATAACAGTAATCTTGCGGGGTGGACTCATTTAAAGTAATGTAATCGTTTGGTTTTAGCCAGGTTTCTGTCAAACACAGCACATCTAGGTTATTATCTGAAATCATATCATTAACAATGAGTGCTTTTGAAGTAAGCGATCGAATATTCAGCAACCCAAGCTTTAGCATTTGTTCATCTGTATTATAGCTGTTTTTTATTTGTTGAACATCAATTAAATTTTTAACCTTAGATGGGTTAAAAAGTTTTTTGGATTTCCAAATTCGGGGAACAGACACAGTCTCTATATGATGATAGCTAGGTGAAAGAGGCTCTATGTGATGTGATTTATCTGACCTGGGTGACGCGAGGCCGCTAGCAGACGGTCGGTTTAGCCAGTCTGTCTGCTTCCTGACCTGAGCCCCAGATTGTCATGTTTGAGCTCTAAGACTATGAGCCATATTACTAGAGAGAAGAGCAGCACCATCCCAGGAGGGATGAATACCATCTCTTTTCAACAGGTCAGGTTTGCCCCAAAAACTTTTCCAATTGTCTATGAATTCTATATTATTAAGCGGACACCACTCAGACAGCCAGCGATTCAGGGAACACAATCTACTAACTATCTCATCACTCCTGTGAACAGGAAGGGGGCCAGAGCAAATTGCAGTGCCTGACATCGTACTTGCGAGTTCACACACCTCTTTAATATTAATTTTGGTGATCTCCGACTGGCGGAGTCGAACATCATTAGTGCCGACATGAATAATGATCTTAGAGAATTTACGATTAGCATTAGCCAGCACTTTTAAATTTGCTTTGATGTCAGGCGCTCTGGCTCCCGGCAAACATGTGACTATGGTGGTTGACGTCAGCTAAATGCACTATTTTTCAGGCTGTTTGAGATAATAGAATGCCTAAAAATCTATACACTATCTGGGAAAATGATGATAGTTACTCAGTAAAAAAGAAAATCACCCCTATAGAGCCTACAACCTATTTTGTATTTAACTGTTCTCCAGCTGTAGTGAATCCAAAACACCAAAAATGTTAAGGATGACTCATTTTCACCCCTGGCAACTAAAGAGGCAACCATTATCTGACTATTTTTAAGTTAGCCAACATAGGTAAAATTGGAATTTGGTGTAAACATATTTACTAATCTTAAGAGTTCAGTTCTGTTTAGTTTGTGCTTAGCTGACAAATTTGCTACATCAGAATCCATGCCATAATAATTTAGGCTGCTCTACTAGCAAACAGCAAATACTGCAGTGCACAGTAAATGTGTTTCGGTTTTACGAGTTACTGTTAGTGTTCCGTAGAAAAAACAATATAAAAAACTGTGTTATGTCCATATTAACTTCAGCCGGTTAGCCAGTAAGCTCGCTACGACGCCGGTGAAGCCCGCCAGCCCCTGATGACAACAACGAAGTTTTTATTAGATAGATAGATAGATAGATAGATACTTTATTCATCCACTAGGGAAATTCAAGTTTCCAGTAGCAACAGCTAAAAAACAAACAAGACAGACAAGCTGCCGAATTAATAAATACAATTAAATTAAGTTAAATTAAATTAAATTACACCCTGTTCACAGGAATAAATTAAAAAGCCGGATCGCCTGAGGGACAACTGACTTCCTCAGTCTGTCAGTGGAACAGGACAGAGAGAGCATCCTGTCGCTGAAGGTGCTCTTCTGTCTGATTATGATCTTGTGCAGTGGGTGTTGGACATTGTCCAAGATGGAAAGAAGCTTGCTAAGGGTCCTTCTCTTTGCTACAGATGTTACAGAGTCAAGTTTCACACCCACCACAGAACCAGCCTTCTTCACCAGCTTATCCAGCCATGTAGCATCCCTTTTTTAATGCCGCTCCCCCAACATACCACAGCATAAAAAAGGACGCTAGCGATGACCGTCTGATAGAACATCTGCAGCAGCTTCTTACAGATATTGAAGGACCCTAGCCTTCTCAGGAAGTAGAGTCAACTCTGTCCCTTCCTGTATAGGGCATCTATGTTTTTGGACCAGTCCAGTCTCTCGTCCAGCTGCAGGCCTAGGTATTTGTAGGTTTGGACCACCTCAACACGGTCCCCTTCAATAAGCACAGGCTGCAGTTGGGGCCTTGGTCTCCGCAAGTCGACCACCATCTCCTTTGTTTTTGTAGTGTTAAGCTGCAGTTGGTTATAGCTACACCAACTCACAAAGTCCTTAATCAGGGTCCGATACTCACCCTCATCTCCATTCTTAATCCGAGTTGTACTTAAAATCGGAGGTGTACAAGGTGAACAAGACCGGGGAGAGCACTGTCGCCTGTGGTACTCCTGTGCTGCTGACTACGGACTCAGAGATGCAGTCCCCCAGTCGAACATACTGTGATATCTCATTAAGGTAGTCTGAAATCCACGTTATTAGTTTTAGGTCCACACCCATCCCCGTCAGTTTGTCCTTCAGCAGAGGGGGCTGGATGGTATTAAATGCGCTGGAGAAATTGAAAAACATGATTCTCACAGCGCTACCACCCCATCCAGGTACGAAAAGGACCGGTGTAGAAGATAGAGGATGGCGTCATCCACCCCCACCCTCTCTTGATACGCAAACTGCAGAGGGTCAAGCGCGTGGCTGACCTGTGGTCTGAGGTGGTGTAACAGCAGCCGCTCCATGGTCTTCATGACATGTGATGTCAGGGCAACTGGCCTAAAATCATTCGGCTCCTCAGGGTTTGGCCTTTTCGGTACAGGCACAATACAGGACGTCTTCCACATCTCAGGAACCTTCCCTAAACGTAGACTCATATTGAAGATATACTGTAAAGGGTCACCAAGCTCTATGGCACAGCTTTTAAGCAGTTTCGGACTTACTTTGTCTGTGCCAGCCGCTTTACTGGGACGGAGCCTTCTCAATTCCCCACTCATCTGGGCTGCTGTAATGATGGGTAATGGAAGTGGGATATTAATCTCGCATCCAGTGCTGTTAGTGTTACTGCAGGGGGTAGGGGAATACAATGCGGGAATGGCAACAGTACAGGCCCCAGTAGCAGCAGGGCAATCAAACCTATTAAAGAAGTTATTAAACTGGTAGGCCCTCTCCACATCCCTTTCCACACGGCTCCCACGCTTCAAGCTAATACCTGTGATGGTCTTCATGCCCTCCCACACCTCCCTCATACTGTTTTGCTGCAACTTCTGCTCCATTTTTCTTCTATACACATTTTTAGCTTCTTTCAGATGGAACTTGAGCTCCCTTTGTATGCATCTTAACTGTTCCTGGTCACCAATCATAAAAGCCGTCTTCTTCTGGTTGAAGAGGTCTTTGATGTTGCTCGTGATCCAGGGTTTGTTGTTAGCAAAGCAGCGTACAGTTCTAATGGGAACAACAATGTCCATACAGAAGTTCATGTAGTCAGTTGTGCCGTTAGTGATACCCTCAATGTCCTCCCCATACGCCTCCTGCAGCATTTCCCAGTCAGTACACTGGGAACAGTCCCGCAGGGCTTCCTCCACCCCCGGAGACCACTTCCTGAAAGAGCGTGTGGTAATGGGTTGTCTTACAACTTTGGGCTTATAGTGAGGCTGGTGCAGAACAAGATTGTGATCTGATCTCCCCAATGGCGGTAGAGAAAGGACAGTGTATGCATCCTTAACATTAGCATACAATAAATCAATAGTTCTGTTACCTCTAGTGGGACAGTCAACATACTGACAGAAAGCAGACAGTGAAGAGTCCAATGTGAAGTGGTTAAAATCCCCAGAAATAATCATGATCATAATCATTATTGGCAGTTGGCAAACAAGCTGAGTGATGTGCGATGCATTACCATCCGCCACCATGCATGGTAATAGAGCTTTTGTTTCATTTTTTGCCATTGAAAGTTGAAGTTATTTAAAAAAAACGAAAAGATTCGGGGCTTTTGACAAAACATTCAGGACTTAAGCCCAATTACCCCCCCCCCCCCCCCATTTATTTATGTCGACTGTATGTTTGTCTGCGTGTAGCACCTTATGACTAAAGCAAATTACATTAGTAAGAATTATGGCAGAATGCAGGGCCGTGCTCGACCACAAGCCAACCTTCACTGCTTCAGATATGGATGTTGCTGCAAAGAAGCTACACGATCTAAAACCTGGACACATTAAACCCCAAAGTTAAAGTTAACCTTTGACCTTTTGCATATAAAATGTCATCCCATAATTCACCCTTGAGTCTAAGTGGACTTTTGTGCCTATGGAAGTGCCATCAAGGCGTCCCTGAGATGTTTCTCCAGATACCTTTGGTCTGAAGGGAGTCCTTCATGAAGCATGTGTTCAGACAGTCCTCTGAGGCGGTGCAGGCCAGCGGTGTCGGGGCGGAGATCCTGCCACTCATCTTTCACCTCTGAAACAAACATGTCATACTGGTGTGTAGGTGTTCCTCATGCTTATTGGCCATCATTTATTAAGATGTCTGTCATATTTCAGCAGCTCAGTGAGTGTCTCCTGCAGTATTAACCCACACTTACTGTGACTGCATGAGTTAGATTGGTGTAGGAGTTACACAGTTTCCTCACAGTGTTTTGGTTAAAACAAATAAGGGCAGTTCAGTATTTAGAGAGATCTCCGCTGGTAAATGGGCTCTGGGGGTTAGTGTTAGGGTTAGGGTTAGTTTAGGTTAGGGTTAGGGTAGGTTAGGTTACCCTAACACTTGGTCTGGGCCTCAGTCATTACAGTTCTTCTCAGTGGCTTTGGCACATTTCTCAGATCAGAAGTGAAACTCTAAAATAAACCCGACTTGTTCAACCTCCACATCATCTGGTCACTTCATAAAAGCAATTTCTCTTCTCAAGATATTGTAATTTGACACATTCATGCAAATGATTATGAACAACTGTCTGCTGTTGATCCCAATGTGTTATTACTGGTTCTCTGGTGAATAGTCTGACCGCCCAAAACATGAAGGCATTCGTTGCATAAGTCTCTACACGCTAAATGGTTGCCACAATCTGTCAGCATATTTATTCTACATGTCTGTTAGACTTTATTTCTGTAAATGTGTCCTGAACTGATATCTGTTATGATCTGGATGAGGATCTGTGGGGAACGATCAGACAGGAACGATCTGTGATGATCTGCTGTACAACAGTCTTTTCTTTTTCAGTTTACAGTTTCAGTTTACAGTTTCTCCACAGTTCAAGACACACATGTGAATCATTGTCTAATCTCTTGCAATCAATCTCAAAAATACATTAATGTGCAAGGGCGTCACTTTGTGTTGAAAAGTGGCGAGGACATTTAGGGGCTCATATTAGGGCTGTGACAAAACACAAGTCACAAGAACAAGACAAGCGATATTTATAGAGGAAATAGGCTATTCGACTGCAGAGTCCTTTGAGCATTAAACTCTTAATTTCCTGCATTCTGGAGACCAATTTATGGTGGAAATGTCTTTATTTATATGAAGGGAAACAAATTCATGTGGCCAGTGACAAATCAGAACATATAAATATGATCAATTATAATAATAATACAATATAATACAGTAATCAGTAGCTTGTTTTTTTAGCCTAAGATACTTTTCATTTCATGTTTTCTTACTGTGCAAGTAAACCTTTCTCATATCATGTTTATTTGTTATTAAACATTTCTTGTTGCAAGCTAATTGTCAGAATTTTTTACCAAATGCTTCCAGAAAGTGTTGGGGTCATGGCCCATCATCCCCAGTGTAAACGACACCTATGGTAATGTGTAACTGTTTACTGTAGAAACTCATATGCCTCGTACAGAAAGATGCAGCCTCGTGCATATTCAATCATTAGGGGTTCAAGCCTCAGTCATAGTTTACATCAGAAAACACTGTTACTGACAGCATGTTGAACACATCGACTGATAGACCAAAGACACGTGTTCACTGACACAAAGCTTTACTCTGAGAGAAGACTTTAAGCTTTTGCAGATAATCCCCTGTTTGCTGCTGTTTGAAAACACACTGTTTTGATAAACCCTCTTAGTGTTAAGGGTGATTAGTGAAATGTACCAGAGCCACTGAGAAAAACTGTAATACACTATTGATTTCACACATTGTGTCTTGTGTCAAGCTGTTTATTCACCTTATTACCTCGGTAACCGGTGTTGCCAAATCAAACATTACTGAAACTTTAGAGATGTAGAAGAGAGCCTGAACGTGTTCAAATGTAAGATATTTCTTACCCAATAGTTCAGTGAGGCTGAGGAGGATCAGGAGACTCAGTGTCCTCCGGCTCTTTATCCCACCTGCCATCATTCTGCAAAACATTGTACACTTCTTATTATCAAAGCAGCGATGCATCGACCCTTTCCAGTTATCACTGCAGCTTAACATCTGGTGTCCCTCTGCTGTCCTCTGGTCTCAGATCCTCTCCTGATGGACAGAGAGCTTTACAGTAACCACCGACTGCTGCTGCTGTAGTCAGACAGTTATAGTTACGCACAGAGAAAACTAAAGTAAAACTATCTTAATGACAAACATGCTAGTTCATAATAATAATTACTCATTTAGATGACGCTTTTATCCAAAGCGCCTTGATCAAGCCCAGGTCTCCCACACGAAAGGCATGTGTCTAATCCACTGCTCAATCACCACCCAAATACTCACCCAAACTATTTGCATGATGGAGTTACGTGGGCTGCCGTTTTACCATTTCACTGCAAAAGCGATTTGATTATCTTTATAGCCTCCAATCAAGAGCATTCATTTAAAACACTGGGTTGCAAAGAGCAGTGGGATGTGGCAAAGGGTCAGAGGTCGGACTCAAACCCATCCAGCACCGCGTGAGTCTGCTATTTTAGGTGAACAATCTGGAGCTGGCTCCCGTCTGAGATCCCAAGAACAGATCACCCTTACACTAATTACTGTTACTAATTGTTATTTACAGTATGTCCATATAGAGTGGTGATATTATTTATTAAAGGGTTAGTTCACCCAAAAATGTAAATTCTGTCAGTTTACTCTCCCTCATGTTGTTCCAACCCCGTAAGACCTTCGTTCATCTTCGGAACACAAATTAAGATATTTTTGATTAAATCTGAGAGCTGGATCACTCCTTTTCGCTTCTCGAGTTAGTTCATGTAGTAAATCTGCGCAGGGCGTCTGTGTTGTAGTCACACGCATCACACACATGACCAGCGTCGGCCAATAGTGAGCCTTTGTGTGACGTATAACAGACATCACAGGAAACATAATTTCCTGTTTTCGGTCGAAGTCCAAAGTAGTCGACTGTCGAGTTCACGCGCGTGATCATAGGTAACTAACTAACTGCGTGAACTCGACAATCGACTACTGTGGACTTCGACCGAAAACAGGATGTAAATACAGGTATGGCGCAATGGATAAGACACATGCCTTTGGTGTGAGAGACCCGGGTTCGAATCCACTGTGAGACACCAATGTGTCCCTGAGCAAGACACTTAACCCCTAGTTGCTCCAGAGGCGTGCGACCTCTGACATATATAGCAATTGTAAGTCGCTTTGGATAAAAGCGTCAGCTAAATGAATAAATGTAAATGTATGTGCGCTGGCTGAATTAACGTAACTTTTATTAATATCTTTCACATCTACTGCAGTCAGATTCACCCGTGTTCACTCTGAAGGAATCACTCACATGGCTGGTGCACTTGTAATGACACATGAAGGATGTTAAGAGGCTAAAAGCAGGTTTAAAACTTGCCCCATTGAAGTCAACAGGGTGCAAATTTTAAAAAGAGGATAACACGGTGTAGGCAACACCGATTTTTGTCGTTGTTCTCTGTACTGACAGCACTCCAAATTTACAAAAAAATGAGCTCAATGTTAAAATTGACCGGAGTTCTCCTTTAAGCAGAGCACTCATTCAACATTGAACAAAGAAACATCATTAACTATATCCACTAATATCCATAACTTACCCAAATATTGCGTCCGGTGCTCAGCCGACTGGGAAGACGGGCAATATAAGGTGCAGTCCGACTCTCTGCAGCAAACACAGGGACAGACCGAGCAGGGCTTCATCCAGGCCTCTTATATGCTCAGGTGTTGCCCGACAGGTGAAGGCTCAGTCCCGCCCCCTAGGACTGATCAGAGTCACTGCTATCACCAGTCCATCTATTATCTCACTCGTACAGCTACAGCTGCTGTGTGCTGTCCGGCAGCTCCTGCGCTGCTACAGGAGGGCTGTGGAAGGACTTTCATAAACTCATCCACATCTGTGATGAGGTAGACGACACTATATGCTTCTTCTGAAACTGCTGGTCCTGAGTTTGATTCAGGAACCCAATGACTGCATCAGTTCATCAAACCATGTTACTCTGCTTTTAGATCATGCAACATGTCTCCCCTCGACACAGCAGCAGAAGCCAAAGGACTCTTCTTTCTTCCAGGAGGGGTTCATCAACACACGCGCAAATAAAATGTGTATTTAACATCCACAACTTGTGTGAGAGTATACTGTAATGCAGAGATAAAGTTATGCTCCCAAACAATTATTAATAGTAATAACTCGCTTTATAAAGTACCTTTTATAACACAGTTACAAAGTGTCTCAGAATAAAACACATTTTAAACAAAGACAAAGTAATTTGAGATGACTTTCCCTTTAATTGTCTCCTAAACTGTACAACTAACATACTGTACATGGTGATAGTCGTGGCCATTGTGATTCCTTTGACATTTTGAGCAAACCTCTGAAAGAAAAGACTTCATGAGAGTTAAAATATCAGTAAATATTAAATGTTATTTGAGGTTTAATTTCCTCCTAAAGGGCCCAGTGAAATGCACACAGGGATGAAAGATTTTGAAATCTTATCTAACGTTAAATAAAACAATAAACAAGAGAATTTACCATTTTTTGCACCATTCCTTTAATAAACAGTATTTCAAGTTATATTGCAAAACAAAAAAAATACAATGTGAAGGTTTTAAAATATTCAAATGTTATTTATTGGAACAATTTCTAGCCGACGAAATCTTTAACCCTGCTACATTTATTTATGCGTGTTTCAAAAAAACAATTCAAGACAAATGGCATCTCCCTCTTAGATACATAATAGGCAATATTATATATAATTAAAGCTGCAAGCAGCCTCAAAGGGGCCAAGCCCTCCAATGGTTCCCTGGGTTCAAAAAGTAGCTAAAAATACTTTGGTTATTAAAGTTTCTTATAAAGTTTTGAAAGCAAAGTATTCTTACTATAGCAGTGCAGAGCCGCAAGAACAAAAACAGCACAAATTGAATATACATGTAAATGTACATCAAGCACAGCGAGCATTTAAGCACCAACAGCAGTGCAGAGCCAGAAGGAATTTAAATGACAACTTTATACACAATTTTAAAGTTGTCCCACACAGGATTCGAACCCACAACCGGAATGGTTCGGGACTCGTGACATGTGGTTTAGCAACTTGCGCCACTCAGAGGATGTGAGTTAGACAGCTGCTGAGAAGAGGCTTCAGTGTATGAATGAGCACACAAAATCATGTTAACGAGATTAGCATGCTAAGATAGCTTAATGCTAATGTAGCTTATGGTTATCCTGATAGCTGAAGAGCCACATTAGAAAGAATGGCATCTGGTTAGTATGCTAACCAATTATTATGCTAAGCTAACTAGCATAAGGCAACAAACACAGGCTAGGTCAACTTTGGAGACGAATATCTCGGGAACGGTAGTGAATATCAAAAATCTATTCAGTCATTTCTGTGTGGCTTGGTCCAAAGATCATCTGAGCAAACTTTGGGCAAAATTTAGCAAGATTTGAAGGAGGAGTAGCAAAAAAACTGTTTACTATTTGCTTCAATATGGCGGACAGTCACATTGTTGGAAAATGACAAATGAGATATCGTCGGAATCTGCATAATCCAAGGAACGTATTGACATAAAGAAATCCAATTTTAACCTATGTTTTCAAAAGTTATAAGCATATTTGCAAAACACCTTATACCTCTGGAACAGTAGGTGGCACTGTGTTCAAAGTTCTCAGGTACCTTCAGGCCATGCTAATGATGATCCTTACCAATTTTGGTGCCGATATGTCAAATACTTAATAAGATATTGCAATTTATGACAAAAATCAAAATGGCGGACAAGTGGTTCATTGAATCCTGGCAAAATCAGTATCCATGGATTCATGACCCAAGGAATCCATAGATACCAAATTTATGATTTTCTGACAAACTGTTCAAAAGTTATTGGCCAAAATAGCCATTTTCCATATCTCATGACCCGTAGGTGGCGCTGTTCCCAACTTTGGCATGGAACCTCAGGGCATACTTCCGATGAAGCATACCAATTTTCGTTTCGATTGATCAATTTTTGGCTGAGATACAGCCTCTGAACCAATTTTGGGTCGACCTCGTTAACTTTGTGACACCATAACTTTTGAACAAACTTGAATAAAAAAAAAATCTGTTCAGTCATTTCTGTGCGTCTCAGTCCAAAGTTCATTTGAGTAAATTTTTGTCAAATTTGGTCAAATTTTGAAAGAGGAGTAGCGAAAAAACTTAATACTGTACTTTTCAAAATGGCTACTACTGTAATGGGCGGAGTCTTAATTAATATAAGATATTGATTGTAATCAGCATGATGAGAGGAATCAGGTGTACTAAGTTTCATGTCTCTAGATTAAAGGGTTAAAAAGTTATAACCATTTCAATGTTGTATTTTTGTACTGGTGGTGGCGCTATAGAGTTGGTCCTAGAGACACAAAAATTGCTACAATTACTTTTCATTACCATCACTACAAGTGTGCCAAATTTCATCATTTTCCTATGTACGGTTCATAGGGCTGCCATAGACTTCCATTTGCGGAATAATAATAATAAGAAAACTAACAGATACAATAGGTGCCTTGCCCCTTCGGGGCTTGGCCCCTAATTATAAGAAATATTTGTGTAAAATGTGAGTTTACTCTACAACACGTATAACAGAGGTTATGTGTTTTTATAACAGCTGTGTCTCTAGGCCTGGGGGGTTTTCAGTGGAACATTTTCTAGCTGACTTAAATCTTCAACTCGGAAACAGTGTGACGGTTTACTTTGGAAACCAATTCAGGTAATATTGTATTTTATACAATATTATAAGTATTTGAAATAGTTTTATATAAACTGTGAGTTTAAACTAGAACACATCTAACAGAGGTTTGTTTGCATAAGAGCCGTTGCACAGAGAGATCCGAGCACTTCATGTAAATGTGATAAGGTCGTGTGGTGCCTGGGTGTCATTAAAGACAGTACAAATTAAATTTTACAACTCCAATTCCTAACAGAAGTTATCTCATTGTACTTTACATATAGATATCTGCATTTGACTGACAAACAGGCTTTTATCATTTATGTGTACAAAAAACTGTTAAACCGTTTAAAGCTTTACATATTTATCAGAGAAATGTTTGACATGAGGTTTCGATATCTAATGTTCTCCTTACAAATCCCAAGTCACAGGGCCTTTTATATAATAGTATTTGGGTTGTATTTGTATGTAAAACTGGGATGAACATGAACAGATCCGATGCAAATTGCTTTAGTTAGCACTTGTCCTGAAGGTTTCCTGTGCTGTGCCCTGTTCCTGAGTGGAGATAAGGCACCACGGCTTCTCTCATGTGTTCCCACATGCCAGGTTTCCCACACAGCTGAGATATACCAGGGTGAAGACCTGCTGCGGTCGTGCCTCTGCTTAGACATAGTGTGTGAAGTAGAGTCAGTTTTACTGCAAGTAATACTTCTGTTAAAAAGACCAAACAGATGCAGATGCAGTGTTGACCAAACCAGGAGTCTTGTGATCCGCTGCACCCCTACTGTATTTTCTCAGGTGTTTTATCCTTCTAGTTAATATGGTCACACACATTCAGGATATTCAGGATATGGACCTAAATACTTTAACCATTTAAATAACAACATTTTTCTTTATTTACTGCTGTGAGCTTTTGGTGTCTCCATCTGTCATGAATATACGACTACTTGAAGTGTAAAGTCTTGACTTCAAACTAAACATCAAGGCATTTCCTTCTCTTGACTCTTTTCTTTGTGGTTAACAGAGATCCAACTATTTATTGTGGAGTATAATTAAATTTAATTCAGTTAACAGGTCTATTTGAAATTACTTTCTATGCAGGTAATGTTCATATTCTAAGATGTATTCTATAATATTAAATGCAGCTTTACAGTTTTTCTCAACAGTTTTTAAATTATGCCTCTTTTTCTCAAAACTCTAAACACAAATCCACAACTTCTCACCCAATTCCCCAAACGTCCTGTTTTCAGGTCAAAATGAAGCTCTCCACTCAAAACCATTCAATCTTGCTGAAAAATATGAAAGTAAAATAATGCCAAATGTTTTTGAAATAAAAAGCCTGTTGAATTGCACTACTTGAAAAAAATAGGCATTGCATTAACCCTGCTTGCATTTTAATGCATTGTGTTTTTAGGGCTTGCATTTTTATGGGCTGAAATTCAGCATGGTTGAATATTTAAGATGTGAATATTTCAATTCAAAACATTTCAAACACATTTTCATTATTAAAAATTCAATAATCCATATTCACCATTCATATTTCACTTCCAAAATAGTCAAACTGTTTAAAAAAACAACCTATAATATTCAACAGGCACTTTTTGGTCCATTTTATTTCGCTTTGCAAATTCGCTTCCACAAATTCAGTGGTTCAAATTCGACAGAAAATTCTACGTTGACATCCAGGAACTGCAGGAAAAGCAGTCGATTGCCGAACATACTCTCCATTTGCTGTTAGTTTACCTCACCAGCAGGGGGTGCAAGTTTTGTTGAGCAAAACACATTCACACACTCGTATCAAAACATTTGAAGTCAGGGACAAACATTTTACATCTTCAAATCAGTATGTGAATTCATGCAAAGAATGACCTGTAGAGTATTTTCTCACAAATCTGCTACGAGCCTCAAATGCTGTTTCTTTTGCTCACAAATGACAAGTTACACGCCTCTGGAGCAACTAGGGGTTAAGTGTTTTGCTCAGGGACACACTGGTGGATGTGTCGCAGTGGGAATTGAACCTCGGTCTGTACGCTCCTCAGATCTCATATCTCAGTGAAATGTGGAGCAAAAGTGCTGTGTGCACCTGGAGAGCCAGGGGCGGGCACTGTTCAGAGATCAGAGAACCCTTCTGGCCAATCAGAGGAGCTCATCCGCGTCTGCCGGCCCAGTTGATGTTAGACCACGCCCACGCTCCAGTAATCTGGAAAACTGCAACAGGAGGCATTGAGTTTGATGAACTAACTGCTTATCAGCGTCTGATCTATTTCTGAAAAGACACAGATACAGAAGTCTATTTTACTGAAGATAAACTCATGGGCAAGATTTCCCAGATCCTGCTGAGACTCAAGCTTTTTAACCCTTGATATCTTCTTCAGGTTACAGTAAGCTGACTTTGTTATTGTCTTAATGTGGCTGTTAAAATGTAGGTCTGTCCATGACTACACCAAGATTTCTGGCTTACAGTAGTTTGTGATTGAAGGTGAGCGCTGATGTTTAATCGCTCTATGTTGGCTCTAAAAACAATGACTTCAGTTTTATCTTTGTTTACTTGATGACAATTCTGGCACATCCAACCGTTTATATGTTCTACTGATGCACACATCAGCTCTGCTCTACATTTCACTGAGATATGTGACACAGAAGTGAGAGCGTGCAGAACTTCTGTGAGCATTTGAGACTCGTTGCCGCATGTTCAAGCAGTCATTAGTATGAATCCACACGCTGATCAGTGCGTGAAAGGTTTGTCCATGATTTCACATTTATTATACGTGTGTGAGAAAGAAGGTGTTTCGCACCATATTCGTTGCAGCAACAAAATGTGAGCGTATGAGTTTCTTCATTTGTGATTTGTGAATACAATTTGTACACCTGCAATGAAGAATTTCAGAAGGGGTAACGTGTTTGTGGGAGTAAAAAAGTATTTTTCTCTGTGACTTCAAATTTGCTGTTACTCATAATGATACTAGACTGCTTGATTTCGACTCTCCACCCACATCTGCACCTCAAGACTCCCACTCATCACCTGCAGAGGGTTATACTCGGCTCCCAAATCTCCTCCCGCACCTCACTCCTCTACTCCCCCTACACACACGACTGACCACCAGTCCACTCGTCCAACAGGGAGGAGGAGTCAGCATACAGAAACTGTGTGAGTGGTGGTACAGTGAACAACCTGAACTTGAACTCTAACTAAACCAAATAACTCATATTGGACTTCAGGAGGAAGCGTAACAGAGACCTGACCCCGCTCGGCATCAATGGGGCACATGTGGAAAGAGTGCTGTCTTTTACATTCCTGATAGTGCTCATTTCTCATCAGCAAACACTACCGCTACCATAAAATAGCACAACAGAGACTCCCCTTCCTGAGATTGCCATACAGGAATAATACAGGACATAAGCCTTCTACCAGGCCACCATCAAGAGCCTGCTGACACACTGCACCTGGGTGTGGTACACAAGCTGTAGACACTGCCCTCTCTGGAGGACATCCCCAGCTCACGCGACCTCAGCAGAGCTGCCAACACCACCAGAGACTCCACCCGGCCCAGTCACCAGCTCTCTGAACGGCTTCCCTCTGTCAGGAGCTGCAGAGCTGCCAACACCACCAGAGACTCCACCCGCCCCAGTCACCAGCTCTCTGAACGGCTTCCCTCTGTCAGGAGCTGCAGAGCTGCCAACACCACCAGAGACTCCACCCGCCCCAGTCACCAGCTCTCTGAACGGCTTCCCTCTGTCAGGAGCTGCAGAGATGCCAACACCACCAGAGACTCGACCCGGCCCAGTCACCAGCTCTCTGAACGGCTTCCCTCTGTCAGGAGCTGCAGAGCTGCCAACACCACCAGAGACTCCACCCGTCCCAGTCACCAGCTCTCTGAACGGCTTCCCTTTGTCAGGAGCTGCAGAGATGCCAACACCACCAGAGACTCCACCCGCCCCAGTCACCAGCTCTCTGAACTGCTTCCCTCTGTCAGGAGCTGCAGAGCTGCCAACACCACCAGAGACTCAACCCGCCCAAGTCACCAGCTCTCTGAACGGCTTCCCCCTGTCAGGAGCTGCAGAGCTGCCAACACCACCAGAGACTCCACCCGGCCCAGCCACCAGCTTTCTGAACGGCTTCCCTCTGTCAGGAGCTGCAGAGCTGCCAACACCACCAGAGACTCCACTCGGCCCAGTCCCCAGCTCTCTGAACGGCTTCCCTCTGTCAGGAGCTGCAGAGCTGCCAACACCACAGGAGACTCCTCCACCCGCCCCAGTCCCCAGCTCTCTAAACGGCTTCCCTCTGTCAGGAGCTGCAGAGCTGCCAACACCACAGGAGATTCCTCCACCCGCCCCAGTCACCAGCTCTCTGAACTGCTTCCCTCTGTCAGGAGCTGCAGAGCTGCCAACACCACCAAAAACTCCACCCACCCAAGTCACCAGCTCTCTGAACGGCTTCCCCCTGTCAGGAGCTGCAGAGCTGCCAACACCACCAGAGACTCCACCCGCCCCAGTCACCAGCTCTCTGAACGGCTTCCCTCTGTCAGGAGCTGCAGAGCTGCCAACACCACCAGAGACTCCACCCGCCCCAATCCCCAGCTCTCTGAACGGCTTCCCTCTGTCAGGAGCTGCAGAGCTGCCAACACCACCAGAGACTCCACCCGGCCCAGTCACCAGCTCTCTGTACTGCTTCCCTCTGTCAGGAGCTGCAGAGCTGGCAACACCACCAGAGACTCCACCTGCCCCAGTCACCAGCTCTCTGAACGGCTTCCCTCTGTCAGGAGCTGCAGAGCTGCCAACCCCACCAGAGACTCCACCCGCCCCAGTCCCCAGCTCTCTGAACGGCTTCCCTCTGTCAGGAGCTGCAGAGCTACCAACACCACCAGAGACTCCACCCGGCCCAGTCCCCAGCTCTCTGAACGGCTTCCCTCTGTCAGGAGCTGCAGAGCTGCCAACACCACAGGAGACTCCTCCACCCGCCCCAGTCACCAGCTCTCTGAACTGCTTCCCTCTGTCAGGAGCTGCAGAGCTGCCAACATCACCAGAAACTCCACCCGCCCCAGTCACCAGCTCTCTGAACGGCTTCCCTCTGTCAGGAGCTGCAGAGCTGCCAACACCACCAGAGACTCCACCCGCCCCAGTCCAAAGCTCTCTGAACGGCTTCCCTCTGTCAGGAGCTGCAGAGCTGCCAACACCACCAGAGACTCCACCCGGCCCAGTCACCAGCTCTCTGTACTGCTTCCCTCTGTCAGGAGCTGCAGAGCTGCCAACACCACCAGAGACTCCACCCGCCCCAGTCACCAGCTCTCTGAACTGCTTCCCTCTGTCAGGAGCTGCAGAGCTGCCAACACCACCAGAGACTCCACCCGCCCCAGTCACCAGCTCTCTGAACTGCTACCCCCTGTCAGGAGCTGCAGAGATGCCAACACCACAGGAGACTCCTCCACCCGCCCCAGTCACCAGCTCTCTGAATGGCTTCCCTCTGTCAGGAGCTGCAGAGCTGCCAACACCACCAGAGACTCCACCCGCCCCAGTCACCAGCTCTCTGAACTGCTTCCCTCTGTCAGGAGCTGCAGAGCTGCCAACACCACCAGAGACTCCACCCGCCCCAGTCACCAGCTCTCTGAACTGCTTCCCTCTGTCAGGAGCTGCAGAGCTGCCAACACCACCAGAGACTCCACCCGCCCCAGTCACCAGCTCTCTGAACTGCTTCCCTCTGTCAGGAGCTGCAGAGCTGCCAACACCACCAGAGACTCCACCCGCCCCAGTCACCAGCTCTCTGAACTGCTTCCATCTGTCAGGAGCTGCAGAGCTGCCAACACCACCAGAGACTCCACCCGCCCCAGTCCCCAGCTCTCTGAACGGCTTCCCTCTGTCAGGAGCTGCAGAGCTGCCAACACCACCAGAGACTCCACCCGCCCCAGTCCCCAGCTCTCTGAACGGCTTCCCTCTGTCAGGAGCTGCAGAGCTGCCAACACCACCAGAGACTCCACCCGGCCCAGTCACCAGCTCTCTGTACTGCTTCCCTCTGTCAGGAGCTGCAGAGCTGCCAACACCACCAGAGACTCCACCCGCCCCAGTCACCAGCTCTCTGAACTGCTTCCCTCTGTCAGGAGCTGCAGAGCTGCCAACACCACCAGAGACTCCACCCGCCCCAGTCACCAGCTCTCTGAACTGCTACCCCCTGTCAGGAGCTGCAGAGATGCCAACACCACAGGAGACTCCTCCACCCGCCCCAGTCACCAGCTCTCTGAATGGCTTCCCTCTGTCAGGAGCTGCAGAGCTGCCAACACCACCAGAGACTCCACCCGCCCCAGTCACCAGCTCTCTGAACTGCTTCCCTCTGTCAGGAGCTGCAGAGCTGCCAACACCACCAGAGACTCCACCCGCCCCAGTCACCAGCTCTCTGAACTGCTTCCCTCTGTCAGGAGCTGCAGAGCTGCCAACACCACAGGAGACTCCTCCACCCGGCCCAGTCACCAGCTCTCTGAACTGCTTCCCTCTGTCAGGAGCTGCAGAGCTGCCAACACCACCAGAGACTCCACCCGCCCCAGTCACCAGCTCTCTGAACTGCTTCCCTCTGTCAGGAGCTGCAGAGCTGCCAACACCACCAGAGACTCCACCCGCCCCAGTCACCAGCTCTCTGAACTGCTTCCATCTGTCAGGAGCTGCAGAGCTGCCAACACCACCAGAGACTCCACCCGCCCCAGTCACCAGCTCTCTGAACTGCTTCCCTCTGTCAGGAGCTGCAGAGCTGCCAACACCACAGGAGACTCCTCCACCCGCCCCAGTCCCCAGCTCTCTGAACGGCTTCCCTCTGTCAGGAGCTGCAGAGCTGCCAACACCACAGGAGATTCCTCCACCCGCCCCAGTCACCAGCTCTCTGAACTGCTTCCCTCTGTCAGGAGCTGCAGAGCTGCCAACACCACCAAAAACTCCACCCGCCCCAGTCACCAGCTCTCTGAACGGCTTCCCTTTGTCAGGAGCTGCAGAGCTGCCAACACCACAGGAGACTCCTCCACCCGCCCCAGTCACCAGCTCTCTGAACTGCTTCCCTCTGTCAGGAGCTGCAGAGCTGCCAACACCACCAGAGACTCCACCCACCCAAGTCACCAGCTCTCTGAACGGCTTCCCCCTGTCAGGAGCTGCAGAGCTGCCAACACCACCAGAGACTCCACCCGCCCCAGTCACCAGCTCTCTGAACGGCTTCCCTCTGTCAGGAGCTGCAGAGCTGCCAACACCACCAGAGACTCCACCCGCCCCAATCCCCAGCTCTCTGAACGGCTTCCCTCTGTCAGGAGCTGCAGAGCTGCCAACACCACCAGAGACTCCACCCGGCCCAGTCACCAGCTCTCTGTACTGCTTCCCTCTGTCAGGAGCTGCAGAGCTGGCAACACCACCAGAGACTCCACCTGCCCCAGTCACCAGCTCTCTGAACGGCTTCCCTCTGTCAGGAGCTGCAGAGCTGCCAACCCCACCAGAGACTCCACCCGCCCCAGTCCCCAGCTCTCTGAACGGCTTCCCTCTGTCAGGAGCTGCAGAGCTACCAACACCACCAGAGACTCCACCCGGCCCAGTCACCAGCTCTCTGAACGGCTTCCCTCTGTCAGGAGCTGCAGAGCTGCCAACACCACAGGAGACTCCTCCACCCGCCCCAGTCACCAGCTCTCTGAACTGCTTCCCTCTGTCAGGAGCTGCAGAGCTGCCAACATCACCAGAAACTCCACCCGCCCCAGTCACCAGCTCTCTGAACGGCTTCCCTCTGTCAGGAGCTGCAGAGCTGCCAACACTACAGGAGACTCCTCCACCCGCCCCAGTCACCAGCTCTCTGAACGGCTTCCCTCTGTCAGGAGCTGCAGAGCTGCCAACACCACAGGAGATTCCTCCACCCGCCCCAGTCACCAGCTCTCTGAACGGCTTCCCTCTGTCAGGAGCTGCAGAGATGCCAACACCACCAGAGACTCCACCCGCCCCAGTCACCAGCTCTCTGAACGGCTTCCCTCTGTCAGGAGCTGCAGAGATGCCAAAACCACCAGAGACTCCACCCGGCCCAGTCACCAGCTCTCTGAACGGCTTCCCTCTGTCAGGAGCTGCAGAGCTGCCAACACCACAGGAGACTCCTCCACCCGCCCCAGTCACCAGCTCTCTGAACGGCTTCCCTCTGTCAGGAGCTGCAGAGCTGCCAACACCACCAGAGACTCCTCCACCCGCCCCAGTCCCCAGCTCTCTGAACGGCTTCCCTCTGTCAGGAGCTGCAGAGCTGCCAACACCACAGGAGACTCCTCCACCCGCCCCAGTCCCCAGCTCTCTGAACGGCTTCCCTCTGTCAGGAGCTGCAGAGCTGCCAACACCACAGGAGACTCCTCCACCCGCCCCAGTCCCCAGCTCTCTGAACGGCTTCCCTCTGTCAGGAGCTGCAGAGCTTCCAACACCACCAGAGACTCCTCCACCCGCCCCAGTCCCCAGCTCTCTGAACGGCTTCCCTCTGTCAGGAGCTGCAGAGCTGCCAACACCACAGGAGACTCCTCCACCCGTCCCAGTCCCCAGTTCTCTGAACGGCTTCCCTCTGTCAGGAGCTGCAGAGCTGCCAGCACCACAGGAGACTCCTCCACCCGCCCCAGTCCCCAGCTCTCTGAACGGCTTCCCTCTGTCAGGAGCTGCAGAGCTGCCAGCACCACAGGAGACTCCTCCACCCGCCCCAGTCCCCAGCTCTCTGAACAGCTTCCCTCTGTCAGGAGCTGCAGAGCTGCCAACACCACCAGAGACTCCACCCGACCCAGTCCCCAGCTCTCTGAACGGCTTCCCTCTGTCAGGAGCTCCAGAGCTGCCAACACCACCAGAGACTCCACCCGCCCCAGTCACCAGCTCTCTGAACGGCTTCCCTCTGTCAGGAGCTGCAGAGCTGCCAACACCACCAGAGACTCCACCCGCCCCAATCCCCAGCTCTCTGAACGGCTTCCCTCTGTCAGGAGCTGCAGAGCTGCCAACACCACCAGAGACTCCACCCGGCCCAGTCACCAGCTCTCTGTACTGCTTCCCTCTGTCAGGAGCTGCAGAGCTGCCAACACCACCAGAGACTCCACCTGCCCCAGTCACCAGCTCTCTGAACGGCTTCCCTCTGTCAGGAGCTGCAGAGCTGCCAACCCCACCAGAGACTCCACCCGCCCCAGTCCCCAGCTCTCTGAACGGCTTCCCTCTGTCAGGAGCTGCAGAGCTACCAACACCACCAGAGACTCCACCCGGCCCAGTCCCCAGCTCTCTGAACGGCTTCCCTCTGTCAGGAGCTGCAGAGCTGCCAACACCACAGGAGACTCCTCCACCCGCCCCAGTCACCAGCTCTCTGAACTGCTTCCCTCTGTCAGGAGCTGCAGAGCTGCCAACATCACCAGAAACTCCACCCGCCCCAGTCACCAGCTCTCTGAACGGCTTCCCTCTGTCAGGAGCTGCAGAGCTGCCAACACCACAGGAGACTCCTCCACCCGCCCCAGTCACCAGCTCTCTGAACGGCTTCCCTCTGTCAGGAGCTGCAGAGCTGCCAACACCACAGGAGATTCCTCCACCCGCCCCAGTCACCAGCTCTCTGAACTGCTTCCCTCTGTCAGGAGCTGCAGAGCTGCCAACACCACCAGAAACTCCACCCGCCCCAGTCACCAGCACTCTGAACGGCTTCCCTCTGTCAGGAGCTGCAGAGCTGCCAACACCACAGGAGACTCCTCCACCCGCCCCAGTCACCAGCTCTCTGAACTGCTTCCCTCTGTCAGGAGCTGCAGAGCTGCCAACATCACCAGAAACTCCACCCGCCCCAGTCACCAGCTCTCTGAACGGCTTCCCTCTGTCAGGAGCTGCAGAGCTGCCAACACTACAGGAGACTCCTCCACCCGCCCCAGTCACCAGCTCTCTGAACGGCTTCCCTCTGTCAGGAGCTGCAGAGCTGTCAACACCACAGGAGATTCCTCCACCCGCCCCAGTCACCAGCTCTCTGAACTGCTTCCCTCTGTCAGGAGCTGCAGAGATGCCAACACCACCAGAGACTCGACCCGGCCCAGTCACCAGCTCTCTGAACGGCTTCCCTCTGTCAGGAGCTGCAGAGCTGCCAACACCACCAGAGACTCCACCCGGCCCAGTCACCAGCTCTCTGAACGGCTTCCCTCTGTCAGGAGCTGCAGAGATGCCAACACCACCAGAGACTCCACCCGCCCCAGTCACCAGCTCTCTGAACGGCTTCCCTCTGTCAGGAGCTGCAGAGATGCCAAAACCACCAGAGACTCCACCCGGCCCAGTCACCAGCTCTCTGAACGGCTTCCCTCTGTCAGGAGCTGCAGAGCTGCCAACACCACAGGAGACTCCTCCACCCGCCCCAGTCACCAGCTCTCTGAACGGCTTCCCTCTGTCAGGAGCTGCAGAGCTGCCAACACCACCAGAGACTCCTCCACCCGCCCCAGTCCCCAGCTCTCTGAACGGCTTCCCTCTGTCAGGAGCTGCAGAGCTGCCAACACCACAGGAGACTCCTCCACCCGCCCCAGTCCCCAGCTCTCTGAACGGCTTCCCTCTGTCAGGAGCTGCAGAGCTGCCAACACCACAGGAGACTCCTCCACCCGCCCCAGTCCCCAGCTCTCTGAACGGCTTCCCTCTGTCAGGAGCTGCAGAGCTTCCAACACCACCAGAGACTCCTCCACCCGCCCCAGTCCCCAGCTCTCTGAACGGCTTCCCTCTGTCAGGAGCTGCAGAGCTGCCAACACCACAGGAGACTCCTCCACCCGTCCCAGTCCCCAGTTCTCTGAACGGCTTCCCTCTGTCAGGAGCTGCAGAGCTGCCAGCACCACAGGAGACTCCTCCACCCGCCCCAGTCCCCAGCTCTCTGAACGGCTTCCCTCTGTCAGGAGCTGCAGAGCTGCCAACATCACCAGAAACTCCACCCGCCCCAGTCACCAGCTCTCTGAACGGCTTCCCTCTGTCAGGAGCTGCAGAGCTGCCAACACCACAGGAGACTCCTCCACCCGCCCCAGTCACCAGCTCTCTGAACGGCTTCCCTCTGTCAGGAGCTGCAGAGCTGCCAACACCACCAGAGACTCCTCCACCCGCCCCAGTCCCCAGCTCTCTGAACGGCTTCCCTCTGTCAGGAGCTGCAGAGCTGCCAACACCACAGGAGACTCCTCCACCCGCCCCAGTCCCCAGCTCTCTGAACGGCTTCCCTCTGTCAGGAGCTGCAGAGCTGCCAGCACCACAGGAGACTCCTCCACCCGCCCCAGTCACCAGCTCTCTGAACGGTTTCCCTCTGTCAGGAGCTGCAGAGCTACCAACACCACAGGAGACTCCTCCACCCGCCCCAGTCCCCAGCTCTCTGAACGGCTTCCCTCTGTCAGGAGCTGCAGAGCTGCCAGCACCACAGGAGACTCCTCCACCCGCCCCAGTCCCCAGCTCTCTGAACGGCTTCCCTCTGTCAGGAGCTGCAGAGCTGCCAACCCCACATTAGACTCCTCCACCCGCCCCAGTCCCCAGCTCTCTGAACGGCTTCCCTCTGTCAGGAGCTGCAGAGCTGCCAACACCACAGGAGACTCCTCCACCTGCCCCAGTCCCCAGCTCTCTGAACTGCTTCCCTCTGTCAGGAGCTGCAGAGCTGCCAACACCACAGGAGACTCCTCCACCCGCCCCAGTCCCCTTCTCTCTGAACGGCTTCCCTCTGTCAGGAGCTGCAGAGCTGCCAACACCACAGGAATCTCCTCCACCCGCCCCAGTCCCCAGCTCTCTGAACGGCTTCCCTCTGTCAGGAGCTGCAGAGCTGCCAACACCACAGGAGACTCCTCCGCCCGCCCCAGTCACCAGCTCTCTGAACTGCTTCCCTCTGTCAGGAGCTGCAGAGATGCCAACACCACCAGAGACTCGACCCGGCCCAGTCACCAGCTCTCTGAACGGCTTCCCTCTGTCAGGAGCTGCAGAGCTGCCAACACCACCAGAGACTCCACCCGGCCCAGTCACCAGCTCTCTGAACGGCTTCCCTCTGTCAGGAGCTGCAGAGATGCCAACACCACCAGAGACTCCACCCGCCCCAGTCACCAGCTCTCTGAACGGCTTCCCTCTGTCAGGAGCTGCAGAGATGCCAAAACCACCAGAGACTCCACCCGGCCCAGTCACCAGCTCTCTGAACGGCTTCCCTCTGTCAGGAGCTGCAGAGCTGCCAACACCACAGGAGACTCCTCCACCCGCCCCAGTCACCAGCTCTCTGAACGGCTTCCCTCTGTCAGGAGCTGCAGAGCTGCCAACACCACCAGAGACTCCTCCACCCGCCCCAGTCCCCAGCTCTCTGAACGGCTTCCCTCTGTCAGGAGCTGCAGAGCTGCCAACACCACAGGAGACTCCTCCACCCGCCCCAGTCCCCAGCTCTCTGAACGGCTTCCCTCTGTCAGGAGCTGCAGAGCTGCCAACACCACAGGAGACTCCTCCACCCGCCCCAGTCCCCAGCTCTCTGAACGGCTTCCCTCTGTCAGGAGCTGCAGAGCTTCCAACACCACCAGAGACTCCTCCACCCGCCCCAGTCCCCAGCTCTCTGAACGGCTTCCCTCTGTCAGGAGCTGCAGAGCTGCCAACACCACAGGAGACTCCTCCACCCGTCCCAGTCCCCAGTTCTCTGAACGGCTTCCCTCTGTCAGGAGCTGCAGAGCTGCCAGCACCACAGGAGACTCCTCCACCCGCCCCAGTCCCCAGCTCTCTGAACGGCTTCCCTCTGTCAGGAGCTGCAGAGCTGCCAGCACCACAGGAGACTCCTCCACCCGCCCCAGTCCCCAGCTCTCTGAACAGCTTCCCTCTGTCAGGAGCTGCAGAGCTGCCAACACCACCAGAGACTCCACCCGACCCAGTCCCCAGCTCTCTGAACGGCTTCCCTCTGTCAGGAGCTCCAGAGCTGCCAACACCACCAGAGACTCCACCCGCCCCAGTCACCAGCTCTCTGAACGGCTTCCCTCTGTCAGGAGCTGCAGAGCTGCCAACACCACCAGAGACTCCACCCGCCCCAATCCCCAGCTCTCTGAACGGCTTCCCTCTGTCAGGAGCTGCAGAGCTGCCAACACCACCAGAGACTCCACCCGGCCCAGTCACCAGCTCTCTGTACTGCTTCCCTCTGTCAGGAGCTGCAGAGCTGCCAACACCACCAGAGACTCCACCTGCCCCAGTCACCAGCTCTCTGAACGGCTTCCCTCTGTCAGGAGCTGCAGAGCTGCCAACCCCACCAGAGACTCCACCCGCCCCAGTCCCCAGCTCTCTGAACGGCTTCCCTCTGTCAGGAGCTGCAGAGCTACCAACACCACCAGAGACTCCACCCGGCCCAGTCCCCAGCTCTCTGAACGGCTTCCCTCTGTCAGGAGCTGCAGAGCTGCCAACACCACAGGAGACTCCTCCACCCGCCCCAGTCACCAGCTCTCTGAACTGCTTCCCTCTGTCAGGAGCTGCAGAGCTGCCAACATCACCAGAAACTCCACCCGCCCCAGTCACCAGCTCTCTGAACGGCTTCCCTCTGTCAGGAGCTGCAGAGCTGCCAACACCACAGGAGACTCCTCCACCCGCCCCAGTCACCAGCTCTCTGAACGGCTTCCCTCTGTCAGGAGCTGCAGAGCTGCCAACACCACAGGAGATTCCTCCACCCGCCCCAGTCACCAGCTCTCTGAACTGCTTCCCTCTGTCAGGAGCTGCAGAGATGCCAACACAACCAGAGACTCGACCCGGCCCAGTCACCAGCTCTCTGAACGGCTTCCCTCTGTCAGGAGCTGCAGAGCTGCCAACACCACCAGAGACTCCACCCGGCCCAGTCACCAGCTCTCTGAACGGCTTCCCTCTGTCAGGAGCTGCAGAGATGCCAACACCACCAGAGACTCCACCCGCCCCAGTCACCAGCTCTCTGAACGGCTTCCCTCTGTCAGGAGCTGCAGAGATGCCAAAACCACCAGAGACTCCACCCGGCCCAGTCACCAGCTCTCTGAACGGCTTCCCTCTGTCAGGAGCTGCAGAGCTGCCAACACCACAGGAGACTCCTCCACCCGCCCCAGTCACCAGCTCTCTGAACGGCTTCCCTCTGTCAGGAGCTGCAGAGCTGCCAACACCACCAGAGACTCCTCCACCCGCCCCAGTCCCCAGCTCTCTGAACGGCTTCCCTCTGTCAGGAGCTGCAGAGCTGCCAACACCACAGGAGACTCCTCCACCCGCCCCAGTCCCCAGCTCTCTGAACGGCTTCCCTCTGTCAGGAGCTGCAGAGCTGCCAACACCACAGGAGACTCCTCCACCCGCCCCAGTCCCCAGCTCTCTGAACGGCTTCCCTCTGTCAGGAGCTGCAGAGCTTCCAACACCACCAGAGACTCCTCCACCCGCCCCAGTCCCCAGCTCTCTGAACGGCTTCCCTCTGTCAGGAGCTGCAGAGCTGCCAACACCACAGGAGACTCCTCCACCCGTCCCAGTCCCCAGTTCTCTGAACGGCTTCCCTCTGTCAGGAGCTGCAGAGCTGCCAGCACCACAGGAGACTCCTCCACCCGCCCCAGTCCCCAGCTCTCTGAACGGCTTCCCTCTGTCAGGAGCTGCAGAGCTGCCAGCACCACAGGAGACTCCTCCACCCGCCCCAGTCCCCAGCTCTCTGAACAGCTTCCCTCTGTCAGGAGCTGCAGAGCTGCCAACACCACCAGAGACTCCACCCGACCCAGTCCCCAGCTCTCTGAACGGCTTCCCTCTGTCAGGAGCTCCAGAGCTGCCAACACCACCAGAGACTCCACCCGCCCCAGTCACCAGCTCTCTGAACGGCTTCCCTCTGTCAGGAGCTGCAGAGCTGCCAACACCACCAGAGACTCCACCCGCCCCAATCCCCAGCTCTCTGAACGGCTTCCCTCTGTCAGGAGCTGCAGAGCTGCCAACACCACCAGAGACTCCACCCGGCCCAGTCACCAGCTCTCTGTACTGCTTCCCTCTGTCAGGAGCTGCAGAGCTGCCAACACCACCAGAGACTCCACCTGCCCCAGTCACCAGCTCTCTGAACGGCTTCCCTCTGTCAGGAGCTGCAGAGCTGCCAACCCCACCAGAGACTCCACCCGCCCCAGTCCCCAGCTCTCTGAACGGCTTCCCTCTGTCAGGAGCTGCAGAGCTACCAACACCACCAGAGACTCCACCCGGCCCAGTCCCCAGCTCTCTGAACGGCTTCCCTCTGTCAGGAGCTGCAGAGCTGCCAACACCACAGGAGACTCCTCCACCCGCCCCAGTCACCAGCTCTCTGAACTGCTTCCCTCTGTCAGGAGCTGCAGAGCTGCCAACATCACCAGAAACTCCACCCGCCCCAGTCACCAGCTCTCTGAACGGCTTCCCTCTGTCAGGAGCTGCAGAGCTGCCAACACCACAGGAGACTCCTCCACCCGCCCCAGTCACCAGCTCTCTGAACGGCTTCCCTCTGTCAGGAGCTGCAGAGCTGCCAACACCACCAGAGACTCCTCCACCCGCCCCAGTCCCCAGCTCTCTGAACGGCTTCCCTCTGTCAGGAGCTGCAGAGCTGCCAACACCACAGGAGACTCCTCCACCCGCCCCAGTCCCCAGCTCTCTGAACGGCTTCCCTCTGTCAGGAGCTGCAGAGCTGCCAGCACCACAGGAGACTCCTCCACCCGCCCCAGTCACCAGCTCTCTGAACGGTTTCCCTCTGTCAGGAGCTGCAGAGCTACCAACACCACAGGAGACTCCTCCACCCGCCCCAGTCCCCAGCTCTCTGAACGGCTTCCCTCTGTCAGGAGCTGCAGAGCTGCCAGCACCACAGGAGACTCCTCCACCCGCCCCAGTCCCCAGCTCTCTGAACGGCTTCCCTCTGTCAGGAGCTGCAGAGCTGCCAACCCCACATTAGACTCCTCCACCCGCCCCAGTCCCCAGCTCTCTGAACGGCTTCCCTCTGTCAGGAGCTGCAGAGCTGCCAACACCACAGGAGACTCCTCCACCTGCCCCAGTCCCCAGCTCTCTGAACTGCTTCCCTCTGTCAGGAGCTGCAGAGCTGCCAACACCACAGGAGACTCCTCCACCCGCCCCAGTCCCCTTCTCTCTGAACGGCTTCCCTCTGTCAGGAGCTGCAGAGCTGCCAACACCACAGGAATCTCCTCCACCCGCCCCAGTCCCCAGCTCTCTGAACGGCTTCCCTCTGTCAGGAGCTGCAGAGCTGCCAACACCACAGGAGACTCCTCCGCCCGCCCCAGTCACCAGCTCTCTGAACTGCTTCCCTCTGTCAGGAGCTGCAGAGCTGCCAACACCACAGGAGACTCCTCCGCCCGCCCCAGTCCCCAGCTCTCTGAACTGCTTCCCTCTGTCAGGAGCTGCAGAGCTGCCAACACCACCAGAGACTCCACCCGGCCCAGTCACCAGCTCTCTGAACGGCTTCCCTCTGTCAGGAGCTGCAGAGCGGCCAGAACACGCACCTCCAGACTCAGAGACAGCTCCTTTCCCAGAACTATCTGCACTTTAAACACAAACATACACTGCTAGACTCCTGCAGCTATCCATCCAGCACTTCACTAACATTACAGACAAGGTATTAATCAAGTTATTATAGCATTATTTAATTTTTTTAGTGCTTATTTACAGGCCCAGAGAGAAGGAAATGAAAAGTGGAATAAAGTCGTTATTTTTGTTTGTTTTTGCGCACAAAAAGTATTCTCGTCGCTTTATAAACTTAAGATCGAGCCACTGGAGTCACTTGGACTATGTTAACGATGTCTTTAATACATTTTCTGGGCCAGCAAGTTTCAGTCCCTTAGAAGCCTATGGAGGAGTGAGACAACTCTCAGATTTAATCAAAAATATCTTAATTTGTGTTCCGAAGATGAACGAAGGTCTTACGGAGTTGGAACAACATGAGGGTGAGTAATTACTGACAGAATTTTCATTTTTGGGTGAACTAACCCTTTAAGAGCACATACAGCTCTTTGCTCTGCCTCTGGACAGAAATCCGGGGGGATAATGTAGTTGCTGTGGTAGTTTGAGGGGTGTTGGGATTTAAGGCAAGAAATGTGTGTGGGCCTCAGCAATACCTTTGTGAACATTAATGTTTTTCTCACATGGATTTGCCTACATTTATAAACAATAAGTATCTTCTCTTCTGTGAATTGAAAAATATTTATGTGGCGAGAGTCATGTATATATAAATCATGAAATAAATGTGTGATTCCAGCAGTGTGCATTAATACAAGGTGAGCGGTTAGAAAACTGTTTTTACCTGTAGTCCTTGATGAACTCCTGTGTTTTCATCAAGGTAGAGAACGAGGCCTGTGATCACAGCTTCTCTTCAGGACTCTGTGCTGCTGTCCTACACATATATGGAGGACCAGACTATCTTACAGTACAGATATCAGAATGCTACAGCATTAAACTAACAGCTACTATGATAAAAGTACATGCCTCGTTTATGATGTCAAGGGTCTCATCCGTTTCTTCCCAACAGCTCCTCTCTTCCAATCTACGTGTGTTTGTCCAACTGGGAATGTGGACTGTAGTGGCTTCAGTCTGATCCTGCAGAACTCTTCCTGGATCTGAGAAAGAGACTGAGAGAGAGAAAGAGAAACATCATGAGATACTGAAAAGAATTAGAGCCACAGGGAAAGAGAAACAGAATACCGGAAAGAAGTAACCCTAGAAACCACCACCATGGGATCAACATACATACCTTACCAAGGTAATGGGAACTAATGTACAGCCAGCAACATTTGGTTGCAGCTGGTTAATTTTTTGTATATTTGTATTATTTACCGTCCACTAAAAGTGCTGTTTTTGCCACTGACAGGTTCAGATTGTTATTATACTGTATACACCTCTTACCATTGATTGCTGAGTGCTCTCCACTTGTGTTAATTATCTGAACATGCTCCTCCCGAACCTTGTTAATAAAACATCATTAGGTGAGTTTTTTTTTTTTCTTGAGAAAAGTGAACACCTATCTTGTGTACCTAATATTTATCCAAATGAGTCAATATTAAATCAAATCACAAGAATTGAATTGAAATCGTGAAATTTGTGTCAAGCAATAATAAATCACCGTAGCTTACCAGAAATGGTACCATGTAAACATTGTAACATGTTGTCACTAAACCTAATACAATTCTGTTTAGTTACTAAAATGTTTTGACAATCACAATACACTTATTGTGATGCTTTTTTTTTACATCCCCCCAATCCAACAGCAGGGGCACTAATGCAATCACTTATATGTTACGTGTAAAAAAAACAACTGAGGAAGAAGAGTCGGCCTACTAGCCACTGACAGAAAGTTAGTTTTATAAGGCTTACCTATACAGTATACTGCACTTTTAAATTTGCTTCATGATATTTGAATAGTTAAGTTATAGTATATAGCAGTGGTTCGTTTCAAAACTGTGCAACTCACCGAGTGGTTAGTGATGTTCGTTGATGTTCCAAAACAAGTAGTGTTGCAAAATACAGTTTCTGTCGTGTTTTATTTGGCATTCTGTAAAATCCCATTGATTTCTGTTGGAGGACTCATTGCTCGTTGATATTACTGCGCTTCAGACTTAAATATCGAGCGGAGGTTGTGAGGTATCTGAAAAAATAGTTCCACTATAGCAAATAACACGGATTGAAATCATACATTGCGCCGATATATTTGTTTTTAATCATCAACGAACACCACTAACCATGTTCGTGCATGCCCGTAGTCAGCCACTCTGGAGCGGTCAAAGGCGACTATAAACGAGTCAAAAAGTCGAGACAGGACCCATCGTCAACATTTCTGTGTCCACCACTCTAGTTCATCCAAAACAAACCAGAAAAGAGACTCAAAGTGCTAAATATCGGAATTATCCTTTAAGTTTTCACTGTCTCTGCAGGGCTGCCAACTCTTACGCATTGAGCGTGAGACTCACGCAATTGACACTTTTCACACGCTCTCACGCCACACATCCATTTTCTCACGCACAGAAAAATTGCGGAGCAAAGAGGTAATTTTAATATTAAACTAATTCTCAGCTCTTAGATTCCGTCAATTTTATTACGAAATTCAGACAAAAATACGTTTGGCGTTTGTAAATGTGACGTGACAGATCGCTGAGCGCCTCAGTTCAAGAGCACTTGAACCGATCATCTGTTACTTTTTATTTAAAGATGCAGTACAACTTACCGAAAGTATACATAATATCGACCAATTAGTGTTTTTCAACCATGGAAAGAGGTCAATATAACAGCAGGAGAACAATTATGTCACATAACGTTATACATTTACCTCAGGAAAGCCGTTTAATGACCATAGCATGTTAATCGAATAGAAAAATAGCTAGAGAGGAGATTTTGCTGAGTACTATATTACATATTTATTATATTTTTACTTATGTCATTAAATAATTGTTATTATAACAAAAACTGCATTATATTTAATTTAATTTGTTATTTTTAACCTTTAATAATACCAGCAGATTACAGCATTAGGTGAGATTTTTTTTTTTTAAATAAATTTTAAAATAAACATGTATCCAAATTAGTCAATATTGAATCAAAATCAGAATCAAATCACAAGAATGGAATTGAAATCTTGAAAATTTTGTCAAGCAATAATACAAACTGTATCCTACAGTCATTGTACAATGTAAACATTGTAACATGTTGTCACTAAACATTAGTTACAAAATGTTTTGACAATCACAATTACACTTATTGTGATGCAATATTTGTTTTTACATACCTTAGATTAATTTCATATGGAGGAAAAATATGAAGAGCAAAATAAAATTGGTCACAATACACAAAGTAATGTGTTGAAATATCTGCACCGAATTCTTTTTTTGTGTGTGTGTGAGAGAGACTGTAATATGAATGAATGCCAAAATACAGAGCGGGAAATTCGTGGCGTGAAAAATAACGTGCTTTCATGTTCACTCTCGTGTTAAAGTTCTTTGCACCTAAATCATCGAGTCTAATCACCATACAGGCAAAGCAGTGTCAACGTGTGAGTACGATAACAACGAGCTGACAAATATTTATGTAATTTAATGTAAAACTCTGTGAGTGGTGCGGCAGGATTATCAGAATCCTCCGGTGTTCGGGCTGGTTGCTCCATTACTGAAACGTTGTTGTACAGCTGTCTAGTTTTACTACTTAAATGTCAAACTTGTTTAAAAAACTGTGGTCGCTATGTTTAGTTTACTGTGGGAGATTATGTAACTATAGCAACCGCTTCACCGTCGCCGTGTTTTTTCCAAAAGCTATAGTGAAATGCTTAATATTCAAGCTGTGTCTATACAAATCGCAAAATTATACTGTGCTCTAAAAGCGTAACACGTTACTCTCTTATGAATGCTTCTGCGTGTGTATCAGAAGAGAGTAGTCAAGCTTTGGGATGTACGTCATAACTGCATCTTTAATGGACAGCTCTGTTGCTTAGATAAGTCCATCTTGTCACCGTTTAAACTTGCCTGGCAATCATCTTATTGCAGTTAACATTATCTAAATTGTAGTTTCTCACCAAATCTCTTGATATGCGTTTATTAAAATGTCTCTTACCCTGAAATAATGTTATGGTTATATTGTTCATCCTATTTAGGATGGATAGTAAAGTATAGTACCAAAGAAAGTAAAGTTTAGTTGCCTAAACCTTTACAGTAACAGTATTACAACATTTTCTCGACTAGCCTGTCTCTAACTTACTAACTAACTGTCTCGACAATATATTTTAAAATGAATTGCATGCCATTTAGCAACACCAGTTATACAGCTTTTATTTATAAATTCTAATGTAGATCTAGCTTACTGCAAGTGTCTCAGGCAGCCACCAAGCTAACACAGTGAGTAACTTAACTTAACTTAACTTAACATAAACCTAACATTCTGCACACTCAAATGTGTATGATTGTTTAGAGGAAATAAAACTGCTTTGTGTTACCTTACAATTTTGATTTGACAAATACATGTGAATAAATATCAAGAAATTTAGTGAGAAACTATTACTCTAGTCCTGATCTTGATTGTGTAATCTGTTTATCAAATGTTGGTTGACTTGAATTACTTTAGGCAGTGCTGCAAGCAGTGTGAGGCATTTGCAGTAGCACCTCAATGCAGTACACGAGATCCAGGGGGCGGAGTTGGATCCAGATATAAGGGGTGGAGATTGGTAGGTTTAGGGGTGGGTTTAGGGATCAGGGGGTGGAGATGGGTAGGTTTATGTATATGTAAGGTGGGAGGATCCAACTCCTCCCCCTGGATTTCGTGTTCTGCAGTGAGGACCATCTCGGCATTTGCCCTTGACCAATGAAGTGGAGCTGCAAGTTCTGCTATTTCATGACAACCAATCAACTCATTGTCATAAGGCACTACAAGCTGAAGCACTGCCATCACGCAAGTAACTATCCGCTTCCCTGCATCTATGAAGACTGTGTGTGTTCATTTAGAACTGAGTTTGCTCTAAGGAAACATTTGGCCAGGGACCATAAACAATCTGTCCGGCTCTCTGCTGCAGCCTTTACGTTGAACTGTGATCTTTGTGCTTTCTCAGAGACCTTACCTTAATGAGGCATTACTCAATATTTCACACACTTAAAGACTCTCCAAAACAGAGAGAGTGTGAAATGTCCTTTTCAAAACGGCATCTTTCAGTCTAGAGTATATAGTACATTTCATGCTGATAAGAGTAAAAAACACAAGGAGTGTGGAGTAAAACATTTTCGTACAGAAATTTATCAAGCTTGCACTTCAGATCTTCCAGACTCACAAAATTCCACAAATTTGGATGATCTGGACCTCCCAGCATCTCCGTTATCTTTACCATGTGAAGAAAATGTGCAAGATTTACTACATCGAAAACTAGCATCATTCTTTCTCCAGTTGCAAACAGTTCTTCATGTTTCCAAAGCAGCAACCCAGGAAATTGTAAATGAACTTGCCTGCATTTTCGCAGTTGCAGAAGAGTTTGCATCAAAAATAATTGAAGATGTTTTGAGCAAGCACAACTGTGCATTAAATCAGTGGTTCCCAACCCTGCTCCTGGAGTACCCCCAACACTGCACGTTTTCTTTGTCTCCCTAATCAAACACGCCTGATTCAACTCATCAGCTCATTATCACATGGGTTAATGAGCTGATGAGTTGAATCAGGTGTGTTTGATTAGGGAGACAAGGAAAACGTGCAGTGTTTAGGGTACTCCAGGAGCAGGGTTGGGAACCACTGCATTAAATGATACAGTTAGCAGTGCCATAAAAGAGATAATTGTGAAAGCAAATCCATTCAGTTCTCTGACTTGAGCCAGACATAGAAGTACTAAAAAAAATCAAGGAATATATGTTCAAAAACTGGGAGAAAATATTAGATGTACTGTACTCTGTGTGTCTGCGGACAATTTGGGTGCGCACTCACTTGTTTGGCCAGCTGCTCAGAAATTAACATAGCGATGGTTTGTTTCCACTCAGAACAACCGAAGCTCATGAAAACATCCTTCTGGATTTAAAGGGGACAAATTTGGTTTCTGTGGATGGTGTAAAAAGAGACTGTGTACTTAATAGACTCTCTCATTATTACACAATACAAGGATTCCCCCCAGATTTCATGCATGATGTATTGGAAGGGGTAGTACACCAAAGGAACTGAGTTTATGCCTTAAATCTTTAATTTCCAAACATTATTTTACTTTTGATGATCTCAACTCAATTATTCAGTCCTTTCCTTTTAAATATTCTGCTAAAATTAACAGACCTCAACAAATTCCAAAATCTTTTGCAATAAAACGCCCTATAGGGGGTAACTGTCATGGAAACTGGACTTTATTGTGATTCTTGCTATTGATGATTGGTGACAAAGTACCAGAGAATGACAAAACATGGCAATTGTTTTGGAACTAAAAGACATTGTTGAACTTCTGACATGTGGACATTTTTCAGAAGAGACATTGCACTACTTGGAGTTTAAAATCTCATCTCATAGGTGCTTGTTAAAAGAAGTCTTTCCTGACTTCAGTCTTTTACCAAAACATAATTTTCTCGAACATTACCCTGAACTTGTTCGTAGATTTGGACCACTGGTAGATTTCTGGACCATTCGCTTTGAAGCCAAGCACAGCTGTTTTAAAAGAGTGATTCACGATGTTCGGAATTTTACAAATATCTTACTCACTCTTGCTACAAAGCATCAGCTTACATTAGCTTATTGTATAGACCTACCCAGTCTTTTTAAACCTGACTTGGAAGTTGGGCATGTTGCTTTTGTTTCTGTGGACACTATGGAGCACTCTATGAAACGGGCTATAGAGGACAAATTTGCAAATATCACCACGGTATCTCTTGCAAGTCACCCATACACAAAATAAATATATTTTCTGGATATGTTTTGGAATATATGCAAATATTTGAAATTGGCCCAATAAATATATTTCATACTTATATTTCATATATTTTTGTTATATTTCAGATTATATTTCAATGTATTTTTTTCTGTACGGGTCCCCAAAAGTGTCAAAAATATATGTGGCATATATTCCAAATACATTGAAATATATTCTGAAATATAACAAAAATATATGAAATATAAGTATGAAATATTTTTATTGTGCCAATTTCAAATATTTGCATATATTCCAAAATATATCCAGAAAATATATTTCAAATATAATTATTTTGTGTATGGGCATGCATCTCTCCATGGGACTAAGTATGCAGAAGGAATGTTCCTGTCTGTGGGACATACAAGTGGACTGCCTGACTTTGCCAAGTTGGTTAAGATTTTGATAGTGTCCAACAGTGTCATTCATCATTGAACCTTACATTGCATGGTTCATTGAGCACTTAAGGTGTTATGAACTGGAAAAAAGACTTGCCCCTGAACTAAAGGTCATGGAGCCACATGAACTAAATGGACACCACCCCTTCTACCCATACATGCAAGCAGGCAAATTAATGGTGGTACCAAAATTCAATTCAATTCAATTCAAATTTATTTGTATAGCGCTTTTCACAATACATATTGTTTCAAAGCAGCTTTACAGAAAGTGCATTTCAGAAATGTACATAGAGAAATACAGTTAGTTAATCATGTATTGATTTAGGGCATAAACATATCGCCAGCGTCGAGTCGTCTCTTCACAGGCGTCGCGTCGTCTCTTCACAGGTGCCGAGTCGTCTCTTCACAGGCGTCGAGTCGTCTCTTCACAGGCGTCGAGTCGTCTCTTCACAGGCGTCGAGTCGTCTCTTCACAGGCGTCGAGTCGTCTCTTCACAGGCGTCGAGTCGTCTCTTCACAGGCGCCGAGTCGTCTCTTCACAGGCGTCGAGTCGTCTCTTCACAGGCGTCGAGTCGTCTCTTCACAGGCGTCGAGTCGTCTCTTCACAGGCGACGAGTCGTCTCTTCACAGGCGCCGAGTCGTCTCTTCACAGGCGTCGAGTCGTCTCTTCACAGTCATCGAGTCTTCTCTTCACAGGCGTCGAGTCGTCTCTTCACAGGCGTCGAGTCGTCTCTTCACAGGCGTCGAGTCGTCTCTGCACGGGTGTCGGAGAATCTGTAGTTTCCATGAGAGGCTGGATACATACTGGAGCTGACGATCTGTATTTACCTCGGGACTAGCGTCCCGAGATAACAACAGAAAAGCGAAATATGGGAAATAATTAGCGTAGCTGCTGTTCGCAATATTAATGCATTCAATCTGATTCAACTGTAGTATAAAAGGTAAGTATTATGTGAATGCTTGGCTAAAGAGATGCGTCTTTAATCTAGTTTTAAACTGGGACAGCGAGTCTGAGCCTCGAACAATATCAGGAAGGCCATTCCAGAGTTTAGGAGCTAAATGTGAAAACGCCCTCCCTCCTTTAGTGGACTTAGATATCCTAGGAATGACCAGAAGCCTCGAATTTAGTGATCTTAAAGAGCGCGATGGATTGTAGGGCGATAGAAGTTCCGTTAAATACACGGGAGCTAAACCATTTAGGGCTTTATAGGTCAGTAGTAATACTTTGTAATTGATACGGAACTTAATAGGTAACCAATGTAGAGACGACAGAATTGGTGTTATATGATCATATTTTCTTGATCTAGTAAGAACTCTAGCGGCTGCATTTTGGACTAACTGTAGCTTGTTTATTGAGGATGCAGGACAACCTGCTAATAAAGCATTACAGTAATCTAGTCTCGAGGTCATGAACGCATGAACTAACTTTTCTGCATCAGAAACAGATAGCATGTTACGTAGCTTAGCAATGTTTCTAAGGTGGAAAAAGGCTGTTCTTGTAACATATGAAATATGATTTTCAAAAGACAAGTTGGCGGTCTAATATAACACCCAGGTCTTTTACTGTAGAGGATAAAGTAACAGGACACCCTTCTAAATTAAAGTTGTATTGTAAGAGGTTTTGTGGGCAGTTTTTTGGACTAATAAGTAATACCTCAGTTTTATCTGAATTTAATAGCAGAAAATTACATGTCATCCAGTATTTTATATCTTTAACACACTCTGTCAATTTAGATAATTTAGTGTTTTCATCTGGTCGTGATGAAATATATAATTGAGTGTCATCAGCATAACAGTGGAAATTAATTCCATGTTTTCTTATAATATTACCAAGTGGCAGCATATATATCGAGAATAATAGAGGGCCTAACACAGATCCTTGCGGTACACCGTAGTTTACTGACGTTATCTTCGATTTTTCCCCATTTAAACAGACAAAATGGTAACGGTCTGATAAGTACGATCTAAACCAGCTTAATGCTTAATGCAAAAGCAACCTTCTTTATTAGGGTAAAGTATGGCTGTACATGCCTTTTTATATTGAATAATTTGGTTTGATAGGATATAGGGCTGTGCAATATATTGAAATTATATTATATGGCCAAATACACACAAATTCATGTCAAAATTGTGACAGCAGCATAATAGACCTGCTTCTTTCTGTGTGCTTTAAGGGTTAGTTCACCCAAACCTTCGTTCATCTTCGGGAAACAAATTAGGATATTTTTTGATGAAATCCGAGAGCTTTCTGACCCTTCATAAATGTCCGTAATTCCCTCGATTTTACGGACTTTAAGTTACTATGGTTAGGTTGCTTTTAGCTAACGTTAGCTACTATAACGTTATAGTAAAAAACGTTCCTTACTGCATCTTTCGAGATTTAGCTCTTCTTGGTAGCTGCCCATCTCTTTTAAGTCATCTCCGTCCACTGTAATACGACCCTCTTGGCCCAACACTACCACAAAAGCGTCCAAACTTTCCAAAAGAGCTTCCATGTTGCGCCAAAATGCTTAGTTTAACGTTTCCATGACAACGGTCCGAGTTGAGCTTCCGGGTCATGTCTTTACTGTAGTTTGTTTTCTCTTGTGCAGAACTTCATAGTTTTTATTCGAGAACAACTATAATCGGATTGGAGTAGGGCATATTGAGAGATGTTATTGTTAATATAGTTTTAATACAGACGTAAAATGGACTGTTAAACGGCCCATAATGGTTATTACATTCTTTAGGAAACGATAGGCTGATAAAAAAACAGCCCAAAATCACAGACATGGGGATTCGCATGGGACTGGTATTATCAGAGGACCCCTGTGTTGGTCGAAATACGGTAGGTAATTTTCGGGGGAATTTTTACAGACATTTTTACAGACATGGCAGATTCGCACGGGATAAAAATCCCAGACAACCTCTGCGATTATTACAAATTACCGGAGGTCCCTAGGTAATACTAATCCCGTGCGAATAGGGCTATAGACAGCAACAGTACTACCATGTTCAGGGTCCAGAATTCAAGTCAAGTCAAGTCACCTTTATTTATATAGCGCTTTTACAATACAGATTGTATCAAAGCAGCTTCACATTGATAATATGTGCTAACAGTGTATGATTATGATCCAGGCAGCATTACAGGACAGAAGTCAGATTGGTCGTGTCGATGAGGCCTTCACAGGGGTGATGAGACTGGCACTTCAGGGATGCGTCATGGTTGGGTCCAGGTGCAGATCCACCATCTGATCTGGATACGGCCGGGGTCCACCTCACTTCAGGAAACGGAGAGTCTGGTTGACACTTCAGCACTGTGTTGTCGTCGCGTCCAGGCGCAGGTCCTTCATCAGATCTGGATACGGCCTGGATCCGGCGGACTGCGGTAAACCTCGGTGTAAACAGAGAGACTTATGTCACAGGTCGGGGTGGGCCAAACCAGACTGCACCCACCCCTGGGGACCGGGCACCGCCTCGAGGAGCGTGTCAAGGGACCAGACAAAGACAGAGGATAAAGGAATAACAATTTCTTTATTAAGTTAAAAGCAGGTAAATTTGAAAAGTCCTAATTAAAATCTCTTCTTTCGCCAGAAGCAATTCGATGGGCCCCCTGGACCGGGGCGGGATGGACGTTCGTGGACACCCTGCGGCTCGTCGGAGAGGAATCAGAGGAGGACGCACACCGCTCAGGTAAGCCACTGGGTAAGTACCCTTTACAAGGCTCTCAAGGAAGTCTTGGCTACACGGACCCCATTCGGACTGGAACCAGGTAGGTATTCGCAGTGAGGATGGAACGAACGCCGGAGGCTGCCCAGAGGTAAGTATCCAGAGGACGGGGATCCTCGACTCAGACGGTCGCAAGGACGCAGGTGGCGAGCGGGCCGGGCCAGGAGGGGACCATGAACAGCAGAACAACACTTTAATCGAGACACATGCCGTAGTTACTCTCCTTCCTTCTGGACAGTAGCAATGCTTTGCAACACGGGCACGAAGGGCCACCCGGCAAGGGAACACTTCACTTTGGCTGTGCCCTGCAACGATACGACAGGGTTCAATGGTTCAACAAGATGCGACGTTCAACAGTGATACCTTCTCTCCTTCTGAACAGGGCGGAGGCTTTCAGTGGGGACAGGTGGGGACCACCAGGCGGAGAAGATGCTTTGAGGGAGACACTCCACTTGACTGCACACTGTAACCAGGTAACAGGATTTAACTTCCCAACAGCATATGGAACGTTCAACTGAATACCTGCTCTCTCTTCTGAACAGGGCAGAGGCTTTCGATTAGGGCATGTGAAGACCACCAGACGGGGAGGACACTTGGAGCGAGCCGTTCCACTTCGGCTGTACACTGTAACAATGCAACAGGATTTAACTGTTCAACAGTATATGTAACGTTCAACTGAATACCTTCTCTCTCTTCTGAACAGGGCAGAGGCTTTCGATTAGGGCATGTGGAGACCACCAGACGGGGAGGACACTTGGAGCGAGCCGTTCCACTTCGGCTGTACACTGTAACAACGCAACAGGATTTAACTGTTCAACAGTATATGTAACGTTCAACTGAATACCTTCTCTCTCTTCTGAACAGGGCAGAGGCTTTCGATTAGGGCATGTGGAGACCACCAGACGGGGAAGACACTTCGAGCGGGGTGCTCCGCTCCAGCTGTATCCTATAACAATACGGCAGGGTTCAATGGTTCAACAGCATATGAAACATGTAGCTGAAATACCTTCCTTCTTTCTAGACAGAACAGAGGCTTTCGATTAGGGCATGTGAAGACCACCAGACGAGGGGACACTTTGAGCGGGACGCTCCACTTCAGATGTACACTGTAACGATGTGGCAGGGGTTATCTGTTCAACAGTACATGAAACATTCAGCTTTAACAGGGCTGGGTTGTCTCGAAGCAGTAAGTTGGGCGCTCGATGTATCAGAAGCCCTTCCTTGAAGACAGCGAGTGAAAGACTAATGGGGGAGAGTGCACAGCAGACTAATATTACTTCTCCACACAATAAACTTCACTCCATAACACGAACCGTGTGAATCGTCACTTCAGGCACTGCATTCCACTCGCACACCGTGCATTAGGGCCAGCACTCACCCATCGGTCTTCCTTCCACTGGATCGAATCTCGTCTTTTGCAAGGGCTTACTTCTCTCAGGAAACAAAGCAGAAGTCGGATACAGCTGTTGTCACATCCGGCAAAGGGGAAGGCAGAAGTTGGAGACAGATCAATAATTCACTCGGTGTACTAGTTCACTCGTGCCACACGCTTTCCAAACTCCCAACACCACTTCAGTATTAGTGCATATAAACAACGGATCCAATACTCATCACTTTGCGTCTTTCCCACTGCTGACGATCTTCCTTGGGTTTTTGTTGATAGATACTTCACTCTCTTCTTTCCCCTTCTCAGCTTCAATCTTCGCCCACTTCACAGCCCAGCCTCAAATAAAACACAGCCCAGCCTCAAATTAAACACAGCCCGCCGACAAACACAGTACCTCACGGGAGGAGAACCACACTGACCGTCTGTTTCCTCTCTCTTTTTAAAGCCTCCTCTTAATGCGCGTTCCTCTCACAACACTCTCTGTAATTCTCCTCACCTGCTGTCAATCAGGCAATTGGCCTCGCTGCCATGGCAACAGATTTCGTGGTGTGATGAGACGACCAACCACAAGAGGTCTCCAAATAATACTGCCTTCACGAGGATTTTACTCTCTCTCCTTATCTGGCTTTTGTCACACCGTGACATACCCCCCTGCCAAACCGTTCTAGTCCCTAGAACGGGATCCGGACACCCAATCTCCATACCTGGATGGGGGTTGTCCCCGGTTCTCCCTTTGGGACCGTCTTGGCGGGGAATTCGGTTCCTCGGGCCTTGGCCCTATCCCCACTCTCTGAGGGACCACAGCCCATCCCACCACGGGAGGCATCCACACTGGTTCAGTAGGCGGTCTCTCTACAGCTGGTTTGGGGTAGTTTGGACAAGGGCGCATCAGATTGCGGTGGAGCACCCGCTCTGGCCCTGCTCTCCCTTCGGGACGAATGGCATACACAGGCTGATCGAGGCGCGGCTGTCGTTGGATCACATACGGCTGGGGCTCCCACCGATCACTGAGCTTACCCTTTCCTTGTCGTCGGTTGTCTTGAACTAGAACTCTCTCGCCAGGCAGTAATGGTGCACTTCGTGCCGTACGGTCATACAACCTCTTATTCTTGGCTGCGGCTTGGTTAATTCGGTCTGAGACCCGTTCATAGGCCAGTTGAAGGCGTTGATGGTGTCTGGTCACCCACCCCGTTACGCTGCCTCCTTCTTCAGCCGCCGCAGTCCCCAGCAGTAGGTCCACTGGTAGCCTCACATGCCTTCCGAACATCAGGTAAGTTGGTGCATAGCCGGTCGTACTATGAATGCTATTATTATATGCATGTACCATCGCCGGGAGGTTATCCACCCAATGTCCCTGTTGGTCACCTTCCAAGGTCCCCAAAAGACCAATCAGCGTCTGGTTAAACCTCTCACACCCTCCATTCCCCTGAGGATGATAGGGCGTCGTATGAGTCTTCTTACATCCATACAATTGACACAACTCATGTACTACCCGGGATTCGAAATTGGGTCCTTGATCCGAATGGAACACTTCAGGGCACCCGAAGGGCTGGATGACATACCTCCACAAGGCATTAGCGGTAGTGATGGCAGTCTGATCCAGAGTTGGGATGGCCCAGGCATACTTAGTGAATAGGTCTGTGATCACTAGGATGTTTTGGATACGGTCGACCGGCCTACCCAACGTCAGATAATCCATAGCGATGATATGCATCGGTGCTTTGGCTCGAATAGGGACCATTGGAGCTCGCGGCTCTTTCCTGGCTTTAAACAGGGTGCAGCGCGGACAGCCCCGCAGGTAGGCCCTCGTAGTTCCCTCCATCCCAGGCCAGTAGAAGTGGCGTCGCAAAAGTGCCGTTGTCCTCTCCTGCCCCTGATGACCAAGCTTGGTGTGGTAAGCCTCCAGCAGGGCGTGACACCTCTTCTCGGGAACCACTACCTGACAGACCGGGTCCCCCGAGTGTGAGTCCTGAATGGACCGACAAATCACCCCCTCTTTCAGATGGAGCCTCTCCTTCTGGCCCAACAAGCCTCTCACAATTCGATTTTGCGCCCGGCGTTCCGCACCCTCCGGCCAACTGCCCCGCTCCAACCAGGCCCGGACCATCAACAAGTCCTCGTCTTCGCCCTGCCACATCCTCCAACGCTGTGGATCCCACCCCCAACTTGCAGGCGGCTCCTCCGGTGGCTGCCCCGGTGCCTCCACAATGCCCACCATCATTCCCTCATCACGGTCTGCCTCCAGCATGGGTCTCGGATCTTCCGACCCTCCTTCAGGCCACCTAGACAGCACGTCTGCGTTGGTATGTTCCCTTCCTGGCCGGTACTGAAGCTGATAATCAAAGTTGGCCAATTGAGCCACCCACCTCTGTTCTACCGCCCCCAGCTTGGCGGTTTGCAGGTGTACCAGCGGATTGTTATCGGTCACCACGGTTACCTTTGCTCCCCATAGGTAGTCCTTGAACTTCTCACTGAGCGCCCACTTCATGGCCAGTAACTCGAGCTTAAAGGAACTATAGTTGGCATCGTTTCTCTCCGCAGGGTGCAAACTCCGGCAAGCATAAGCGATGACTCTCTCTTCCTCCTGTTGTTTCTGGGCCAAGACAGCCCCCAAGCCCAGATGGCTAGCGTCCGTGTAAAGAATGAAGGGCTGTGTGAAATCGGCATATGCCAGAATGGGTGCTTGTAACAACTCTTGCTTGAGCTTCTGAAAAGCAATCTCACATGCCTGGTCCCACTCCACCACTGGGGACCCTCGGCCCCGGGCATGTCCCGTTCCACCCAGCAACTGGTTCATGGGTTTGGCGATCTTGGAGAAATCCTTGATGAATCTCCTATAGTACCCTACGAAACCGAGGAAGGATCGAACCTGGCGCACAGTCTTTGGGGCCGCCCCACCCCTGTACGGCCGACACTTTCTCTGGGTCCACAGCGATCCCTGCCGCGCTCACCATATGGCCCAGGAACTTTACCTCCTTCCGGAAAAGCTGGCATTTATCCGGTTGGAGCTTCAGCCCATACTTCTCCAGAGAGCGGAACACCTGCTCCAGGTGCTGAAGGTGAGACTCAAAATCGGGGGAATAGATAATCACGTCATCCAGGTACACCAGGGTGGTATCCATCAGCAGGCTCCCTAAACAGCGCTGCATTAATCGCTGGAACGTGGCAGGGGCGTTGCAGAGGCCGAAGGGCATCCGGTCCCACTCGTATAACCCAAAGGGGGTCGTGAAGGCCGTCTTCTCCCGGTCCCGCTCGTCCACCTGCACCTGCCAGTAGCCGCTCGCCAAGTCTAGCGTGGAATACCAGGCCGCCCGTGTGAGGCTAGTAAGGGAATCCTCGACTCGAGGCAATGGGAAAGCATCCCGCTTTGTCACTAGGTTCAACTTCCGATAATCCACACAGAATCTCCATGCGCCTGTCTTCTTCCTCACCAGTACGATCGGGGCCGCCCAGGGGCTGCTGCTCTCCCGGATGATCCCTTTATCCAGCATCCCTCGCAGAAGAGCACGAACCTCAGAATATAATGTCGGAGGTACCGGTCGGTAGCGCTCTCTACTAGGCGTGGCTTCTCCAGTGGGAATTTGATGTTTCACGATGTTAGTACACCCGTAGTCTTCGTCGTGGGTAGAGAACAACTGTGGCCATTTTGAGAGAAAAGCCTTGAGCCGTCTTGTCTGATCCTCTTCCAGCCCTTCTCCCCGTAGGGACTCACCTCCAAGGTGGGCCGGCAGTCCTTCTCCGGCCCCTCTGCTGCGCATTCCCGTCTGCGCCAGAGCAACTTCCACTATGGTTGGGCCTACTTGGCTAAACTTGACTTCTCCTGGCTCTTGCACTTGCTGCGGCTTCACCGAGATGACTCGGGCTAGACACTGATGACGGTACAGTTGGATGGGAAAAGCATTCGTGTTCCGAACTCTCACCCTAATTCGACCTCTTTGGGCGGATGCCAGTCCTCTGGCCACCTCCACCTTAGGACCTTCGTTGTGAGGTTCCACCAGCACCCACTCCTCCGGGTGGTAAAGTCTAGGGGGCACCCTGACCCAGACCATCGCCTCGCTTCGAGCCGGGACAGACAAAGCATAACGGCAAGCCACTCTCCCAGTGCTCTCCCGGTCCTCCTGTTGCTCAGCCAGACAAACTCGGCGACAGTCCGCCCGGATACGCTCCCATTCTCTGCCCTCAGGTGTCACAGTTACTCGGGCCGGCCTACTCTGGAACAGCTCTTCCCAGCAGTCGGAGATAACATTCATGCCCAGTAGGGCGCGATGAGACCCCAGACACACGTCACGAACCACCACCACTCCTTTCTGGGGCACAACCATACCGTGGATCTCCAGGTCCGTCATTACATAACCCACATACGGGATATCGAGTCCATTGGCCCCTCGCAGAGTTAGCCAGGGGGCCTCAGTCGTCGGCCGGCCCTGGGTGCCGAATAGTTCCTGAACTAGGCTCTCCGCAAACAGAGTGACTTGCGACCCCGTGTCCAACAAACACTGCACCTTCTTGCTGTTGACTCGGATCGTAATAACCGGACAGCGGCCCACCAGGCGTTCTTTGGACAATCCAGGAGAAGAAGGGTCTGAAAAGGGGGTCCCGACCACTTGACCCACAGTGGCCGGAGACTCTAAAAACCCCCTTGTGAAGCGTGTCTGGAAGGGCACTGGCGGATGTAATGTCCAGCTTCTCCACAACCGTTACAAATAGGGCGCCCTTGTTCATCCCACTGGAAGCGGGGACCCATGGATCGGGCGAAACGACGCTCTGGAGGGCGACTCCCGTCAGAGTAGGCCCGCTCCCGCGGCGAAGGAAGGGACTGGAGGCGTTCTCGGCGGAGTTCTTCGACAACAGATTTGGACAGATCAGACATTTGTTCACGAATATCCCTTTTCAATTCTTCCCGGAGGGCATGCTTCCAATCGGAGGTGGCAGGGGCCGAAGGCCCACTAACAGCGTTCGCCACCAAACAGCTAGGAGGATCCACACCTTCGCTGTGATCACACTCAAGGGCCAGAGCTTCTCGCCGCAATTCTTCAAACGTAAGGTCAGGGTTCCGTCTCAACTGCACCCGCAGACTCTGACGTACGGGTCCCTCTCGTAATCCCAGCAAAAACTGATCTCGCAGTAGGGTCTCCTCGTCGCCCAGGCCATGGTCCTGTCTTCCCCTTAGCCTGGTGAACTGTTCCTTCAGTTGCAACGCAAATGGCCGAACAGTTTGTCGAGGCCCTTGCCTACAATTGAAGAATTTGGTTCTCAGGACAGCTACCGGGGTGGTGTCTCCGTATTGTACCGTGAGGAAATCAAAGATGGCTCGAACTGTGGTGCGGGTTGCTTCCGGTGCTGCTTGTACTTCTCTTCTTGCTTCGCCCTCTAGTGAATTTAATACGAACTGTACCTTCTGCAGGGCGTTCAGCCCTTGGAGCCCTGCCAGGTATTCCACCTGGGCCTTCCATGCTGACAGGCCTAATTCTGACCCCGGACCTCCATACTTCTGGGCCCACGGGGCCCCCATAAAGAAGGGCATAACCGGCTGTCTAGCCTCTGGCTCTTCTTCCTCTGCCATGTAGGACCTTGATCGCTCCACTCGAGACGGTAACCCTGCCGACTACGCCAAGTTCTGTCACAGGTCGGGGTGGGCCAAACCAGACTGCACCCACCCCTGGGGACCGGGCACCGCCTCGAGGAGCGTGTCAAGGGACCAGACAAAGACAGAGGATAAAGGAATAACAATTTCTTTATTAAGTTAAAAGCAGGTAAATTTGAAAAGTCCTAATTAAAATCTCTTCTTTCGCCAGAAGCAATTCGATGGGCCCCCTGGACCGGGGCGGGATGGACGTTCGTGGACACCCTGCGGCTCGTCGGAGAGGAATCAGAGGAGGACGCACACCGCTCAGGTAAGCCACTGGGTAAGTACCCTTTACAAGGCTCTCAAGGAAGTCTTGGCTACACGGACCCCATTCGGACTGGAACCAGGTAGGTATTCGCAGTGAGGATGGAACGAACGCCGGAGGCTGCCCAGAGGTAAGTATCCAGAGGACGGGGATCCTCGACTCAGACGGTCGCAAGGACGCAGGTGGCGAGCGGGCCGGGCCAGGAGGGGACCATGAACAGCAGAACAACACTTTAATCGAGACACATGCCGTAGTTACTCTCCTTCCTTCTGGACAGTAGCAATGCTTTGCAACACGGGCACGAAGGGCCACCCGGCAAGGGAACACTTCACTTTGGCTGTGCCCTGCAACGATACGACAGGGTTCAATGGTTCAACAAGATGCGACGTTCAACAGTGATACCTTCTCTCCTTCTGAACAGGGCGGAGGCTTTCAGTGGGGACAGGTGGGGACCACCAGGCGGAGAAGATGCTTTGAGGGAGACACTCCACTTGACTGCACACTGTAACCAGGTAACAGGATTTAACTTCCCAACAGCATATGGAACGTTCAACTGAATACCTGCTCTCTCTTCTGAACAGGGCAGAGGCTTTCGATTAGGGCATGTGAAGACCACCAGACGGGGAGGACACTTGGAGCGAGCCGTTCCACTTCGGCTGTACACTGTAACAATGCAACAGGATTTAACTGTTCAACAGTATATGTAACGTTCAACTGAATACCTTCTCTCTCTTCTGAACAGGGCAGAGGCTTTCGATTAGGGCATGTGGAGACCACCAGACGGGGAGGACACTTGGAGCGAGCCGTTCCACTTCGGCTGTACACTGTAACAACGCAACAGGATTTAACTGTTCAACAGTATATGTAACGTTCAACTGAATACCTTCTCTCTCTTCTGAACAGGGCAGAGGCTTTCGATTAGGGCATGTGGAGACCACCAGACGGGGAGGACACTTGGAGCGAGCCGTTCCACTTCGGCTGTACACTGTAACAACGCAACAGGATTTAACTGTTCAACAGTATATGTAACGTTCAACTGAATACCTTCTCTCTCTTCTGAACAGGGCAGAGGCTTTCGATTAGGGCATGTGGAGACCACCAGACGGGGAAGACACTTCGAGCGGGGCGCTCCGCTCCAGCTGTATCCTATAACAATACGGCAGGGTTCAATGGTTCAACAGCATATGAAACATGTAGCTGAAATACCTTCCTTCTTTCTAGACAGAACAGAGGCTTTCGATTAGGGCATGTGAAGACCACCAGACGAGGGGACACTTTGAGCGGGACGCTCCACTTCAGATGTACACTGTAACGATGTGGCAGGGGTTATCTGTTCAACAGTACATGAAACATTCAGCTTTAACAGGGCTGGGTTGTCTCGAAGCAGTAAGTTGGGCGCTCGATGTATCAGAAGCCCTTCCTTGAAGACAGCGAGTGAAAGACTAATGGGGGAGAGTGCACAGCAGACTAATATTACTTCTCCACACAATAAACTTCACTCCATAACACGAACCGTGTGAATCGTCACTTCAGGCACTGCATTCCACTCGCACACCGTGCATTAGGGCCAGCACTCACCCATCGGTCTTCCTTCCACTGGATCGAATCTCGTCTTTTGCAAGGGCTTACTTCTCTCAGGAAACAAAGCAGAAGTCGGATACAGCTGTTGTCACATCCGGCAAAGGGGAAGGCAGAAGTTGGAGACAGATCAATAATTCACTCGGTGTACTAGTTCACTCGTGCCACACGCTTTCCAAACTCCCAACACCACTTCAGTATTAGTGCATATAAACAACGGATCCAATACTCATCACTTTGCGTCTTTCCCACTGCTGACGATCTTCCTTGGGTTTTTGTTGATAGATACTTCACTCTCTTCTTTCCCCTTCTCAGCTTCAATCTTCGCCCACTTCACAGCCCAGCCTCAAATAAAACACAGCCCAGCCTCAAATTAAACACAGCCCGCCGACAAACACAGTACCTCACGGGAGGAGAACCACACTGACCGTCTGTTTCCTCTCTCTTTTTAAAGCCTCCTCTTAATGCGCGTTCCTCTCACAACACTCTCTGTAATTCTCCTCACCTGCTGTCAATCAGGCAATTGGCCTCGCTGCCATGGCAACAGATTTCGTGGTGTGATGAGACGACCAACCACAAGAGGTCTCCAAATAATACTGCCTTCACGAGGATTTTACTCTCTCTCCTTATCTGGCTTTTGTCACACCGTGACATACCCCCCTGCCAAACCGTTCTAGTCCCTAGAACGGGATCCGGACACCCAATCTCCATACCTGGATGGGGGTTGTCCCCGGTTCTCCCTTTGGGACCGTCTTGGCGGGGAATTCGGTTCCTCGGGCCTTGGCCCTATCCCCACTCTCTGAGGGACCACAGCCCATCCCACCACGGGAGGCATCCACACTGGTTCAGTAGGCGGTCTCTCTACAGCTGGTTTGGGGTAGTTTGGACAAGGGCGCATCAGATTGCGGTGGAGCACCCGCTCTGGCCCTGCTCTCCCTTCGGGACGAATGGCATACACAGGCTGATCGAGGCGCGGCTGTCGTTGGATCACATACGGCTGGGGCTCCCACCGATCACTGAGCTTACCCTTTCCTTGTCGTCGGTTGTCTTGAACTAGAACTCTCTCGCCAGGCAGTAATGGTGCACTTCGTGCCGTACGGTCATACAACCTCTTATTCTTGGCTGCGGCTTGGTTAATTCGGTCTGAGACCCGTTCATAGGCCAGTTGAAGGCGTTGATGGTGTCTGGTCACCCACCCCGTTACGCTGCCTCCTTCTTCAGCCGCCGCAGTCCCCAGCAGTAGGTCCACTGGTAGCCTCACATGCCTTCCGAACATCAGGTAAGTTGGTGCATAGCCGGTCGTACTATGAATGCTATTATTATATGCATGTACCATCGCCGGGAGGTTATCCACCCAATGTCCCTGTTGGTCACCTTCCAAGGTCCCCAAAAGACCAATCAGCGTCTGGTTAAACCTCTCACACCCTCCATTCCCCTGAGGATGATAGGGCGTCGTATGAGTCTTCTTACATCCATACAATTGACACAACTCATGTACTACCCGGGATTCGAAATTGGGTCCTTGATCCGAATGGAACACTTCAGGGCACCCGAAGGGCTGGATGACATACCTCCACAAGGCATTAGCGGTAGTGATGGCAGTCTGATCCAGAGTTGGGATGGCCCAGGCATACTTAGTGAATAGGTCTGTGATCACTAGGATGTTTTGGATACGGTCGACCGGCCTACCCAACGTCAGATAATCCATAGCGATGATATGCATCGGTGCTTTGGCTCGAATAGGGACCATTGGAGCTCGCGGCTCTTTCCTGGCTTTAAACAGGGTGCAGCGCGGACAGCCCCGCAGGTAGGCCCTCGTAGTTCCCTCCATCCCAGGCCAGTAGAAGTGGCGTCGCAAAAGTGCCGTTGTCCTCTCCTGCCCCTGATGACCAAGCTTGGTGTGGTAAGCCTCCAGCAGGGCGTGACACCTCTTCTCGGGAACCACTACCTGACAGACCGGGTCCCCCGAGTGTGAGTCCTGAATGGACCGACAAATCACCCCCTCTTTCAGATGGAGCCTCTCCTTCTGGCCCAACAAGCCTCTCACAATTCGATTTTGCGCCCGGCGTTCCGCACCCTCCGGCCAACTGCCCCGCTCCAACCAGGCCCGGACCATCAACAAGTCCTCGTCTTCGCCCTGCCACATCCTCCAACGCTGTGGATCCCACCCCCAACTTGCAGGCGGCTCCTCCGGTGGCTGCCCCGGTGCCTCCACAATGCCCACCATCATTCCCTCATCACGGTCTGCCTCCAGCATGGGTCTCGGATCTTCCGACCCTCCTTCAGGCCACCTAGACAGCACGTCTGCGTTGGTATGTTCCCTTCCTGGCCGGTACTGAAGCTGATAATCAAAGTTGGCCAATTGAGCCACCCACCTCTGTTCTACCGCCCCCAGCTTGGCGGTTTGCAGGTGTACCAGCGGATTGTTATCGGTCACCACGGTTACCTTTGCTCCCCATAGGTAGTCCTTGAACTTCTCACTGAGCGCCCACTTCATGGCCAGTAACTCGAGCTTAAAGGAACTATAGTTGGCATCGTTTCTCTCCGCAGGGTGCAAACTCCGGCAAGCATAAGCGATGACTCTCTCTTCCTCCTGTTGTTTCTGGGCCAAGACAGCCCCCAAGCCCAGATGGCTAGCGTCCGTGTAAAGAATGAAGGGCTGTGTGAAATCGGCATATGCCAGAATGGGTGCTTGTAACAACTCTTGCTTGAGCTTCTGAAAAGCAATCTCACATGCCTGGTCCCACTCCACCACTGGGGACCCTCGGCCCCGGGCATGTCCCGTTCCACCCAGCAACTGGTTCATGGGTTTGGCGATCTTGGAGAAATCCTTGATGAATCTCCTATAGTACCCTACGAAACCGAGGAAGGATCGAACCTGGCGCACAGTCTTTGGGGCCGCCCCACCCCTGTACGGCCGACACTTTCTCTGGGTCCACAGCGATCCCTGCCGCGCTCACCATATGGCCCAGGAACTTTACCTCCTTCCGGAAAAGCTGGCATTTATCCGGTTGGAGCTTCAGCCCATACTTCTCCAGAGAGCGGAACACCTGCTCCAGGTGCTGAAGGTGAGACTCAAAATCGGGGGAATAGATAATCACGTCATCCAGGTACACCAGGGTGGTATCCATCAGCAGGCTCCCTAAACAGCGCTGCATTAATCGCTGGAACGTGGCAGGGGCGTTGCAGAGGCCGAAGGGCATCCGGTCCCACTCGTATAACCCAAAGGGGGTCGTGAAGGCCGTCTTCTCCCGGTCCCGCTCGTCCACCTGCACCTGCCAGTAGCCGCTCGCCAAGTCTAGCGTGGAATACCAGGCCGCCCGTGTGAGGCTAGTAAGGGAATCCTCGACTCGAGGCAATGGGAAAGCATCCCGCTTTGTCACTAGGTTCAACTTCCGATAATCCACACAGAATCTCCATGCGCCTGTCTTCTTCCTCACCAGTACGATCGGGGCCGCCCAGGGGCTGCTGCTCTCCCGGATGATCCCTTTATCCAGCATCCCTCGCAGAAGAGCACGAACCTCAGAATATAATGTCGGAGGTACCGGTCGGTAGCGCTCTCTACTAGGCGTGGCTTCTCCAGTGGGAATTTGATGTTTCACGATGTTAGTACACCCGTAGTCTTCGTCGTGGGTAGAGAACAACTGTGGCCATTTTGAGAGAAAAGCCTTGAGCCGTCTTGTCTGATCCTCTTCCAGCCCTTCTCCCCGTAGGGACTCACCTCCAAGGTGGGCCGGCAGTCCTTCTCCGGCCCCTCTGCTGCGCATTCCCGTCTGCGCCAGAGCAACTTCCACTATGGTTGGGCCTACTTGGCTAAACTTGACTTCTCCTGGCTCTTGCACTTGCTGCGGCTTCACCGAGATGACTCGGGCTAGACACTGATGACGGTACAGTTGGATGGGAAAAGCATTCGTGTTCCGAACTCTCACCCTAATTCGACCTCTTTGGGCGGATGCCAGTCCTCTGGCCACCTCCACCTTAGGACCTTCGTTGTGAGGTTCCACCAGCACCCACTCCTCCGGGTGGTAAAGTCTAGGGGGCACCCTGACCCAGACCATCGCCTCGCTTCGAGCCGGGACAGACAAAGCATAACGGCAAGCCACTCTCCCAGTGCTCTCCCGGTCCTCCTGTTGCTCAGCCAGACAAACTCGGCGACAGTCCGCCCGGATACGCTCCCATTCTCTGCCCTCAGGTGTCACAGTTACTCGGGCCGGCCTACTCTGGAACAGCTCTTCCCAGCAGTCGGAGATAACATTCATGCCCAGTAGGGCGCGATGAGACCCCAGACACACGTCACGAACCACCACCACTCCTTTCTGGGGCACAACCATACCGTGGATCTCCAGGTCCGTCATTACATAACCCACATACGGGATATCGAGTCCATTGGCCCCTCGCAGAGTTAGCCAGGGGGCCTCAGTCGTCGGCCGGCCCTGGGTGCCGAATAGTTCCTGAACTAGGCTCTCCGCAAACAGAGTGACTTGCGACCCCGTGTCCAACAAACACTGCACCTTCTTGCTGTTGACTCGGATCGTAATAACCGGACAGCGGCCCACCAGGCGTTCTTTGGACAATCCAGGAGAAGAAGGGTCTGAAAAGGGGGTCCCGACCACTTGACCCACAGTGGCCGGAGACTTGTGAAGCGTGTCTGGAAGGGCACTGGCGGATGTAATGTCCAGCTTCTCCACAACCGTTACAAATAGGGCGCCCTTGTTCATCCCACTGGAAGCGGGGACCCATGGATCGGGCGAAACGACGCTCTGGAGGGCGACTCCCGTCAGAGTAGGCCCGCTCCCGCGGCGAAGGAAGGGACTGGAGGCGTTCTCGGCGGAGTTCTTCGACAACAGATTTGGACAGATCAGACATTTGTTCACGAATATCCCTTTTCAATTCTTCCCGGAGGGCATGCTTCCAATCGGAGGTGGCAGGGGCCGAAGGCCCACTAACAGCGTTCGCCACCAAACAGCTAGGAGGATCCACACCTTCGCTGTGATCACACTCAAGGGCCAGAGCTTCTCGCCGCAATTCTTCAAACGTAAGGTCAGGGTTCCGTCTCAACTGCACCCGCAGACTCTGACGTACGGGGCCCTCTCGTAATCCCAGCAAAAACTGATCTCGCAGTAGGGTCTCCTCGTCGCCCAGGCCATGGTCCTGTCTTCCCCTTAGCCTGGTGAACTGTTCCTTCAGTTGCAACGCAAATGGCCGAACAGTTTGTCGAGGCCCTTGCCTACAATTGAAGAATTTGGTTCTCAGGACAGCTACCGGGGTGGTGTCTCCGTATTGTACCGTGAGGAAATCAAAGATGGCTCGAACTGTGGTGCGGGTTGCTTCCGGTGCTGCTTGTACTTCTCTTCTTGCTTCGCCCTCTAGTGAATTTAATACGAACTGTACCTTCTGCAGGGCGTTCAGCCCTTGGAGCCCTGCCAGGTATTCCACCTGGGCCTTCCATGCTGACAGGCCTAATTCTGACCCCGGACCTCCATACTTCTGGGCCCACGGGGCCCCCATAAAGAAGGGCATAACCGGCTGTCTAGCCTCTGGCTCTTCTTCCTCTGCCATGTAGGACCTTGATCGCTCCACTCGAGACGGTAACCCTGCCGACTACGCCAAGTTCTGTCACAGGTCGGGGTGGGCCAAACCAGACTGCACCCACCCCTGGGGACCGGGCACCGCCTCGAGGAGCGTGTCAAGGGACCAGACAAAGACAGAGGATAAAGGAATAACAATTTCTTTATTAAGTTAAAAGCAGGTAAATTTGAAAAGTCCTAATTAAAATCTCTTCTTTCGCCAGAAGCAATTCGATGGGCCCCCTGGACCGGGGCGGGATGGACGTTCGTGGACACCCTGCGGCTCGTCGGAGAGGAATCAGAGGAGGACGCACACCGCTCAGGTAAGCCACTGGGTAAGTACCCTTTACAAGGCTCTCAAGGAAGTCTTGGCTACACGGACCCCATTCGGACTGGAACCAGGTAGGTATTCGCAGTGAGGATGGAACGAACGCCGGAGGCTGCCCAGAGGTAAGTATCCAGAGGACGGGGATCCTCGACTCAGACGGTCGCAAGGACGCAGGTGGCGAGCGGGCCGGGCCAGGAGGGGACCATGAACAGCAGAACAACACTTTAATCGAGACACATGCCGTAGTTACTCTCCTTCCTTCTGGACAGTAGCAATGCTTTGCAACACGGGCACGAAGGGCCACCCGGCAAGGGAACACTTCACTTTGGCTGTGCCCTGCAACGATACGACAGGGTTCAATGGTTCAACAAGATGCGACGTTCAACAGTGATACCTTCTCTCCTTCTGAACAGGGCGGAGGCTTTCAGTGGGGACAGGTGGGGACCACCAGGCGGAGAAGATGCTTTGAGGGAGACACTCCACTTGACTGCACACTGTAACCAGGTAACAGGATTTAACTTCCCAACAGCATATGGAACGTTCAACTGAATACCTGCTCTCTCTTCTGAACAGGGCAGAGGCTTTCGATTAGGGCATGTGAAGACCACCAGACGGGGAGGACACTTGGAGCGAGCCGTTCCACTTCGGCTGTACACTGTAACAATGCAACAGGATTTAACTGTTCAACAGTATATGTAACGTTCAACTGAATACCTTCTCTCTCTTCTGAACAGGGCAGAGGCTTTCGATTAGGGCATGTGGAGACCACCAGACGGGGAGGACACTTGGAGCGAGCCGTTCCACTTCGGCTGTACACTGTAACAACGCAACAGGATTTAACTGTTCAACAGTATATGTAACGTTCAACTGAATACCTTCTCTCTCTTCTGAACAGGGCAGAGGCTTTCGATTAGGGCATGTGGAGACCACCAGACGGGGAGGACACTTGGAGCGAGCCGTTCCACTTCGGCTGTACACTGTAACAACGCAACAGGATTTAACTGTTCAACAGTATATGTAACGTTCAACTGAATACCTTCTCTCTCTTCTGAACAGGGCAGAGGCTTTCGATTAGGGCATGTGGAGACCACCAGACGGGGAAGACACTTCGAGCGGGGCGCTCCGCTCCAGCTGTATCCTATAACAATACGGCAGGGTTCAATGGTTCAACAGCATATGAAACATGTAGCTGAAATACCTTCCTTCTTTCTAGACAGAACAGAGGCTTTCGATTAGGGCATGTGAAGACCACCAGACGAGGGGACACTTTGAGCGGGACGCTCCACTTCAGATGTACACTGTAACGATGTGGCAGGGGTTATCTGTTCAACAGTACATGAAACATTCAGCTTTAACAGGGCTGGGTTGTCTCGAAGCAGTAAGTTGGGCGCTCGATGTATCAGAAGCCCTTCCTTGAAGACAGCGAGTGAAAGACTAATGGGGGAGAGTGCACAGCAGACTAATATTACTTCTCCACACAATAAACTTCACTCCATAACACGAACCGTGTGAATCGTCACTTCAGGCACTGCATTCCACTCGCACACCGTGCATTAGGGCCAGCACTCACCCATCGGTCTTCCTTCCACTGGATCGAATCTCGTCTTTTGCAAGGGCTTACTTCTCTCAGGAAACAAAGCAGAAGTCGGATACAGCTGTTGTCACATCCGGCAAAGGGGAAGGCAGAAGTTGGAGACAGATCAATAATTCACTCGGTGTACTAGTTCACTCGTGCCACACGCTTTCCAAACTCCCAACACCACTTCAGTATTAGTGCATATAAACAACGGATCCAATACTCATCACTTTGCGTCTTTCCCACTGCTGACGATCTTCCTTGGGTTTTTGTTGATAGATACTTCACTCTCTTCTTTCCCCTTCTCAGCTTCAATCTTCGCCCACTTCACAGCCCAGCCTCAAATAAAACACAGCCCAGCCTCAAATTAAACACAGCCCGCCGACAAACACAGTACCTCACGGGAGGAGAACCACACTGACCGTCTGTTTCCTCTCTCTTTTTAAAGCCTCCTCTTAATGCGCGTTCCTCTCACAACACTCTCTGTAATTCTCCTCACCTGCTGTCAATCAGGCAATTGGCCTCGCTGCCATGGCAACAGATTTCGTGGTGTGATGAGACGACCAACCACAAGAGGTCTCCAAATAATACTGCCTTCACGAGGATTTTACTCTCTCTCCTTATCTGGCTTTTGTCACACCGTGACACTTATATTAGCGTAGACGCCATTCTTCTCATGATGTAACGAGTACATCAGGATTTATGGGAAGTGTTCCCGGTTCCAGCTGGCCTAATCTATGCAGCCTAATATGGAATTATAGAAGTCTATAATGTATTATGTGAATGCTAGGTCAAAGAGATGTGTCTTTAGTCTAGCTTTGAACTGACAGAGTGTGTCTGCTTCCCGGACAATGGTAGGAAGACTGTTCCAGAGTTTTGGTGCTAAATAGGAAAAGGATCTACCGCCAGCAGTCGATTTTGATATTCTAGGTATTATCAACTGGCCGGAATTTTGAGATCGCAATAGACGAGAAGGACTATAATGCGTTAAGAGCTCGCTCAAGCACTGCGGAGCTAAACCATTTAGTGCTTTGTAAGTAATCAGCAATATTTTAAAATTGATGCGATGTTTAATAGGGAGCCAGTGCAGTTTTGACAGAACTGGGCTAATATGGTCATACTTCCTGGTTCTGGTAAGAACTCGAGCTGCTGCGTTTTGAACCAGCTGTAGTTTGTTTATTAAGCGTGCAGGGCAACCACCCAGTAGAGCATTTTTAGAGCATTTTTTCAGAATTTAGAAGTAGAAAATTACGAGTCATCCAATTTTTTATATCAGCTATACATTCTGTTAATTTAGTGAATTTGTAAGTTTCGTTAGGTTTTGAAGAAATATAGAGCTGAGTATCGTCGGCATAACAGTGGAAGCTAATTCCATGTTTCCTAATGATATCTCCTAAGGGTAGCATGTACAGAGTGAACAGCAGCGGTCCTAGTACTGAGCCTTGTGGTACACCATACTGAACTTGTGATCGATGAGACATCTCTTCATTTACTGCTACAAACTGATAACGGTCAGATAAGTATGATTTAAACCATGCCAGTGCAATTCCACTAATGCCAACATAGTTTTCTAGTCTATTTAAAAGAATGTTGTGGTCAATGGTGTCAAACGCAGCACTAAGATCGAGTAACACTAATAGAGAGATACAACCACGATCGGATGATAAGAGCAAATCATTTGTGACTCTAACGAGAGCTGTCTCGGTACTATGGTACGGTCTAAATCCTGACTGGAAATCCTCCAGATATCATTTCTTTCTAAAAAGGAACACAGTTGTGAGGATACTGCCTTTTCTAATATCTTTGACAGAAAAGGTAGATTCGAGATCGGCCTGTAATTGACTAATTCTGTAGGATCAAGTTGCGTTTTTTTAACAAGCGGTTTAATCATAGCCAGCTTAAAGTTTTTGGTACGTATCCTAGAGACAAAGACGAATTAATGATATTAAGAAGAGGATCTATGACCTCTGGAAGCATCTCTTTCAGTAGCTTAGTCGGTATAGGGTCTAACATACATGTTGTCGATTTAGATGATTTAACGAGTTTAGTAAATTCTTCCTCTCCTATAGCAATGAATGAATCAAATTTTTCCTCAGGGAGACTACAATGCACTGCCTGATGCGATACTGTAGTAGACGGTTGCATAGTTATAATTTTCTCCCTGATATTATCAATTTTATAAGTGAAGAAGTTCATAAAGTCATTACTGCTGTGCTGCTTGGAAACTTCTGTGTTTGAAGCTTTCTTTTTCGTTAGTTTAGCCACTGTTTCAAATAAATGAAAAAAAATTCCAAGATGGCGGCGCAGGGAACTGCAGCGGCTTTGCTCTTCACTATGTTGTTGTGTTTGTTTGTTTTGTTTACGTCCGTGTCTACAAACACCCGGACATTTAATCGACAGGAACTTTTAAAGATTGGGACACTGTATGGTGAATTAGTACTAAGCAAAACTTACAACTTTGAATATTTACCACCGGAGATCGCGCGACTAGCGGGGAGCAAGTGGATTATTACCCCAGGAGATAGACGCAGGAGGCGGCGCAGAGATCGACGACAGAAGCGAGGCCGCAGAGCCGGGATTAGAGTCCGGCTAAGGAGGGCACCACACAGGCCCGCGCTGCCCAGCCTTTTTGTGTCTAACGCCAGATCGCTATGCAACAAAATGGATGAGCTGGCGATGATCATCGAGGCAAACAGTTACGCTAAAGACTGCTCGCTGGTAGTAATCACAGAGACGTGGCTGCACTCTGGGATTCCGGATGAAGCTATTATACTAGCGGGTCGTACAGCACACCGGGGCCGACAGAACCAGCAACTCCAGAAAGAGCAAAGGAGGGGGGCTCTGCATCTACTCTAACAACAGCTGGAGCACCGATGCCACAGTGACTGAAAGACGCTGCTCACCAGATGTGGAGTTTGTCACACTGAGATGCCGGCCCTTCTACTTGCCACGTGAGTTCACTGTTGTTTTTATCACGGCTGTTTATATTCCACCTAGCGCTAATGCTAATGTAGCTATGGACATCTTGCAAACTAGTATGAATAGACTGCAATCCACCCACCCGGATGGAATCTTTATTGTGGCAGGGGACTTTAATCATGCTAACCTGTGTACTGTACTTCCCAAATTTCATCAGTATGTAACATGTCCAACCAGAGGTGATAATACTCTGGATCATGTTTATAGTAATATCAGAGGGGCATACAAGGTCTCAGCTCACCCCCATTTAGGGCAGTCTGACCATTTGACCCTCTTTCTCACACCAGCGTACAGACCTGTGTTTAAGAGATCCGTGCACACTGTGAAACTAACAAAACTGTGGCCTGCTAGTGCTATTCCACAATTGCAAGACTGTTTTGAGCGCACGGACTGGGCACTTTTCTCACAGCAGAGTCTTGAAGATTACACCTGCACTGTTTTGCCCTACATTAAGACCTGCATTGATAATGTCACTGTTGAAAGACAGGTCAAATGTTATCAAAACAATAAACCATGGATGAACAGGGAGGTCAAACTGCTGCTGAAAAAACGTGATAAAGCCTTTAAGTCCGGAGATACGGAATTATACAGCACCGCCAGATCCAAATTAAAGACAGGCATCAAGGAAGCAAAAGTGGCCTACAGGAGGAAGATAGAGGAGCACTTTGACGAAGGGGATCCGCGGCGCGTTTGGCAGGGAATACAACACCTCACGAACTTTAAGGGTTCAAAAGACCCAAGCCCAAGTACCAGCAGCAATCTGGCCGAGGAGCTCAATCATTTCTTTGTGCGCTTTGAGGTGAATGGGACTGAGTCAACATCGGCCGGACCAATAATACTCTTGCCCAGAGAAGATGCCCCGACATTCTCCTTGAGAGAAGAGGAGGTCAGGAGGGCATTTCTTGGCGTGAACCCCAGGAAGGCTGCCGGGCCCGACGGGATCCCTGGGAGAGTGTTGAGGGATTGCGCAGATCAGCTGGCTGGGGTATTCACTTCCATCTTTAACCTCTCTCTGTCTACCTGTTTCATTCCCAAGTGCCTTAAATCTGCTATCATTGTGCCGATCCCGAAAAAATCAGCTGTGAGTAGCTTCAATGACTATAGACCAGTGGCCCTCACTTCCACTGTTATGAAGTGCTTTGAAAGACTGCTGCTAAAACACATAACATCTTCCCTTCCCCCCACACTGGACCAGCACCAGTTTGCCTATAAAGCAAACAGGTCAACCGCTGACGCCATCAACACAGCCCTGCACTGTGTGCTGACCCACCTTGAACATCCTGGCACCTATGCAAGACTGTTGTTTGTGGATTTTAGTTCTGCGTTTAATTGCATCATTCCTGGTAGACTGGTGTCCAAGCTACATGGACTGGGCATCAGGACAAACATCTGCAGATGGATCCAATTCTTTCTAACAGATCGTCCCCAGTCAGTTCGTCTGGGCTCGCAACTTTCATCTGTTCTCACACTCAGCACTGGGGCACCCCAGGGTTGTGTATTGAGCCCCTTACTCTACATTTTATACACTCACGACTGCACCCCAGTTCATGAAAGTAATACTATTATCAAGTTTGCAGATGACACCACTGTAGTTGGACTTATTCACAACAATGATGAGTCCGCCTACAGGGATGAAATCCAAAAACTCTCCGCCTGGTGCTCCACCAACAACCTGTCTCTCAACGCCTCTAAGACCAAAGAGGTGGTGGTAGACTTCCGCAGGAAGAAGATTGACCTTGCCCCCATCTACATTAATGGAGAAATTGTGGAGAGGGTTAAGGACTTCAAATTCCTTTGGACATACATTTCACAGGGCAACCAACACTACAGCCCTTGTGAAGAAAGCTCAGCAGCGACTGTACTTTCTCAGGTCACTCAACAAAATTAACCTCTCTCAGAAATTGCTTTTATCATTTTACAACTGTTCTGTCCAAAGTATAATCTCACACGATATTCTGGTGTGGTTTAGTAGCTGCACAGCTGCTGACAAAAAAGCGCTGGACAGAGTAAGGAAATCAGCACAAAATATAATTCACACACAGCTCCCCTCACTCATGGACATATATCACACCAGATGCATGCAGCGGGCAAAAAATATAATTCAGGACTGTTCCCATCCAGGTCACGGCCTCTTCATTTTGTTGCCATCTGGAGGGCGCTACAGATCTTTCCGGGGTTGCACCTCAAGACTTTTGAATAGTTTTCATCCAAATGCTTTGAAATACCTGAACTCATGAGCATTTAGACTGCTCTGCATTTTTAATGACTATATTTTAGCTATTTTATTATGTTATCTGTTCTCTCTTTTAATGTATATATGTATTAATGTACAGTAGCTTTGTCATATTATGTGTTACCACTTTGGGAAGTGCAATTTAAATTTCGTTGTTATATGCAATGACAATAAAGGCAATAATTTAGGATTGTTTATTTTCTTCTAATAGGGTTGAAAAATAAGCAGATCTAGCAGCTTTTAAAGCCTCTCTGTATGCAATCGAGCTCTCTTTCCATGAAATGCGAAATACCTCTAGTTTTGTTTTCTTCCAGTTGCGCTCCATTTTTCTGGCTGCTCTCTTAAGGGCCCGAGTGTGCTCGTTGTACCACGGCGTTGGACTATTTTCTTTAATCTTCTTTGAGCGCAACGGAGCAACTGTGTCTAAAGTGCTGGAAAAGAGAGAGTTAAACGTTTCTGTTGTAATATCGAGTTCTTCTAAGCTATCTGGGATGCTAAGATGATGAAACTGATCAGGAAGATTATTGATAAAGCAATCTTTAGTGGCAGAAGTGATAGGTCTCACATATTTGAAACACGGAGTCGGCTTTGCAGCCTTGGCTAAATGTAATTTACACGAGACTAGATAATGATCTGAGATGTCATCGCTCTGCTGCAGAATTTCAACGGCATCAACATCTATTCCGTGTGATAATATTAGATCTAGAGTATGATTACAACGAGTAGGTCCTGACACGTGTTGTCTAACTCCAATTGAGTTTACAATGTCTTTACATGCCAAACCCAATGCATCTTTTTCATTATCGATGTGTATATTAAAATCACCAACAATTAGGACTTTATCTGCAGCCAATACTAACTCTGATAGAAAGTCTGCAAATTCTTTGATAAAGTCTGTATGGTGCCCTGGTGGCCTGTATACAGTAGCCAGCACAAATCTCAAACGTGATTTATCATTTACACTATATATTTTTACATTAAGCACTAACACTTCAAAATAATTATATTTAAAACTTGATTTCTTAGTGGTTTTGAAAATATTACTATAAATTACAGCAACACCACCCCCTTTGCGTTTCAGACGAGGCTCATGTTTATAACAGTAATCTTGCGGGGTTGATTCATTTAAAGTAATGTAATCGTTTGGTTTTAGCCAGGTTTCTGTCAAACACAGCACATCTAGGTTATTATCTGAAATCATATCATTAACAATGAGTGCTTTTGAAGTAAGCGATCGAATATTCAGCAACCCAAGCTTTAGTATTTGCTCATCTGTATTAAGCTGTTTTTTATTTGTTGAACATCAATTACATTTTTAACCTTAGATGGGTTTAAACGTTTTTTGGATTTCCAAATTCGGGGAACAGACACAGTCTCTATATGATGATATCTAGGTGAAAGAGGCTCTATGTGATGGGATTTATCTGACCTGGAGTAGGAAGCAGTGCTGGTAGAATGCATGAAGTGAAGTTGTCACATTGTCAATTTGATTTGTCAAACATACAATGGCAAGTTTCTCATTTACTCCTGATAATAAGTCATCTGAGGTTATTCATTACAGCTACAGTAAACTCTGAAGACCAATTATAGCCATTATGGTTTGCTGTTGAGTAAATGTGCACCTCAGGGTGCTGTTAACACCTGTGCTGAATGCAGAGATGATCTATTCATTAGAGGTGTGAAAGCAACACATCTAAACACAGTGAATGCACTGATGCAATAGCTGCTGCTCATTATTCAGGGGTCAGTTACATCATATTTTGCTTTGATGTATTTTTTAAGTAAATGAAGTAGAACTTTTATTCGACAAGTAGATATACAAAAAAATCCTCTCAGTGCAGGTGCCAACAGTACAGAGAAACACATTACCTATAAATTACCAGAAGTGGGGCCTGAGGAATGTGTAGCAAGCACCTCACAACACATTCCCCAACCCATACACAAAAGAAATATATTGAAATATATTTTCAAGTGTCAAAAATATATGTGGCATGTATTCCAAATACATTGACGTTGTTCACTTATATTTATCATTTTGAAATATATTCTGAAATATAACAAAAATATATGATGTTAAGTGTGAAATATATTTACATTTATAACATGTAATGTAAAATATATGACAAAATATATGGCCATAAAATGTTTAGCTTGCCAAAGAAGGGTCAAAAATGTATTTTGATCATAGTAATTCCTCTACCTTTTCCCCTATACACAACAGTAGGCTACCATATTTCACTACTGTATTATGACACACAGCTATAATAAATACTGTACTTACATTTAAATGACTGCAATGTAAATTGACAGATAGTTGCTTTCCTAGGCAAGGCAAGGCAAGGCAAGTTTATTTATATAGCACATTTCATACACATAGGCAATTCAAAGTGCTTTACATAGAAGAAATTATACAATTTTTTAAAACAGTTTAAAAAAAATAAAAAATAAAATGAAATACAGTACAGTAAAAACAGTCGGACGAACAGTGGCACAGTGCTCATTCAGTAAATGCTTAGCTAAACAGATGTGTTTTGAGTCTGGATTTGAATGTGACTACTGTAGGAGCACGTCTGATCTCCTCTGGAAGCTGGTTCCAGCTGCGGCTGGCATAATAGCTAAAAGCAGACTCACCATGCTTAGAGTGAACCCTTGGTATTTCTAGCTGATATGATCCTAATGATCTGAGTGATCTGTTGGGTTTATATTCAGTGAGCATATCTGCAATATATTGAGGTCCTAGGCCATTGAATGATTTATATACCAGTAATAATACTTTAAAATCAATCCTAAATTTAACTGGGAGCCAGTGTAAAGACCTGAGGACTGGTGTGATATGTTCATATTTTCTGGTTCTGCTCAGAATCCTGGCGGCAGCGTTCTGTATGAGCTGCAACTGTCTTATGGTCTTTTTGGGAAGGCCAGTGAGGAGTCCATTACAGTAATCCACCCTGCTGGTGATAAAAGCATGCACAAGTTTCTCTAAGTCTTGTCTGGAAACAAAGCATCTAATTCTTGCAATATTTTTCAGATGATAGTATGCTGATTTAGTTATTGCTTTGACATGACTACTGAAACTAAGGTCTGACTCTAGTGTCACACCAAGATTCCTGACTTGATGTTTAGTTGTTTGACCCCTAGAGTGAAGGTATGCGTTCACCTTAAAGCAGCACTAGGTAACTTTTCAACCTTCATAATATATTTCCACGACTCTTGTGATGGTACATCGACTTACAATAGGTTGAATGACATGTCTGCCATAGCCTGACGGGGTCTGTATCGTTTTTAATCGTACTTTTAAACTTCGGGGTTCGGGTAGTAACCCCCGCGCACAAAAAGAACTACAAAATTCGACTGCTTTACGGCATAGGCTACCTCACTTCCCCCAACACGTCCTCACATGCTGTTGGACTTGTAAGTATATTGCTTTTATTGTATATCACTCGGACAAGCTTTCACTCGTTGGTGTGAGCTAAAAAGCACCTGGCGTTCTTGTTGATGGATTAGTAAAGACATCTTCGGAGGCTAGCTCGATGTTCGATGTCCGACGATTTGAAACGCGTTGTGTTTATTACCTAATCGAACTTGTGTAACTGTCTGTCACACGTTTTACCGTCCACAGCATTACTTGATAGACAAAAACAGGACAAGAATGAGCATCAAACAGAAACAATCCGCTTACGGAATGTTCGAGGCGCACAATACTGTATTATACAGACTGCCGAAAGTTAAACAGGGCGCGCGCAGCTCTTAAAGGGGACACACCTTATTTCCACTCGTTACAGCTTCCATCCGACTGAACAGGGACCGGTATACAGGCGGGGGGGATCAGGCCGTGAGTGAAGAGACTGCTCTGCGTGAGTGGTATTAAATACAAGTAGTCCACAGCGACTCTAGGGGTCGTTGTTTGACCAAAACGGAATTCCTACCTAGTGTGGCTTTAAGAACTTCATCTTTGTTTCCAAACGCAATGACTTCAGTTTTGTCTTTGTTTAATTGAAGAAAGTTTTGACACATCCAACTGTTGACTTCATCGATGCATTGGCACAGGGAGTCAGTGGGGCTGTAGTCGTTAGGTGATAGGGCTAAGTAGAGCTGTGTGTCGTCTGCATAGCTGTGGTAAGATATCTGGTTCTTTCTCATTATTTGGCTCATTGGGAGCATATACAGGTTGAACAGGAGTGGTGCAAGAATTGAGCCTTGAGGGACTCCGCATGTCATGGATGTCCACTCAGACTTATGGTCTCCTATACTCACATAATAACCTCTCCCACCTCAACCTCTTCCTAGGACTATTAGGCCATATTAGGTGGCACGTACCTAACACTAAGTACAATTATTAGATTTATTGTTGTTTTATTGACATCTTTCTTGTAAGTAATTTATCTGGAGTAGGTCAGGCCCATAAGGTAATTACTAAAGTAAATCAGAGAGTCCGTTTTTTGGCCAGAATATCGAAGTTTTTAGATGAAAAAACAAAGCTAATTCTGGCAGGAGCTTTAATTCAGCCATATTTTGATTATGCGTGTGGATCATGGTACAATGGTGTTACAGGGAACCTGAAACATAGGCTTCAGACGTCTCAAAATAAATTAATAAGGCTTATTTTAGACCTTCCCGTAAGAACTCATCTGGAATCTTCTCACTTTGAAAGAGTGGGATGGTTGAAAGTTGAGGATCGCGTGTCTCAGATGCAGCTGGGTATGGTACATAAAATTGTTAATGGAGATGTTCCCAAATATTTTAGAAATTATTTTAAAAGAGTAAGTGAAGGTCACAGTTACTCCACTAGGGGTAGCTCAACAGATTTTGTACCCCCCAGATTTAATACGAATCTGGGCAAACAGTCTTTTCTTTACGCTGGAACTATCCTTTGGAATCGGTTACCTGGTACACTAAAGACAGTACGAAGCATAGGCAGTTTTAAACAGGGTTTGAAAGTATGGCTTAGATGCCAATCATAGTTTTATTATATCATAGTCTATTTTCATTGTATATTTTTCTGTATAATATGAATGAATTTGTTTAATGTATGAAAAATGATTGATGTGTGAATTGCTGCAACTTGTCCTTTCCCCTTGCCCTTATAGGGACCACAATGGAAATAAGTCTTTGGGCTTTATTGTGTTATCCCTGACTATTTATGTGTTTTAATATATGACACAGAGTACTGTTTTCATATTTTTATATTTAAGTGGTCAAATAAAATCAATCAATCAATCAATCTTGAAGTCATTTAAATATTGAAAATATACACAATATTTATGATGCAAGTATAACAGTGACACTCCAACAGTGAAGTACACTTAAACTATACATAGTTCCCACAGGCCAATTAATGTCACGTGACCTCCCTGGAGACGCCATCTTTGAGGGCAAAAGCTGCTGTGTTTACAATGTTTTACCATACTGTCTATGAGTTTTACAAGCAAATTTCGAATATTTCTTTCTATTTATAATGTTACGAAATTCATGAAGAGACAAAGTGACAGAGATTATAAAGAGACTCTATTAACACAAGACAGAGAAAATTTCAGTCATAAATGGTGTGGATCCGTATGCGCTAACAAAGGAAGCACTGAGCACTGATTATGCAGCTTTGCCTCAGATACAGTATTATCATGTGTACCATTATCTGGTATTGGCTAGGAGTTTTAATACATGTGAGCAATTCCGAGCCTGGAAATATGTGCATGAATATGAATGTACACGGTGTGAAAATAAATAAAACTCGCGTGCAAATTAATTCATTAATGTAATGCGGAACTACTTTATACGCGGGTTCTTTAGGGACATAATCTGAGATTGCCATGCTGGAATGTGTGTGTGAGTGAGAGAGAGTCGCGGGCGCGATCGAACAGTGGAAACAATGTTGTTTTTGTATGTTTTTAATATTTTGTCATTTTGTTCATACAGGACATAATTCAAACTGCAAAGTGTTAACTTCTATTTGTGTACACTCGCAATAAAAAACAACAAATTCTTGCGTGTTTTGAGGGAGTTTCTTTCCTGTTTATCCTCGCCAGCCATAAGCTCCGTCGTTGTTCTGACAAAAGCTTAGTCTTCTCACATTCATGAAGTCTAATGACGGGTATACTGTAAAATCCACATTTAACTGAACCTCCGACACGATTTAAACATCCATTGACCCAGCAGGAGATCACCATTTTCACTTTTTATCACGAAATTAACTCGCTTTCAGCTTCTTCTACTATTGTTCTGCCCACAGAAATGGCGCCGGGTCGGCAAATGCCCGTATGTTGTGACGTCATGTGGGAACTATGTATAGATAGAACTCAGTGTCTAACACTGCATACACACACTGTTAAATAACTGTATTCAATTCTGTAAAAATAAGGGAAAAAACTCTGCATTCTGTGTGTTATTTTCTACATAAAATTGTCATTTTAGGCCAATAAAGTCAGTAAAGGGGCAGCTGTGGCCTACTGGTTAGGGCTTTGGGCTTGTAACCGAAGGGTTGCTGGTTCGATCCCTGACCAGTAGGAAAAATGTGGGCGGGGGAAGTGGAAGAGCACTGTTCTCCCATACCCACATCCACAGCTGTAGTGGTCTATCTAAAGAAATAAACTGAAAATGTGTTGTTTGTTTGTGAAAATGTTAACTTTTTAAATTTCAAAATATATTTCAAATGAAACAATTTGCAAAAGTTAAAACATATATGAACATATATTTACATATATTTAACTAAAATATATTTATTGGGCCAATATCAAATATTTGCATATATTCCAAAAATATATTTTGAAAATATATTTCAAATATATTTCTTTTGTGTATGGGTTGTGTCAGGCCAGAGGAACATTGGGAAATGTCCTTACTTTGATGTATCTGTTGGCCAAGACTTTGTGAAGGTTCGCTGTCTTTTGTCTGCTCCACCCCATGGCCTGTTGTGTGAGCATATTCTCTCTCCCTGATTGAAAAAATAAATCTGCATGCGTGATTGGATCAATTTAAATGGGAAATGCCATTGCAGTTTGACATGACTTAATACAACAATTACTTTAGTGAGAGGAGAACAGGAAAATTACATTTTAGAAGTCAGAAATACCTCATCACAGTGTATGGTTTGTAATGTGTCATACCAACCTGCCTTTGTCATGTATTTAGTGACGAGAGCTGCCCTGGAGAGGAAGCTGTTTACCTAGATGTAAAAACAATACAGAAATTAATGTATTCCCATATTACTTTACACCAAAAAAAAAAAAGCACAGTAAATGTGGAATCACCTTCAACTATCATGCTGTAGATCACATTCATGTTATTAACACACATCTTCTCCCCCGAACTTAAGTCGAGCCCCTCCGGCAGCAGCATCTTGACCTCCTTGTTGGGGTACTCAAGAAAAGCATGGCCTCCAGCCACTGCATTCAGCTTCTCGACCTGAGAGAAAAAAACATACTCTAAAAACAATAATAAGGGCTTTATGTCTACATTAAACTGTGCCAGACACCAGATCCACAACCGTATGTTTCAGATGCACCTCAGATGCACACTTTTTAGCTTAAGGAAGAGCTGATGTATACTGTACATAAGCTGATATAACAGATTGGGGATGTGGGAAAGGTGTGAGTATATGTGGGTGGGTTTGGTGTGTCTACTTCATGTGCATGATGCATGCATGAACGTGTAAGTACAGTTGCATAGGGGTTATTACTCTTGTCTGGCTTAGACTGTTCTACAGAGCATGATTGAATTGAAACTATAACCCTCCAAGAGCAACTTCATGTAAAGAGCCCTACTAAGAGATTGGTTACAAGTTTTTGGTCCACTACACATCACATTCACTTACTCACACACATCATATTCTGTGCAATGAGAGAATCTCACTCAGTAGCGTGGTCGGATGGTAGCAGCATGTCTTGGTTAAGGGCCCAGTCAGGGCTTCCCCACAGCTCAAACTGGAGCCGCTCCCACCACACCAAACTGATTGACACAGCCCTCAACGACACCTGCCGCATAAAGACAACGCCGGTCCCGTGCCTCTACGCCCTAGCTGGCATTAGATAGTGACAGAACGACATCTGAGATTGCAACAGACTCGAAGAAGAAGAAGACGCAACTGAACGCTATGTTCTTACATATTGGCGCTTGTTGCATGAACCACTCAGTAGGGAAGAGTAAACTGTGGATGATATGGAGAGCTCTGACATATGTTACAGAACTGCGGGCTATCACCTACTGTAGGTGATCCTGGCTGTTTCTGGCCTGTTTCTTTAAACTTTTCCAATGATAATAGTTTAAAATGAAGATGCTGAAACTGATCAATTTTTTTATCTCCATTAAATATCCATACAATGTGCAATTGAAAATATGTGCTAACCTGACGTGCTAATCAACTTCTTCCGTCTCTATGCGAGTACATCTATAGTAGAAGTCTAAAGTTTCAGAATAGTCGGTTATAATGTAACACTCTCTCACTAAACCCCAATCCCCCCCCAAAAGCATCCACACCACCTGTGTCACCACCTGGACCAAGGTCATTCTGAAGCCACATTAGTAATATGGTAATGTAGCACAAGTTACTTACCAAAATCACGGCATCATCCATTAAATGAGATTTTATTTTCTTTTTCTTTTTCTTAGCCACCCAAGACTCCTTCTCCATCTTGAATTAAAAATAAATAAATAATTCAGCCTTAGATGTTGCGGCTGTGCTGTCTTGCACATGGGGCAGACCTTACATCCATTAAATATTTTGTCTTGGCATGCAGGGCATGACTTCTTCAACCCTCCACCAGCCATGCTTTTGTTATTCTGTAAACCATAAACAAGAAAAGGATGGTTAGAAGTTTCCTTAACTGTCAAGAGTTTTGAAGGTTTCCATAAAACACTTTCAGTCTTTCCACTACAATTATCATGTAATAGACTAAATTTCAGCTATGTCGCGACTGATATGTGTGATCAATCCAGGGTATCTAGTATAACACTGTGTGACCTGCTGTTCCTACATCAAATATGATAATCATATATCATTATAATGAAACAAAATACAATACTATCTTTAAAATACCTAAACTTGTGCTTAGTAGAAAATAAAAATCTTGGGATACTTACTGTATGAAATCATTCAATAATGAAAGAAAGAGAGTATTAGTGAGTGAATGTGTGAGAGAGTGTGTGTGTGAGAGAGAAAGAGAGAGAGAGAGAGAGAGAGAGAGAGAGATAGAGAGAGAGAGAGAGAGAGAGAGAGAGAGAGAGAGAGAGAGAGAGAGAGAGAGAGAGAGAGAGAGCGAGAGAGCGAGAAACAAGAAAGAGACAGTGAGAAAACAGAGAAATAGAAAAAATGTGACAGAATGGCTCTTAAAAGTGTCTTTGTTTGTGTAAAGCCGTCTTGTATCTGTAACAGACAGAAAACATTATTAGAATGACCATTAGAACAAACATTTCTATATGCATTAGGACATATTATATTATAGTAAAAATGTGTTACATCCTAATCAAAAACATTGCAGAGAATAGAATATAAGATATCACATCCACTTGACGACATGATTGCTTCATAAACAGTCTTGTTCTGTACATTTAAATTAATTATAGGCCGTTTAGAGATTTCGTCAGCCCACAGGTCAAGAAATTGTCATACAAGGAGACGACCGAATATGGTGCATTTAGATGGAGACCGCCAGGAGGACACTAAATGCACACTGCAGAATCAATCAATCAATCTATCTATCTATCTATCTATCTATCTATCTATCTATCTATCTATCGATCTATCTATCTGTCTATCTATCTATCTGTCTGTCTATCTATCTGTCTATCTATCTATCTGTCTATCTATCTGTCTATCTATCTATCTATCTATCTATCTGTCTGTCTATCTGTCTGTCTGTCTGTCTGTCTGTCTGTCTATCTATAAAGCAAGAAACGTCTGTCTGTGAGTATGTATGTGTCCCTCGCATATCTTACTGACCACTCATCGGAGGGCACAGGGATGTCCTCGATTTTACCAGTAAGCTACCAGTACCAGTATTAGGCCTACAGTAACACATAGAGGAACGCGATGCACTGCATTTCGACACACATATTTTAACATTAATGATGGCATCTGTAAACAAAAATTGGCAACTGTTTTCATAACCCAAACCTGCTAAATTAGCTAGACCCGCACAGTCAGAGCTAGCTCTAGCTAACAAAAGACAACTCTGAGACAGATTTTACATACTTACAACCAGGGTTCGAAATGACTTAGGACTCTTGGGGGGTCCCCTAAAATTTAATTATTAAATTATTAAAAATTCTGAAGATTTGTTTCATGGTTTGGGCTAGGCCCAGTATTGTAGTGGTGTCTGGAGAAGTGGCTATAATCTAACAGGTAACCCTCTAACTCTGGAGCAACAGAGTTACAGCACTTTATATAAATCTAATCCCTGACATGACAAAGTGAATAACAGGCCATTAAGGAAGTTGACTCTAAATCCACCAGGTGTACTCATTATGGCAGCACCATTGGCATTTCTCATCCCTTATGTTACATTAAATGGGATTTGAAAAACAACTGGCCGCTGGATTGAATAATAATGATGTCTGAAAAGACTGTACCTACATTAGATGGATTACTTTGTTTCAAAGTGGTCAATCCATAACCTGAACTAAAATCTTTAGGGACACGTTTAAAGTCCGCGTGAACCGGAAGTTGCAAACGACTTTTCTCCAGTGTTGTGACGTATTTCCCAGTGAAAAGGAATATTGAACAGAGGGCAGGGTTTTACTCTAGCGCTCCTCCTCTCCATCTCTCGCTCATTACAGACTAACGGTTTGAGGGGAGTGGTTAAGCGTTTCCCAAACCAAGCCGTCAAACATACGTCATCAGGGAAGGTCCTCCAATGCAGAGGGGAGGGGCATTTTCAGATTTTGATTAAAGATTACAAAGCCAAAAAAATTTTTTGTGTGGATTGACTTGCATGGATGAATTGTTCACCACAAAACGATCAATTTAGGCAAACAAAGTAAATATGGTCAATTTTGAATTCATGTGGACTTAAAAAAAAAAACGTAACATTCTAACATGACTACAGCTAGCAAGAAACGTTGACAAACGTACTCTTCTTATCATTACACTGGGTATCTAGTTAATGCAACTTGAACTCCTAATATTTTACTATAAGCAATTATGGAGATATAAACATAATCGAAGCACTTACAGGATTTTCATTCAGGATTTCACTCTTTGTGAGGTTTGGTTTTGCCGCGTTCAACTACAGTGCGTGTCTGTGGGAGCACCACAACAACAATCTGCGATGCTGTACAGGAACTCGCTCGGCTGACAGCTGCCCTGATTGCTGCCTCGCGCTAGGAAATAAATTAATAATTGTTATAAATATAAAACGTCACTAAAGACCTATAATTTTCACAATCATTTTTAATGTTAAAATATATTTGTCGGGGACCCCCCAAAATCCAAAAATAAATTCTTATGGAGGGTCCGGGACCCCCCTCATTTCGACCCTGCTACCATAACTAACTAATTTTCACGATGCAACCGACACTGATGTAAAAAAAAAAGATAGGTAGGCTTTTGATAGCAACTTAGTCTTAGTTTGGTGCTTCGAAGGAATCAAAAATTCACATAACACAAGCTGCAATAATAGGAAAAGGGCGCAATTCTGGGATGTAGCCTGCATGAGGAAGTAGGCCTATGACGCGTCGCAGCAATTGCAACATAATTTTCTGGATATTAATTAATTGAGCGTCTTTGTTTGCTACGTGTTGTTTGGGTATGCATATCTGGCCAGGTTTAATGGGCTAAATAAGCAAAGACCATATTGGCAAAATATTTTTTTGTTTTAGTTCGCATAATAAAAAGAAGCCTAATAAGCCTACATTTTATGAGAACAGGAGTAGCCTAGGCCTAGAAATATAATATCAGTTTAACAATATTTATTATTGTTGCCAACAAAACAGTTATTTTGGGATATTTAAATTCCATGGCCCTATGGTGCAACTTGATTCTGAGCTGAAATTAATTATAGGCCCATCACGCGATTTTGGTTAATCAAAATAGTCCTCTAATGCCATGGAAATGAATTATTTTGAAATGAGCAAACAAAATAACAATAATTAATTGAGTGAGACCTGAGGTAGGCCTAGTCCGAGTGTCCCCCACGGATGAATCGGTGATCGCATAGGCCTATAGATTCTCTTTTAGCCTAGGCTACTGAAAGAAATGGCTGCAAAACATGATCAAACTGGATTTTATTACGGCAGGCATAATGTCACATTAAGATCCGTGGTAATTACAGGCCATTGCAACAGAGTCGACTTGAAGCCTTTAAGTTTCTAAGCCAGCAACATTAAAATGTCCAGTGAGTGAGGTCATTGTTGAGGTTGGTTAGGCTAACAGAATCAAAGTGAATTTGTATGATGGCAGGACAATGGAATAGCTACAATAACAGAGATGTTAATGTCATTATGGCATTTGATGTTGGAAAAGAAATACTCCAAATGTTGTGTTTCCAAATGAGAAAGCACGTCTGTTGGGTGAGATCTGTACTCCGTCATTGAAACGGGTATCCGTGTGTGGACCACGGAAGATGAGTGTCATTGACTTGCGTTGGAGTTATCCGTGGCTGGATCACGGAATTTGGGGCGATTCCATGATGGCTCCACGGATTTTGAGTTAAGGGCCCGTGGACTTTACACAGAATCCTGTGAGACCAGGTTGATATAAGGCTAGAATGGTATTAATGCGCAAAAGAAGGCAATCTTATCTTGGAAAAAAAAAATGTTTTCATAAAATTGCAATCTAGATATTTTCTTTGGCCTACACAAGAAAAAGAAAATGGAAAAAATATAGGGACAAATTAAGTTCATATATATGTCCTGCCCTGAGCACAAGCTCTCATTCTAATCCTGTAAGTCTTAAATACTTCTATAAAGTATAAAATACCCTATTTAAACACTAAGTCTTAATAAAAATTAAATGGATAATATCACCTCTGTACTTAATTACTGTTTGTCTGTGTTGAGCGCACAATATTTGAACAAAAAGGTTTCAATAAGCGCCACCTGCTTGTGATACCTTAAAATGTAAGCACAACAAAAGTCCACGTTGTTCTCTAAAGACAGATATTGATTAACCTGCATTGATTGCTTACCTCCACCATAACTGATTTTCCCACACAAATGTTAATGATTTCATGTTAGAGCTAGAATGACCACTCATGTGTTTATTTACAAAAATGGCAAGAGCGAAGAAAAACAAGGCAATTTTATTTTTATCAAAATTTTGATAAAACTGCAATTTAAAGGGGTCATGAACTGGATTGTTTTATTATTTTATAATGTTGCCTGGGGTGCCCTTATAATGTTAGTATGATTTTTACATAAAAAAATGTCATAATTTATAAATAAAAGCCATTTTTCCAAGCCTGATTTCTGCCTCAGATTTGAACGCTCCGTTTTAAGGGGCGTGTCTGCTGTGAGACTGCAGTGCAAACGCCCACTGCTGTGATTGGCTGACATGCTTGCAATGAAATAGCTAGTATTACAGGAACTCTCTCGAAAACTTTTACTACGTTTTTACTATTACAGATTAACAAATCGTGAAAAGTATCGTTTAAAGCATTATATTTAAATCTATTCCATCACATGAAAGGTTGCAGCATGATGAGCACTGAGCAGATGACAGACAGTCTGTGATCGCGTGAATAAAGATCTTATCATTGCAACGCAATTTTTGCACTCTCACAAATGCTTACACCAAATCACAATGCAAACACGATGTGAATGCACAGTAAGAGCTTCCCATACAGAAATGTAATATATGTCAATATATGTAAATTACATATATAATGTTAGTGCCCATGTATGTCTGCTGCATATATGAGAATATATGCAAAATTCATATATGTAAAACACATATACATATATGAAACATATATTTCAAAATATATCAAAAATGGCCGTTTTCATGTAAGTGCCATATATTTTCCCGTATATGCACATAAATGTGAAATATATGTAAGACGCATATATGTATACGTGCATATATGTATACGTGCATATATGACGCATATATGTATACGTGCATATATGGCGCATATATGTATACGTGCATATATGTACTTATTTCTATAGTACATACTTTCACATATTAGGGATACAAATCTTGTATCTGAATGCCTTGAAATTAAATGCCTATAGTTGGAGATTTTGTCTATTGTGTGAATACCAAATATAGTATTTTAATACAATAATGCAGTGTTTTCTTTGTCATTTTTGACAAATACATCCACAAAGTACCATAACCATATGCCACAGCTTTAAAAATGCATCAGTATCACATGCATGTACACTGTAAAACTTTTCACTGTAAATTTACAGTTAAATACAGGCAGCTGGGTTGCCATCCACATACTGTATTTTTACAACACTACTACAGTAAACAGCATTTACAGTACTCCACTGTAATTACCAAATACAGTATATACCACATTTTACATTATTAAACTTGTCGACAGCAATAAATTGTATTTTTACAGGGAATACTGCTTTTATTATTACATAATTAAAATATTATACTTTAAGGTTTCATAAGAGTAGTCACACTAGGAAAAAGAAAACATTTTCTGGGTTTTAAAACATTTATTTAGTTAAATTGCCTTCTGTGAACATGTTGGCTGAATTACTTTTTAAACATAAAATGCAATTTTAACACTTTACAAACAGGTAACAGTTAGCACTTAATTAAAGGAATAGTTCACCCAAAAATTTAAATTAGCACATGATTTACTCACCCTCAAGTCATCCTAGGTGTATATGACATTATTCTTTCAGACGAATACAATCAGAGTTCTATTAAAAAATGTCCTGGCTCTTCCAAGCTTTATAACGACAGTGAAATGCTGTTTCTTTTTTGAAGTCCATAAAAGTGCAAACGAAATCCCATTCAAAGTCTGCAAGGTTTCGCAGAAGTGAGGAAACCTGTAGGCTTACAGTGGTGTTCTTGTTTTGCACAACTTGGCCAGTTTTCTTTGAAGTTACTTGTCCTTTCTTTGTTTTTGATCCACGTTCAGGATTGATGTCAAGAAAGCGTCTAAAAGGCAGAAAAAAACAACAATTAAATATTATTAACTGAGTGTATATATTTTGACAAAGAGAGACAGCACAAAAGCTGTCTAAAACTGAACATAAAAAAAATAAAAAAAATGCAATGTTGGATGTTGTGGAAAAAAAAAATGCAATGTTGGATGTTGTGATCAATAACTGATATTTTTTCTGCCCTGGTAAAATACATCAACTCAATGTGTCTGTTTACATGCACACTGTCAACTAACTAAATTTTTGGAAGTGGGGTTGCCAGATTTAAAGTTTTATTCTACAACTTTTGTCTACTCATCACCCAGCTCATTAACAATATCATGCCCTCATCCGGTGCCATCAGAGTATCAGTGGAAAGGCAGTCATTAGACTCTCCGTTTATATAGAGCACGCATTGCCAGAATCCAGCCCAAACCTTTGTGACAGAAATAATTTAACTTAATTGCAAGCCTTGCAATGTTTATTGCATATATGACAACATGATTTACCAGACTAAAATGCATGTTTGCACCCAAAAATTTAAATTATGTCATTATTACTCACCCTCAAGACTTTTGTTCATCTTCAGGACACAAATGAAGATATTTTTGATGAAATCTGATAGTTTTGTCCTTCCATTGATATCAATATCATTGCAACTGTCAAAGCCCAGAAAAGTGGTAAAAACATTGGTAAATATATAGCTACAGTGGTTCAACCTAAATATTATGAAGCAGGGTTTCTGCACATTTTTTAAAGTCAAATTTAAGGCTTTTTAAGACCCGAAGAAATCAAAATTAATACCATGCATTAGGGGTGTGCAATATTGACAAAATATGTCTCGATCGATATTTTCAAAGTTTTCTTGATAATAATTAGATAACATTTTACTGATTGTGTTTCTGTGCTTGGTGCCATGGCTTGTTTAGGCCTGTTGACAGCTGACTGACAAAGATATTCATATTTTTCATATTCTATGCAGTGGTCAGTTTACAGCAGTGACAGAAATTAACATTTTTTTATTAAGGGGTAGGGCTGCACGATATGAGGAAAAGCTGCGATGTGCGATAACATTGTTTAATATTGCGATGACGATATGACTTGCGATAAATATTCAAATGTGAATGTTAGCTATACTGTTCCCATGTATTAGTGCTTTAATAGGTTCTTTGCATGATAGGTCAAACGTTTATTACCTGCCTGGTTCAGATTACACGATTTTAGCGCGATTTTGGCATGATCCGTTTGACGTAGTGTGTTGTGGGGATTCGTAAACGACAACGGGCGGACGCAAGATTCGATCATTTCATCTCATATAGTGTGTCATAGTGGGCGACAACCTATACGTCGCGTCTGCGATGCGTCACGACAGAAAGAGCATGTTTAATTTTTTAACGGTCCTCCACGATGGGTTGAGTATGTAAGCGAGAGAATGAGAGTGTGTGTGTGTGTGTGTGTGTGTGTGTGTGTGTGTGTGTGTGTTTTAGTGAGTGAGTGAGCCTGAGTAAGTGAGCGAGGGACAGTGAGTGTGTGTGTGAGCGAGTGATTGTGTGTGTGTGTGCGCGAGTGAGTGAGCGAGGGACAGTGAGTGTGTGTGTGTGTGTGTGTGTGTGTGTGTGTGTGTGTGTGTGTGTATGTTTGCAAGTGAATGTGTGCGTGTGTGTGACGGCACGCGTTGACTTGTCGAAAAGCAACGTGTAGTCTGACATATTTCTTGTCCACAACGACAAGAATTTAGGAGTCAAAATCGTGTAATCTGACATCATGACTATTGTAACAGACACAAATCTTGTTAATTGAACCAGGCATTATTCATCGTGTCAGGCTGTCTGTTGCGATGTGTTCATCGCGCGAGTTTATATCGCGATGACGATGAAAATTCGATGTATCGTTCAGCCCTATTAAAGCTGTAGTCTACGATGTTGAAAATCGGTCGAGAATGCCTGAGACGGTTGGGAAGTTTTAAAAAACTCATCCCGCCCCTCCACACACACACCCCTCCCCTCTGTGCTACCTGATCCCTCCCACCGGGAAACGACCTGAACAACGTCACTCAGTCAAGCTGTGATCACCGGTAGTAAACATCCTCTCTCACAGCTGAAAGCAGTGAACACATAAAGCCTTGAAGGAATGAACACTTACAATTTTGACTGATTGACGTCATTTACTTTCACAACATTGCTTAGTCGCTTCAATCTAATGACCTCGCTAATGACACATCATATGTAAAGTTGACTTTCGACACTTGAACTTAGTTGCTTCATCAACAATTCAATGTCACCATTGTCCTAACAAAATAGCTCAGAGGCACACGTTTGAGTTCACGCCCACGCAAGATTAGCAACACATGCAATGTTCTAACAGAAACCCGCTAGGCCTACTGAAATATATTCAAGCACTTCAAGAAATATAATTACTTTGACCCGTGATAGGCGATGCTGAACGGCTAACAGTCCAATGCCGACCGGCAGCATGAGCATGTTGTCAGACTGATAAAAAACTATTTATGTAACACCTCACACCATAAAAGTATAAATAAATGCTTACCTGCTCAACAAAAAGTCAGCCGTGAGTGTAGGGGCAAGCAGGGCCGCTTGCTGCTGTCGGTTTGTTTTTTCTCCATTGCTGAGCTGATGCTACTTTGCTAGCTACCATAGACTGTCAGCGCGAAATTTCATATCGCAGGAGGGGGGCGGGGCGGGGTGGAGACGCGAGCGCCACGTGGAGTTTCAAGTGGAGCAGGGGATTGGATGAGAGCAGTTGACCAATGTAAGCTGTCCGGCCGGACAGCTTACATTGGTCAACTTCTCTGCAGCTGTACACCCAATAGAGTGAATGGATTTTTTTCATTCTTTTTTCTCTTCATATTGTTAGGATTGTACTGTAGAACCATAACCAGCATCTGAACGAGGTTATTAATAATGAACAATCTTTGAAATCGTAGACCATAGCTTTAAGGGGTAATATTTGCCACCTTAAATTGATTTCAAGGGGCATTTTTACCTATATATGGACATTTGTAGATGTTTCAACAAGATATCTTTCACATCTACTGCAGTCAGATTCACCCGTGTTGACTCTGAAGGAATCACTCACATGGCTGGGCACTTGTAATGACACATCAAGGATGTTAAGAGGCCAAAAGCAGGTTTAAAACTTGCCCCATTGAAGTCAACAGGGTGCAAATTTTAAAAAGAGGATAACACGGTGTAGGCAACACCGATTTTTGTCGTTGTTCTCTGTACTGACAGCACTCCAAATTTACACAAAAATGAGCTCAATGTTAAAATTGACCGGAGTTCTCCTTTAAGTCACGTTCTGCGAGTGCAAATCTCTAAATTCAACTTTGGACTTATTATTGGACTTATTTTACAGGGGTCAAGTTCTCAAATTCACATCTTTATGCTCTCGAGTTTTGCTACTCTTTTACTTTCATAAATAACCTTCCTGATAATGTTCGGGGCTTAGGCACACTCTCCCAATTTAAATCTAGACTAAAGACACAACTCTTTAGCCAAGCATTCAATTAACACATCTCATAATCTTGTTTTACAGTTAATATGTGATGAAATAGTAAAAAGTGCACATGATCATCTTTTGCCTGAAATAATATGAACTGCAGCTATGCTAATCTTTCTCCTGTTGCTTCCCTGTTTCTATCTCAGGATGCTCAGCAAGTTCACTAGAGATTATAGCAGCTCCAGTTTGGATCCAGCCTCACTTGTGAAGACACACGCATAGGTTTAGTACGTACGATCATGCGCCCGAACTCGACAATCGACTACTTTGGACTTCAGCGGAAAACAGGATGTAAATACAGGTATGTGCACGGGCTGAAATTTTATCATTTTTATTCATATCTTTCACATCTACTGCAGTCAGATTCACCGCGTGTTGACTCTGAAGGAATCACTCACATGGCTGGGCACTTGTAATGACACATCAAGGATGTCAAGAGGCTAAAAGCAGGTTTAAAACTTGCCCCATTTTAAAAAGAGGATAACACGGTGTAGGCAACACCGATTTTTGTCGTCGTTCTCTGTACTGACAGCACTCCAAATTTACAAAAAAATGAGCTCAATGTTAAAATTGACCGGAGTTCTCCTTTAACGCATAGACAGTGATATTAAAGTAAACACCATACTAATTAAAAATAGACTACTATGTACAGTTAAGCGTTTTCCTCACATAGAAAACGGGTAGAAAATGCTTAAAGGTCCCAAGGCATGAAAATGTCACTTTATGAGTTTTTTTAACATTAATATGAGTTCCGCTAGCCTGCCTATGGTCCCCTAGTGGCTAGAAATTGTGATAGGTGTAAACCAAGCCCTGGGTATTCTGCTACGCCTTTGAGAAAATGAAAGCTGGTGATAATCAAAAATGTTTCTTGAGCGTCAAATCATCATATTAAAATGATTTCTGAAGGATCATATGAAGCTGTGATGCTGAAAATTCAGTTTTGATCACAGGAATTAATTACATTTTACAATATATTCACATAGAAAACAGTTATTTAAAATTTGTTATATTATTTCACAACATTATTATCTTGGTGAACATAAGAGACTTCTTTCAAAACACAATTTTTTTACCAACACAATTAGTGTATGTTTGACATTAGTGTATGTTTGAAGTTTTACTTACTAATCATATGGTTCATAGCGCCTTAGAGAAGATGATCCGAGATGATGATCCGCCCAACTCTGCTACAGTGGAGGCCAGGGCATCAACATTGAAGGATCTAGGAACACAACAAACCATTTGTCACAGAGCCAAACAATATTATTATATAATGCCAGGTAGGGGTGTGCGATATGACGATTTTTGATCGTGCACGATTAAAATGTCTCCACGATCTGTTTTTGAAGAAATATCGTAGAATCGTGCATTAGCCTATATCTGTTCTGGCGCCTCTGTCCCAACATACTGAACAACGCGACGTATATTCACATAAAATGTTGACGCAGCGGAACGGGACACTGCAGTTCACAAAAGTTCATAATTTGCATGTGCTTTAATGCCTTGTCGGTTAAACATTTAATTCGCGTGCTGATGCGCTGTTCTAACGCATGCATTTCTCAGCGCGTAGCCTAAGTTACATGTGAAGCTCACATGCACTAAAAGCCTGTCTACCAGCGCCTGGATACTGGACTAAGTTAAGTTATCTTTCGAGTCTTATTGTGCTTATACTGTTAAATACACACAAGGTTTACATAAACAAAGTCGGTTATGTCTAAAGTGAAAGCAAACTTGAGAAAATTGAGAGAAAATCTGCTTGTCAAATGCGTGTATATTAGACGCGTCGCGCGTAACTCTTAAAGAGACAGTAGTAGGCTAATAGTAAACACGCTGCCGCTTGTCTTTAAAGGGATAGTTCACCCATAAATAAAAAATATCTCATCATTTACGCACTCTAATGTTGTTCCAAACCTGTATTCATTTCCTTCTAATATTTTTCTAATATTAATATTTTGAAGAATGTGGCTATCCAAACAGTAGCTGGTCCTCATTGACTTCCATAGAAGAAAAATATACTATGGTAGTCACTGGGGTTCATCAACTGTTTGGTTACCCACATTCTTCAAAAATAACTTTTATTTTCAACAGAAGAAAGAAACTGATTCGAGTTTAAAACAACTTGAGAGAGTAAATTATGATAATTAGAATTTTTAGGAGAACTATCCCTTTAATGTTAATAAAACAACAAAACGCAAAGCGAAAATCACTCACTGCTCTTGACTGATAACTTTAATAGTAGCTTTAATAAGTATCAATGTATAATTTATACAATGAAGTCTGTTTTGTTTTATTTTCATATTTGTTCATTTACTTTCTGCAATGCTGCTATTAAATACACCTACTGTAGCTGAAAACATAAAGCACTGTTTAGCCTATTTAATTTGTATATTAAGTTGTGTATGTGTAATGTGTATCTTTAATCTTAATATTTAATAACAAAGAAAATAATGACAAATATTTTTATCTTTGCCCCTGTCCGCCATTTTTTTTATTTTATATTTTGCTACCTAAGGCATTGTTTTTAGAATATGGACATTAGATCGGCTGTAATGCTCAATCACAAAATAGTACAACAAACATAAAAAGAATCGTGATAAAATCGTTAATCGTGATTTTCCTGAAAAAAATCGTGATATGATATTTTTGCCATATCGCCCACCCCTAATGCCAGGTTTATTACAAGTAAGAAGCTATAGCTAAGCTATATTATATATAAGCTACAGCAGAGGTGAAATGCTTTTCTGAGATGAGTTTCTGAATCTATTTGACCTGCATCTGGGCATGGAGTACCTACGGCCTGAGGGAAGTAGCTTGAACTGGCAGGACAAAGGATGACTAGGGTCAGCTGCCTTCTTTGCCACTCTGTTGGAGTAAATGTGTGAGAAAGGGGGAAAGTTAATGCCTGCAATCTTGCTACACGTCCTAACAATACTCTCTAATCGTTTTTTGTTTTTTGTAGACAAGGAACCAAACCAGCAGATAAAACAGAAGGTTAAAACAGACTCAATAAAACAAGAATAAAACATTCTCATCAAAGTGGGGTCAATGTTAAAATTCCTCAGTCTACAATAGAAATACATACGTTGCTGGGCTTTGGCACAAACAGCATCAGTGTGTGATTCAAAACATAGCTTGCTATCAATTATTGTGCCATGGTACTTGTATTCTTGTACTATCTCAATAGGTTGGCCATCAATGATAGTGAGGGGAAGAGGGGGGCTCTGTTTCCTAAAATCAATAATTAATTCTTTAGTTTTGGATTTCCTACCTGTATTTCCTACTTCTCTGGCAGCAGCTTTCTTCAGAAATGTTGAAGTCGTGGAGCTTTCCCTCTATTATGGGTTATTTTGTTGCTGCTGAAATCACAGAACATTTTTTTTTATCAATATTTGTTTACCATTGAGCTAACGTTAGTTTCAACCAATTTTATCACTCCATGTAAGTGACGTCACCGATTACATACGTTTATGTTTACGTTTGTGTAAAATAAATTAGCTCACTTCCAAGTAACCTCTCATATACACAAAAGAGGTGATTAAAAGCCCAAACTTTAATAAACAAAAGCTCAACCGAGTTAACTTTAACGTTAACGTTAGCTTAACTTACCTCTTCTGAAAACGGTTGAGATGCTCGGACTTTTTCCGAAGACACAAAGCCATGTCTATAAAAGTAAATATTCAACATAAGCATATCAATTACAAGTAAGAGAAGTGTCAAGAACAGTTGTGTGTATTATCCGTGTGATTTTAGAAACTAATAAAGAAGTGAAAACAACAGCGAGAGAGGGAGTTTCCATGGCAACTCTGCGCCGCGGCCGCTCCTGTGTTTGAAAGCGACTTGAAAGTTCACGCGCACAACGCAACATCGGCCTCCCGTATAGTGGGCCGACCAAAAGCCGACGTAACGGAGCTGGGAAATAGACTGACAAGAGATCTGCCTACGCCTGGCCGACGCCTTTGCGATGTTATAGGTAGGGAGGCCGACGCTCGATGTTGGGCCAACGTCGGCCCGACGTACGTGTGCTATCTGGGTAATATATGCAGATACAGTGTTGCCAGATTGGAAATGTCCAAGTATCGTACCAGAAGCTCAAAATTATCGTATTTGGCAGAAAATTATCGTACACGAGTCAACGACATGAAAATGGCAGACGAGACATCCCAACCTGCACAAAGTCATTTCTGGGAGTCAAGAAATCTCTAACGGGGGGGGGGGTTTGTTGGGGTTGGTCGGTTCTGATTCGGGAGTATAGATAAAAGCCCGCCCGCACTTACAATTGATTGGTTGGGTCCTTACATGCGCTTCGTGAGGCACACTAGCACACACACGCAAGGTCTCTCGCTCCCTCTCTCTACACGTTCTTCCCTCGGTAGACGTAGAATCCACGGCTGGATCAATGAGAACCATCATTTGAAGTGTCACACAGTTCTGAAATTATCGTACATTATAGGATTTTTTCCATTATTGATCGTACATTGTACAGAGGTCAAAATTATCGTACAAATACGATAATTATCGTACATCTGGCAACACTGTGCAGATATATGGTGTCATATATGGATGAACTCAAATATTTTCTTCACATGTTTGGACACATATGTTCATATATGTTGCAGGCATATATTGTGTTCTCAGATAAGTAAAATATATGTATAGATATATGTTGCAGTCATATATTGTGTTCTCAGATAAGTCAAATATATGTATAGATATATGTTGCAGGCATATATTGTGTTCTCAGATAAGTCGAATATATGTATAGATATATGTTGCAGGCATATATTGTGTTCTCAGATAAGTCGAATATATGTATATATATGTTGCAGGCATATATTGTGTTCTCAGATAAGTCGAATATATAGATATATGTTGCAGGCATATATTGTGTTCTCAGATAAGTCGAATATGTATATATATATGTTGCAGGCATATATTGTGTTCTCAGATAAGTCGAATATATGTAGAGATATATGTTGCAGGCATATATTGTGTTCTCAGATAAGTCGAATATATGTATATATATGTTGCAGGCATATATTGTGTTCTCAGATAAGTGAAATGTATGTAGAGATATATGTTGCAGTCATATATTGTGTTCTCAGATAAGTCAAATATATGTTGCAGTCATATATTGTGTTCTCAGATAAGTCGAATATATGTATATATATGTTGCAGGCATATATTGTGTTCTCAGATAAGTCGAATATATGTATATATATGTTGCAGGCATATATTGTGTTCTCAGATAAGTCGAATATATAGATATATGTTGCAGGCATATATTGTGTTCTCAGATAAGTCGAATATGTATATATATGTTGCAGGCATATATTGTGTTCTCAGATAAGTCGAATATATGTAGAGATATATGTTGCAGGCATATATTGTGTTCTCAGATAAGTCGAATATATGTATATATATGTTGCAGGCATATATTGTGTTCTCAGATAAGTCAAATATATGTAGAGATATATGTTGCAGTCATATATTGTGTTCTCAGATAAGTCAAATATATGTTGCAGTCATATATTGTGTTCTCAGATAAGTCGAATATATGTAGAGATATATGTTGCAGTCATATATTGTGTTCTCAGATAAGTCAAATATATGTTGCAGTCATATATTGTGTTCTCAGATAAGTCAAATATATGTATAGATATATGTTGCAGTCATATATTGTGTTCTCAGATAAGTCAAATATATGTATAGATATATGTCATGCTATTTAAAATATAAGTACATATATGGCCATATATTACATTTTTGTATGGGTTCGTTGTGTAGTGTAACAGTGTCATTATTTCATCACGAGTTTGGTAAGTGTCCAGATAAGCTCTCGCGGCTCGCGCTATGTGCTGTTTGATTGACAGTTTGGGCGAATGGAAAGGGATCGTTCTTTGATCGCTTTCTGTATATAATTTAATAACAGTTTAAAAAAAGATTATTTTCATAATACTACGAGAAATTATGTGAAGTTGATCGTTTAGTCACTGATGCATTTAAACAGTATTGAACGATTTTAAGAGAAATATCTGAACTTGAATAATTGCACCGAAATCACTGATCGCAGATCAGGCATTAGAATACACATGGTTACTTACATGTTGCTGGCAGATCCGTGTCGGGAAATTGTGATTGACTGATTTAATAAAGTTTAACCATGCTGGAATCCGAAGGAATTCAAATAACAAATAACATTAATTTCAGAAGACGTCTAAATGCGATTAGGGATCGAATAAATAGCCAACTTGATAGTTTGCTGGAAACATCACCACAAGGGCATGGGGAACAAAGTCTCATAGACAGGTAGGTGAGGAACAGAGTTTATCTCCAACCCCGCTGTCTTCTTCCACAAACAGGCACTGCACAATATTTAGTAAACAGCATGTTTATTGCTTGGAAGTAGCTCGATCCGGTTTAGCATGTCGTCCTATGTTATTTAGCATGTTTGGGGGTTTGGGCGAATCGGTGGGCGGGGCTAACCAGGCCGTGTTGAAGTAGGCGTTGGTCTTCTTTTGTGGAGGCGGTGTTTTATCCTCTTTGACGTCATTGTTCCCCACTTTGAAAAACGTTGAGTTATGCATATAACTACTGTTCCCAGAAGGAGGGAAACGAGGTACAACACATTACTATGGGATATCGCGCTCTAGCGCCATCTGCTGAAGACACCTTTATTCACGCCTGAAAGGCTAATGACGCATGACGACGTGGGCGGGGCCACGTGCCCACAGCATATAAATGCAGTCGTATGCGTCATTCCCTTTGTTCAGTCCAGCTCTTCACCGGGACCCCGACTGCGCGGGGCCCAGAGGTGTTGTACCTCGTTTCCCTCCTTCTGGGAACAGTAGTTATATGCATAACTCAACGTTCCCATTCAGTCGGTCAACTCGGTACAACACATTACTATGGGACCTATATTCACGCCCCGCCAAGTCGCTGAACTAAACGTAAGGGACCAGCACCGCCACATAACCATTTTTCAAGAGAGCGACGGCCCCTGGATAAAGAATAACTGCGGTGAGCATGGCCTGAGTTACCATCGCCGCAGTGACATCTAGCCGGTACACCGGACAAACGTGCGCAGTGACGCCTAACTGGCATCTGCACGAAAATCTTAAACCAAATCCATGACATTTCCATGCCCTAGAGTGTGCACACACCCCTCCAGGCAGAACCAAGTCCTTATCTGCTATAGACACCTTTCTACAATTCCATGTTAAAAGACATCGCTGAGACAGCGGCTTCTCGCTAGCCGAGTTGGAAAACATGACACAAGGCTGGTCAGACGAGCGTTTAGCCTGTATCTGCCCAATGTACATGCAAATAACCCTCACAGGGCATAAAGCAAGTCTCCTGTCTTCCTCTGAGTCAGACATTTTACAGAGCAGGCAGCTCGAACGAGAGCGCACTCCCAACACGACTTTACATCACGTTCGGGACGCCACACCACCAAACGCAAATCGGGTGCAAAAGGAATGCACCAATAGCGCATTAAGATTACCAACAAACGGGCAGCATCCATATATTCAGGGATTCTAAAGGCTCAAACGGAGGTTAACATATAGCCTCCAGATCTACCATCAGGTCATGATGATATATTACATTTTTGTAACGAGCCTAAAAACACCGACCTCAAAGCCCAAATTATACTTCGGCTATCCGCGTTACGCACACCGTCCGCATGACGTAATTTACGTCAGGAGGCCCTACGGTGCACGTACAACACCACATACAACAGTGTATGAGTGACTTGCTCGCTTGGGAACAAAGTTCACCAGCAAGTGCGCACGCCGAATGTGTCATTCCGTGCTCACAGCCGCCAAAGTAGTATACTTTGAAAGGCTTGTACACTCAACTGTGCACAAGATGTAGTGAATATAGAAAATGGAAACAATAGTTCCCTATCAAGTGCACGGGCAGAACACGTGTTTCTGTCCTTATGGCCAAAGGAGTATACCCTGAAAAGCTTGCACTAAAAACTGTGCGTGAGATGGAGCAGACCTCTGGAGTTCCGCGACAGTCCACGTACCATCCGTGTGCCGTAATTATCACCATCAGAGGAGTCTGCGGACGTCTGCGCACGCCGTCCGTGTGCAGCCCAATTTTTGCACAACACCGCATGTGCGAGTGACATGAATGAAGAATTTATATAGCTCATTTCTTATGTACTTCCATACAGTCAAAGCCCTCACAATGATGTCAGGGGTCTCTCCTCAACCAACCCCAGTATGCCGCATCCACTTAGATGATGTGGCGGTAGCCCCAGTAAAACAGCGCCAGTGTGTTTACCACACACCAGCTATAGGTAGGAGAGAGAGAGAGTACTTAACCAAAGTACTTGAAAACCAAATACACTAGATAGTGCACATGCGCAGAAAACCTCCTTCCACCCACGCAGCCAAAGAAGTATAATTTGAAAAGCTCACACTCTCAAAATATAGTATACCCTCGACACGCACGCTTTGCGCGCTTTGCGCGGCACCATTGATGTGCTTATGACATTAATGTACTCATGACAAGCCACAACGGCCGTCCAATAAAGTTCCAGCGTGGAATGGGTGTGATTTCCCTTCAGAGAAGAAATCCGTAGGCTATCCACTCAATGGGGCACTGATACGGCGATACAGATCTTTGCCTGCACCAAGCTTCAAATATGCGCTACTTAAACGCAACGCACTTCAAAATACGAGTACTTTGTTTTGAGGCTTCAATCAGATTCTCCCTCAACTGGTTGGCCCCTAGAGACCACAGTGCTGGCCGAGGGTGCAGAATCTGCCTCCTGCCTGGAACAGCAGACCCCTGCATAGGGAAAGACACCACAGTGTCCTTAACAGCAACGTCATGATGCTTTGTGTACCATGTCTTTGCTGGCCAGCAAGAATTCACCAAAATTAGTGACAGACCCTTCTGCGTACAACAGTCCTGGGCTATGCATGTGACAGGGCATTACCCCCAGCGGGGCACTCCTGACAATAATCCAGGAAACAGCGGGGGGCCCGTGTTTTCTGCAAGCGTAAAAAGATCCACATCGGCCTCCAAAACAGATCCTACTGTAGATCTGCGCCACAATATAAGTATGCACAAGCCACTCCAGAGGAGTATCCATGCCACTTGCAGCAGGGACAGTGAGTGAGTACCCCCTTGCCTGCTTATATACGACCACTGTCGTATTTTTCATTCTGTATAACACATTTGCCCTGTTGGGCCAAGTGTTTCATTATCAAGGAGAACTACTCCAAAAAAAAATGTGACGCTCTTACAGCACTGGTGTCACCATTTTCCTCCAACAGAGTTTTTTTTTTTTTTTTTTTTTTTTTGTCATGATTTACACATGATTTAACTCTGCCCAGGGGAATTCCTTCGGTCAACAGATTCAGGTTTCCCAGGGTGTAGGTATCGGAGCCTGACCGCACAATGGCGCTACCGATATGTGCTTAAATGTTGAGTGCCATACAGCAAGCTTCTGAGCACCCAGCGTCGACACTGCACATACAGTACAAAGAGGAGAATCCAGTGGTACTACTGCTATCGAGGCCATGAGCCCCAGCAGTCTTAATACTGTAAGAAGAACACGCACTTGCCTTCCCAGCCAAAACTGAGCCAGACAGCTGCGAAAATCGTCTGCCTTATGTTCGGCTCTGCATCTATCTCTAGACCGAGATTTAACAAACCGAGATATAATAGCCCCTTTATCTGGAATCCTCGAGCTTGTAAATGTTAAACAAGCGCAATGGAACATTGTCTGTTCCATGCTGTCTTATGCCATGAGTAGTTTGTTTAAATAGGTGAACAATATTATGCTCTGATGGCACAGCAGGACCAACACCGCTTCTGCACATCTTGCATATATGCATGGTGCTATAGGGACCTAAAATTAGTAGGCAATCCCCATCAACGGAGACCTCAGAAAATGTTCTGTGCTCCGGGTGGATTGTGACAATATGCACCGGCAAATCCACCGATGTAAGCCATACCCTAGGATTCAGAGGGCATAACAGGTGACACACTTTAAGCATTTTTGAACTTGTAACACATTAAAGTTTTTGGTCATCAGCTGTAAGATAGGGTGGATTTTTATTTTATTTTCGCTGAGGAGAACCCTGATTGCAACTCTCAGTACTGGGAAAACCTTCTCATACATCGAAGTCGCAGTTACTCCACCGAAACAGTGGGTGGCGCGAGAGAGACCGCAGCCTACAGCCCAACTGGAATCGTGCAAAGAAGCTTCGGTGTTTGTGCGCGCGCGCGCCACCGCAGCTCGAGGCAGCTGGGATTCCCACCAGGCATCACCTAGGGAGGGAACCCCACGTCCTATTACAAGCACGCTCAGCTGTATTGCATATCAACATTTTCCTCATCTGTCGGCACATGGCTAGACTGTGAGGTTAGTGAATCTGATGCATTCTTATTGTTTTGACAACATACTAAAAAAAATAACCCGCTATCTTACAGGGTTATTTCTACCCAATATGGATAGATCTACAGGTGAGTTCTCACCACTGTTTCTACAGGAGTCAAAATAAAACCCGCGATGTTCTCTGTATCAGGTCACTCGACCGACAAACTTTGTTGCCATACAGATCAATGCAAGGGCTATCACAATTCGACCCACCTCGGGGAGCCGTGATCTGTCCTGCTTAAAAAGATATACAGTAACTTAGGCTATATACCATCAGAGCTTTCCTCGCCCGAATCCAGCAAAACAGAATTCAGACTCAGGGCAGCCAGAGGAGCCTTGTCGTGAACACTACACCGACACTCGTCGGCCTCTACACGAATGTCCCACTCTCCGTGGCCTCTAAAAACGGCGATCGCCGCATCTATTAGTAACGTTACCCGAAGGCAGGAGCGGACCGTGTTTGGCCACTTCCCCGCTGAGCACGCGCTACACGCCGCTCGAGTGCGGAACGATAGAACTGCCGGTATAGTGTGCACTGTGCACACTCACAGCACACATGCATTGGGGTTGGACTGGAGATATTTCTCATGAAAAAGTTTATTAGCCATTTGTTAGTTATGCTAAACTCGAGCTAAAAACTTTTATTTTATGCCTTTTCCTTCAGCAAGAGTAACCAACCATCATAGGTTTTCTTTTCTTGTGAATGTGGCATGTTTGAACATTTTTGTTTGAGAAAAACTTATTAGCCATTCGTCAGCAAGGCTGAACTTGTGCTAAAAGCTTTCTCTTTCTGCCTTAGTTTCACAAGAATCGCCACCGTGGGCTTTTCTTTTTGTGAAATGTGGCGTGATGGTGTTCCAACAGCACGGTGAAGAGCTGAAGAACAAAGGGAATGACGCATACGACTGCATTTATATGCTGTGGGCACGTGGCCCCGCCCACGTCGTCATGCGTCATTAGCCTTTCAGGCGTGAATAAAGGTGTCTTCAGCAGATGGCGCTAGAGCGCGATATCCCATAGTAATGTGTTGTACCGAGTTGACCGACTGAATGGGAACGAGTCGTTTGCTGAGCCTGATGTCTATAAAAGCTTTTATTGGACTAACAAGGTAGTTTTCAGTTCTGAAACTTACAGGATATTATTATAGTATGATGATCTCTTATATGTCAAAAGCTCAAGGAAACTTTGATTTCTCAGTTCATCACCCCTTTAAATATATTATTTCTATAAGTTCTACAAAAAAGGACAAAATAGATGGGCTGAATAACCTGATCTATGGCATGTTAAATGGTGGTAGCCTAGTCTATGAACAGTAGCTAAACCCCCCTAAGCCCACAGAAATGGTTAGACCCAAGCCTTCAGCAGCCAATGACACTGACCCGTTCAAACTGATTTACACGTCAAAAGCGTGCGTTTTGTCCTAGTCAAAACACACATTTCCAACGCCCATTTTTTTCCGGTGACCCCAAAGCGCACGTTGCAAACGCGCGCTTTAAATGGCAGATCACACGTCGAGGACGCGCGTTTTGATGCAAATGTTTTCCGTGACCACAAAGCGTTAAGAACGTGCGCTTGTTTAGTGGTCGAAACGCACGCTTTTGACGTGTCAGTGTGCAATCAAACACCCGACCAGGCGTTTGTGAATACTTTGGCTTGTATCGAAAGCCAAATGGGTCAGAATTCGCGTGCTTTTGACCGCCGTATCAATATTAAAACGCCGTATTCATAACGCCGCCAGGCGTTAAATAAGCGCCGTCAGGCGATAAGTTAACGTCACACGCCGCCACGCGTTAAAATAACGCCACACGCCGATAGACGTTAAATTGACGGCACACGCCACACAAAATGAGCTCATCTACATGACCACTCCTCTATTGAGGTTGTGGACTCTACGGCAAGTCGGAGAGGACAATCTAGTTTGGAAAGAGCGTGAAATGCGCCGCAGCACCGGATGTAGTCTGGCTCGTACCCGTTATCTGATAACTTACCAGAAAAATGTTGGTAGAGACAAATAACATTAATTTCAGAAGACGTCTAAATGCGATTAGGGATCGAATAAATAGCCAACTTGATAGTTTGCTGGAAACATCACCACAAGGGCATGGGGAACAAAGTCTCATAGACAGGTAGGTGAGGAACAGAGTTTATCTCCAACCCCGCTGAAACACACCTGAACCAGCTAACGTTAATGTTAGAAACAAGTTTGAGCTAAACTCTGCAGGACAGTGTCCTTCCAGGACCAACTTTTCTGAAGGTAAAAGAGGGCAAAACTCGAGCGCATGTAGAGGTGAATCTGAGAACTTGTACACTAAAATTTACTCGTACAGCTCAGAGATGAAAACCTGTCAAATTAAGCAATAAGCCCCGCGAAGCCGTGTTTTAGATTTAGAACAGCTAAGGGGCGTTATGGAGTGGAGGGGCTTATACACGGCTTCAAGGGGCTTAGGCTATATTACCTTTATAAAACGGTTACTCCATAAAATATTAATTTTAATATTAATTTTAGGCTATTCATAAAATAAACACCAGCAGCAAAAAGTATAACGTTAACACATGTATTCCTCCGCCAAGCAATGTAGTTCCAAAGAGGTTGCTAAGCAACACATGCAGCAACAAAGCATCACAAACTGCAGTTGCGCAATGTAATGCGGTCACAGGTGTGTGTTTGGTGATTCATTTACAACGGCTTAATCAAAATCTGAAATTGAATGTTGAGATTTACACGAGCAAACAATAGTCACAAACATTCATTTCTGAATTTGAAATTATTATAAGACGTACAGTATAAAAACTGCTAATTCCAAAAACAGGCCTTTGTGCTATAAAAAAAATTAATAAGCCCTACGAAGCCGTGATTTACAGTGACTTTAGAACAGCTAAGGGGCATTGTTCTAAATTCAGAATGGTGCAGATTTATGGTACCCAACCCCTATAAATAAAAGGTCCCTATGCATGGTTCTTTATAACGTCACATAACCGTTATACATTTTATTTTTAAAAGCCAAATACCACATTTTCTCTTCTACTAAAGTAGTAATTAAATTGCATGTTTGTATTTTAATTATAATGTATAATGTAAATTATAGTTAATTTAAATGAAAGCAGTTACAGTTGTTCAATTTTACAGAGTACTTCTGCACCAGTGGCCTCCTCTCCAGCAGCACCAGTGGCCTCCTCTCCAGCAGCACCAGTGGCCTCCTCTCCAGCAGCACCAGTGGCCTTCTCTCCAGCAGCACCAGTGGCCTTCTCTCCAGCAGCACCAGTGGCCTCCTCTCCAGCAGCACCAGTGGCCTTCTCTCCAGCAGCACCAGTGGCCTCCTCTCCAGCAGCACCAGTGGCCTTCTCTCCAGCAGCACCAGTGGCCTCCTCTCCAGCAGCACCAGTGGCCTCCTCTCCAGCAGCACCAGTGGCCTTCTCTCCAGCAGCACCAGTGGCCTCCTCTCCAGCAGCACCAGTGGCCTTCTCTCCAGCAGCACCAGTGGCCTCCTCTCCAGCAGCACCAGTGGCCTTCTCTCCAGCAGCACCAGTGGCCTTCTCTCCAGCAGCACCAGTGGCCTTCTCTCCAGCAGCACCAATGGCCTCCTCTCCAGCAGCACCAGTGGCCTCCTCTCCAGCAGCACCAGTGGCCTTCTCTCCAGCAGCACCAGTGGCCTCCTCTCCAGCAGCACCAGTGGCCTTCTCTCCAGCAGCACCAGTGGCCTCCTCTCCAGCAGCACCAGTGGCCTCCTCTCCAGCAGCACCAGTGGCCTTCTCTCCAGCAGCACCAGTGGCCTTCTCTCCAGCAGCACCAGTGGCCTCCTCTCCAGCAGCACCAGTGGCCTTCTCTCCAGCAGCACCAGTGGCCTTCTCTCCAGCAGCACCAGTGGCCTCCTCTCCAGCAGCACCAGTGGCCTTCTCTCCAGCAGCACCAGTGGCCTCCTCTCCAGCAGCACCAGTGGCCTTCTCTCCAGCAGCACCAGTGGCCTTCTCTCCAGCAGCACCAGTGGCCTCCTCTCCAGCAGCACCAGTGGCCTTCTCTCCAGCAGCACCAGTGGCCTTCTCTCCAGCAGCACCAGTGGCCTCCTCTCCAGCAGCACCAGTGGCCTCCTCTCCAGCAGCACCAGTGGCCTCCTCTCCAGCAGCACCAGTGGCCTTCTCTCCAGCAGCACCAGTGGCCTCCTCTCCAGCAGCACCAGTGGCCTTCTCTCCAGCAGCACCAGTGGCCTCCTCTCCAGCAGCACCAGTGGCCTTCTCTCCAGCAGCACCAGTGGCCTTCTTTCCAGCAGCACCAGTGGCCTTCTCTCCAGCAGCACCAGTGGCCTCCTCTCCAGCAGCACCAGTGGCCTTCTCTCCAGCAGCACCAGTGGCCTTCTCTCCAGCAGCACCAGTGGCCTCCTCTCCAGCAGCACCAGTGGCCTTCTCTCCAGCAGCACCAGTGGCCTCCTCTCCAGCAGCACCAGTGGCCTTCTCTCCAGCAGCACCAGCAGCACCAGTGGCCTTCTCTTCAGCAGCACCAGTGGCCTTCTCTCCAGCAGCACCAGTGGCCTCCTCTCCAGCAGCACCAGTGGCCTCCTCTCCAGCAGCACCAGTGGCCTTCTCTCCAGCAGCACCAGTGGCCTCCTCTCCAGCAGCACCAGTGGCCTTCTCTCCAGCAGCACCAGTGGCCTCCTCTCCAGCAGCACCAGTGGCACCAGTGGCCTCCTCTCCAGCAGCACCAGTGGCCTCCTCTCCAGCAGCACCAGTGGCCTCCTCTCCAGCAGCACCAGTGGCCTTCTCTCCAGCAGCACCAGTGGCCTTCTCTCCAGCAGCACCAGTGGCCTTCTCTCCAGCAGCACCAGTGGCCTCCTCTCCAGCAGCACCAGTGGCCTTCTCTCCAGCAGCACCAGTGGCCTCCTCTCCAGCAGCACCAGTGGCCTTCTCTCCAGCAGCACCAGTGGCCTTCTCTCCAGCAGCACCAGTGGCCTCCTCTCCAGCAGCACCAGTGGCCTTCTCTCCAGCAGCACCAGTGGCCTCCTCTCCAGCAGCACCAGTGGCCTCCTCTCCAGCAGCACCAGTGGCCTCCTCTCCAGCAGCACCAGTGGCCTCCTCTCCAGCAGCACCAGTGGCCTTCTCTCCAGCAGCACCAGTGGCCTCCTCTCCAGCAGCACCAGTGGCCTTCTCTCCAGCAGCACCAGTGGCCTCCTCTCCAGCAGCACCAGTGGCCTTCTCTCCAGCAGCACCAGTGGCCTTCTCTCCAGCAGCACCAGTGGCCTCCTCTCCAGCAGCACCAGTGGCCTCCTCTCCAGCAGCACCAGTGGCCTTCTCTCCAGCAGCACCAGTGGCCTCCTCTCCAGCAGCACCAGTGGCCTTCTCTCCAGCAGCACCAGTGGCCTCCTCTCCAGCAGCACCAGTGGCCTCCTCTCCAGCAGCACCAGTGGCCTTCTCTCCAGCAGCACCAGTGGCCTCCTCTCCAGCAGCACCAGTGGCCTTCTCTCCAGCAGCACCAGTGGCCTCCTCTCCAGCAGCACCAGTGGCCTCCTCTCCAGCAGCACCAGTGGCCTTCTCTCCAGCAGCACCAGTGGCCTTCTCTCCAGCAGCACCAGTGGCCTTCTCTCCAGCAGCACCAGTGGCCTCCTCTCCAGCAGCACCAGTGGCCTTCTCTCCAGCAGCACCAGTGGCCTCCTCTCCAGCAGCACCAGTGGCCTTCTCTCCAGCAGCACCAGTGGCCTCCTCTCCAGCAGCACCAGTGGCCTCCTCTCCAGCAGCACCAGTGGCCTCCTCTCCAGCAGCACCAGTGGCACCAGTGGCCTCCACTCCAGCAGCACCAGTGGCCTCCTCTCCAGCAGCACCAGTGGCCTCCTCTCCAGCAGCACCAGTGGCCTCCTCTCCAGCAGCACCAGTGGCCTTCTCTCCAGCAGCACCAGTGGCCTCCTCTCCAGCAGCACCAGTGGCCTCCTCTCCAGCAGCACCAGTGGCCTTCTCTCCAGCAGCACCAGTGGCCTCCTCTCCAGCAGCACCAGTGGCCTTCTCTCCAGCAGCACCAGTGGCCTCCTCTCCAGCAGCACCAGTGGCCTTCTCTCCAGCAGCACCAGTGGCCTTCTCTCCAGCAGCACCAGTGGCCTCCTCTCCAGCAGCACCAGTGGCCTCCTCTCCAGCAGCACCAGTGGCCTCCTCTCCAGCAGCACCAGTGGCCTTCTCTCCAGCAGCACCAGTGGCACCAGTGGCCTCCTCTCCAGCAGCACCAGTTGCTTCCTCTCCAGCAGCACCAGTGGCCTCCTCTCCAGCAGCACCAGTGGCCTTCTCTCCAGCAGCACCAGTGGCACCAGTGGCCTCCTCTCCAGCAGCACCAGTGGCCTCCTCTCCAGCAGCACCAGTGGCCTTCTCTCCAGCAGCACCAGTGGCCTTCTCTCCAGCAGCACCAGTGGCCTTCTCTTCACTCAGTCCAGTTGCAGATATATATATCTCAGACGAAGATGAGGATGAGTAAGTGATTTTATATTGTTGTTAAATGTATTTATAGTTACAACAAAAGATGAAGTAACATTTTGTTTTATTTCTAGTTTTCAGTGTTGACCTCAAAGCGTTATTAACTACAATGCTAAGCAAAGTGGATTTTACATTTACACCTGCTTCCAACCAAATCAATACCACAAGATGCAACATCCTAGAAAGTGGTATTAGAGCTTTTCGATTCAACGATTTAACCCTGAGGCAAAATTGGACGTTGTGTTTAGAGACGCTGATGGAATTGGCGAGGGGGCGGCTGACGAGGGTGGTCCTTCTCGAGAATTTTTAACTTTGCTGATGAGGAAAATTCACACATGCGAAATATTTGATGGAGAAGACTGGAATAAAATGCTTGCCTGCAATTCCAAAGGTACCGGTAACCTAATGTTTAAAGTCCCTGTAAAGGCAATTCTAAAAAAAAAATCTAAACACATTAAAAATGTTAGAAATGTATTGCTAAAACATATTACAAAGACTGTGAACTGTGAAGTACTGAATTGTGGAGTTAGACCGTTAAACAGTTTTTCACCATTGCTGTGTTCCGGATTTTCTGGGCGGGGCTAAAACGGGGGCTCGATGACGCACTGGAGCCCCTGAGCTCCTGGACACGCCCCTACTTGATGACGCACTGGAGCCCCTGAAGCTGCCCCCTCCCCTATCAGTTCGCTGCTCAATCGCGAGTTACTGTCAGTATTATTTACTTCAGCCTACAGTTTGCTAGCTAGCTATGCCTTCGGCACAGAAATGCGTTTACCTGGATGCGATCACTTACAAAACAGATCGGCGTCCTCTTTTAATTTCCGAACAACGATCATATCAACAAGGGGTGGATTAATTTTGTGAAGAGCCACCTTGATGGAGAGCTGAGGATCACCACCAACACCCGCCTCTGTAGTGATCATTTTACACAGGATAGTTTGATAAACTTTCGTCTGAGACAACTGGAATACACTGATAATCCGCTGTTACTGGTGAATGGGGCCGAGCCGACTATCTCCCGCCTCAGCCTTCATCCTCCCGTCGCGCCGACAACTGGTGCCATCATCGGCAGTGCGTGCCGCGAGTCATCTTTCCCGCGAGTGGGCGTGGTTTCCGCGCAGCCAGCGGACACGCCCCCAGCGTTTGAAAGCAGAGACCACTGCTAATTTTTTCAAGATTTTGATAGCTTATTTTATTTACTTGGCTGCTTTTTTTATCATTCAAATTTGGCTGGGTGGCTAATAACACATTTTTCTGTGGTGTGACAAACTCAGAACACATACTTAATTTTGACTTTACAGGGACTTTAATGTTTATTTTTTGTGTTTTACATTAAACATAGTGGAAAAAGTGTTTACCTCATTGATCATTTTCCTGTAATTCTGCACATTTTTACACAGAGTTATTAAGTCTTTAAAGGGATAGTTCATCCAAAAATGAAAATTCTATCATCATTTACTCACCCTCAAGTTGTTCCAAACCTGTATGAGTTTCTTTGTTCTGCTGAACATAAAGGAAGATATTTGGAATAATGTTTGTAACCAAACAGATCTCGGTCCCCATTGACTATCATAGTATATATTTTTCCTACTATGAAAGTCAATGGGGACCGAGATCTGTTTGGTTACAAACATTATTCCAAATATCTTCCTTTATGTTCAGCAGAACAAAGAAACTCATACAGGTTTGGAACAACTTGAGGGTGAGTAAATGATGATAGAATTTTCATTTTTGGATGGACTATCCCTTTAAACAAAACCTGTTTAAGTTAACACCTAGTGCCCATGAGTCAATACCAGTTTACACCCCATTAGCAGCACACACTTTATAAGCACCATTTACAGACATAATAATGCTTCTCACATTTGCATTGCAGCATTGTACAATGGAATGTACAAACTAGTTGGACAAATGATAGCCGTATGCCTGGTACATGGTGGTGTGGAGCCACATTTTTTTTCACAAAGACTGCTCTGTCAGGTGTGCAACCTTCAGCCCCCAGTACCAGACCTTCAACAGATTGTAGACTATGACTTCAGAGAAAAGATGATCAAGGTATGTCAATTCAATTTTTTCAATTCAATTCAAGTTCTTTATTCAGTCATGATGTTTTTTACAGACACAATAATAATCACATCAGCAAAATAATAGCATTCAATGCTGAATAGGAGCATGAGGAAGACCTAGTCTTATAATTTCATGCCCCTTTTTCCAATAATCTGAACTGACACAAAACAGATGGCTCGCCGTTTTTTTTTCTGTCGAGATACAAAATAACTTCACATCTAAATAATTAACAATTTCAAATTTGTCAAACATTAGTTCTTATACTTCACTGCCTTCGTATTTTCTAAGTACATATTTTTTATACATTTTATTGAATTGAACAATCGTGTTACATGATTTTTGCACAGTATCCAAGGAGTTCCATAAATTGATCCCAATTACAAGAAACCCTTTTTGTTTTTGTGAGGTGCGTGAATATGGTACACAAAAATGGCCTTTTCTTCTATTATTACTGTCTGTAATTATCATAAATTTGTTTTGAATATGTATTGGCACCAAATTATTTTTCACTCTTCACATAGTTTGTAGTATTTTAAATTTAACCAACTCTTTAAATTTCAAGGTCTGCAATTTTATAAACAGTTTGTTTGTGTGATCTCGTAAACCTTTGAAAGTCACTATTCTTATCGCTTTCTTCTGCAATAAGAACAGCCTTTCTGTATAACTGGTGCATGCATTACCCCACACTTCAATGCAGTATGTTAAATATGGAACAATTAAGGTTAAATATAGAAGCTGTAATGAAGCTTCACCTAATGTGTGTTTAACATTATAAAGAATACCAATATTTTTGCTAACTTTACCTTTGATATGATCAATATGAGGCTTCCAGCTAAGTTTGCTGTCTAGGATAACTCCCAAAAATTTGATTTCTGAAACACATTCTATATTTACATCCTCAATAACTAAATTTGTGCATTCCTGTTTTCCCTTATTTCCAAAAACCATATAATTTGTCTTATCCCAATTTAGAAACAATTTATTACAATCAAACCATTTCTTTAATTCTGTCATTTCCCTTTCAATAATGGCCATTAATTCATTTAAATCTGTCCCAGTCTTGAACACAGTTGTGTCATCAGCAAACAACAAAAAATGTATGTCTTTGGAAGCCTCAAATATATCATTAATAAATAATATAAAAAGTTTAGGGCCAATTACAGAACCCTGTGGAATTCCGCATACAACAGTTTTACAGTCCGAGTTATGCTTTTTAAATTGAACGTATTGACTTCTACTTAAATAGCTTTCAAGCCATTTATATGTCTGACCCCTCAATCCATAGTGTTGTAGTTTTGTCAACAACAGGTTATGATTGACAGTGTCAAACGCTTTCTGTAAGTCCAGGAATATACTTACAAGATACTGTTTTTTGTCCATTGCAGCAAGAATTTCTTCAGTTAAATGAATTAGTGCAGTAGCAGTTGATCTATTGGATCGAAATCCGTATTGATAATCAAAAAGTAAATCATTTTTTTCCAAAAATAAATCTAATTTATAAGTAAACCATTTTTCTATTATTTTAGAAAACTGTGAAAGTATTGAAACGGGTCGATAATTATTAAACTCGTGTTTATCTCCTTTTTTAAAAATAGGTATTATCTTCGCAGTCTTCATCTTTTGAGGAAAAACACCTGAACTAAAAGAAAGATTGAAAATATAAGTTAGCGGTCGAAGTGTCACGGTTTAGAGAGAGAGAACCCAGGCGCAGAATGAACAGTGAGCAAACAGTTTATTATGGACAATTCGTACAGATGAGGATACTCAGAACACCACATTTAGCAGGCGGGCGACCAGGACATCAAACAACGGAGAGGATGAGTGGTGTGAATAATGTTGAGTGGAAGCCAAACAGGAACCAGAATGAAGATAACTCCAAACGATCTCAGAGGTTGTCAATTTCTGTGGAAACTTAATGCACACATGGAACACAGACAACACACCAAAACGAACCAGCAAAGACAAGAGGAAAAGAAGCACAATATAAAGGGACTAGAACACATAAGGATCAGGTGAGCACAATTAATGAAAGGGACCAAAGCACATGAGGATCAGGTGAGCACAATTAGTGAAATGAGGGCAAGACGAGAACTAAACAATGGGGCGTGGTAACAGAAAACAAGGAGGCAGGACAAGAGGAGCACATGGCAAACACAAACAAAGACAGAGCCATGTGCTCAGACACAAAACCAACAAGGAAACATTAAACAATGACAAAACAGACAAGACAGTAAGAGCAGGATCCTGACACGAAGTATACAATCTATCGTTTTTTTACAATGATCATATCTATTCCATCACCATCACAAGAAGTTTTAATTTTGCACTTTCTCACAATATCTAAGATTTCGGTTCCGGTGACTTCATTGAGAAACATTGACTGTAAAATTCTACTACTTACTGTCGCACTATTACACCATGCAACATGATTGGATTTTTCAAGTCTTTTCGCAATATTAGGTCCGACATTGACAAAGAAGGAATTAAACTCATTTGCAATATATGTTCCATTATTAATAACCTTTCCTTTGTGCTCAAAATACTCTGGTAAATTTTTACTCTGAGAATTTGGCTTCATAACCTTGTTTAGAATTTTCCAAGTTTCTTTAATATTAGTCTTATAATCATATAATTTGTTTTTATAATAGTCTTTTTTTGGGTATGTATTAGGCGACAGTTGTAATATCTTAGAATGCATGAATTGCTAACCTTAACTTTAAAGGGAGCGGATGGCAGTGTGAGAGAACCTCTGGTATATTGAGTCAAAGTGCACTCTTCGTTTGTTTTATGATGTTCCCTTAGGTGCAATTATAGCATTACTATAGTTTTTTGGACACAAAAACTTTTACATTTTAGTGATTTTTGACCTTTTCCCGACCTGTTTCTCATCCTCTGATTCAAACAGTCTGTTTTGGGGTTTTCCCCTTTAAGAGTTCAGTGTTAACGCCCACTGTTATGATTGGCTAACGTCACTGGCTAAAAGTAGTTTTAAAGCTACACTATGTAGGATTTTCTCTCATCTAGCCGTGAAATTGTTTATGACTACCAACTGAATATTACTTTCTAACCCCTCCCATTCCGAGGGCGTTTTAACTACTACGGTGGAGCTGTAATTAGAGCTTGATTAAATAAATGCTTTGTTTATAATGGGGAGGACATCTTAAGCTATGAAACTTGCAGGAAGTTTTAATAGTGCAAAGACCTCTTATATACCAAAAGATCAAGGCAAATTTGGTTTCTCATGTCATGACCCCTTAAAAAAAGCTGTGTGTGCATAAAATATCGAACAATAATTTGTTTCTTTTTGAAATTTAAAAGACAAGTTCGGTATTTTACACTTAAAGCCCTGTTTTCAGATCGTTTCTGATGAAATAGAACAGTTAAGATTCTTTTGCAGCATCTTTTGCAGCGATTTTTGTGTGAGCATATCAGTGAACACCTCTGGCCTGACCACTCGGTGAGTTTCACGTCTTTGTAAACGAAAGTTCAATGTGTTTTAGGAAGGATTGTTCTGTGCACACATTTCTCATCTATCATCTGCCTGTATATCATAATGGGTTCTGTCTAAATCTACAGTAATCTCTTTTACCCTAATATATTATTAAAATTATTTTATGTTACCCAAAGATGTTTATGTCATCATCATTATCTTTATACATCTATAAAACTTAACCTTGTGTGTGTGGAAAAAAATGTTTGAAATGTTCATGGTACTCTTTTAAATATTAGGATGGTAGACAGTTTACATTTTGCAACTTACAGTGTGGCAAATATGAATGAAAGTACAAATAAGGTACTAGAGCTGTGGTGAAGGAAAAGTTTATTAACTAATCGACTGTCTGGTCTTGGGTTCTTTTATAAAGCTTTTTGTACTTTTTATTAATTTTTTTTAGCTTGACCAGCATTTTAGCATATATATATATATATATATATATATATATAATATATATATATATATATATATATATATATATGTTCAACAACGTGAGGGCCATTAAACTTTGACAACTATTTTCATGGCCATTCTATATTTGCAAAATGGTCATTGACTTTTTCCTGTTCATTTGTACTAGAGGGAACTGCATACCCACTCACCTTGGAGAAGATTCTTCAGGGTATATACAGAAATTCTTAAGTTGAATTTAATACCTTTTAATACCTTTTTTAATACCGTCACAATATTTTTTAATACCAGCGCGACTTCAAGATGCAACTGTAGCGGTGTAAAGTAATGAAATATCTTTCCAAAAATAATAAAACATTTCATCACAATTTAATGAGGTGATTATAACTTAACTTCAACCCTGGACTCAAAAACAACATAGAGACAGATAGAGTTTGGTGGCCGATCCTTTCTTGCCTGTTTTTTTTTTTTTTTTTTTTTTAAGCTGTGATTTTACCCCTTGATTTCATAGCTTTGTAAGATAAAATCCTTCTTTGCTAGACCTGATAATTATTTTGGTCTATAATCATATCAATATCAAAAAGTAGAATAAAAAAGTAGCATTAAAAAGTTTATTTTAACTAAGTCTAACTTTCTACCATAAACTGTACAATTGAATAAAATTAGCTGCCAGATAAAAAATTAGCTATTAGATAACTTGCTTTGCACCTTTTTTTTTTTTCTGGTTTCACCTCACTCCAGTCTAAACTAAATGTTTGGTTTTTTTTGGTAATGTTTCTACACATTATGATATAAGTAACCTGAAAATACTACGTAGTTTACATGCATGAATACATGAATTGTTTGTTTATGTTACTTAACAGTGCATTAACTAATGTTAACAAATACAACTTTTGATTTCAATAATGTAGGCTACTAGTAAATGGTGAAATTAACATTAAGAAAGATTAATTAATGCTGTAGAAGTGCAGTTTATTAATAGTTAATGTTAATGTAGTTGACTAGAGTTTAATAAATGGAACCATATTGTAAAATGTTACCGAAAATGTTAGAAGAAGATAAGGCAATTTATTTTAGCACAATTCACACCCAGCGGTAATTCAAGAAATAAATCTCAGAATGCGCCACGTGAAACTTCGGTCTTCCGACCTTTTACCATCGTGTCAATAGATTTTGATTAATATGAGCGAGAGAGAGCAAGAGTGGAGAGAGTGCGCGCGCGCGACCGGGGCTCTCTCTGTTCTTTCAGTTAACATGTCATGCACCCTGTCACGAGCGCAGCAGTCATCTACATTAGGCTACTCACCGATCAAATAAGGCTTTGGCGGGCGCCAAAAAAAATTCAGTGCAGCAGTAACCCCGATGTCTCTAATTACTGAAATAGAAGCGAACTCGCGAACAGGTTTGGCAGCAAGCAGGGATGCAAACACATGTATGGTCAAAAAAGAGAGAGGTTATCGAAGCCCTCGCCCCGCGGCAAATTTCCAGATACTTACATAATTGTGATGAATTTAGTTATTATTTTGCAGTGTAAGATTACAGTTAACACCTTTAAATATTACATAAATGTATTATGTATTTTTATTAAACTTAATGAGTGTATAAATCAGCAGCAAAAAGTAATTCTTGAAAAAATCTGCAAAGTAATTTTATAAAATCTAAACATGTTAATAAAAACAAATTACTATTAGTACTCTTCTAAAATTCAATCAGGCAATCATACATTTCACAATTTTATATTTATATATTAATGTCAAGAATTCAGAAGTGTATATTTATATAGCCTACACTACACAGAAATAATATACAATTAAATTATGCTTATTTTAAATGTATTGAGCAGGCTAGGTATAAAAAAAATACAGGCTTTTAATAATCTTTCAGTGCGCAAAACCATGATGATATGAAACGCTTCAAAACAGAGCGCACAAAGCGCGTATGCGCATCGCGGGTGCAGAATGATGTGCTCAAGGCAATATGGAGACACAGTGTTCAGCGCTGCGCTGCACAAGTGCGCATTTAAAAGTTCACGGCACAACAAAGCGAAGAAATGTCGAGCGCACAAATCCTAGAGTATATCTGTCCAACAGTTTATTGATCATTTGTTTCACAGTTTTAAATTCCAGTTATTGTGCGTTTGATGCCGATTCACTGTCCTTGTGATGTGTGTGATCTAACAAGCACACGGTAGTGAGTCGTTTAAAAACAGCAACAAACTCCAACAAAATAAAGTCATTTTATGCAAATCCACAGCCTTTTATCTACAGATCATGCATTATAATGTGAATATATCGGAGAGAGTTTTACCGTGCATCCAACCGGAAGAGGCGCGCGCGCTGTTTGAATACTGAATGGAGAGTGATTGACAGCCGCAGAGGAGGGAAACCGAGTTTCCGTATACTTTAATGATGTAAATAGACTTCTGTCCCTCACATTAAGCTGTGGAATGACTTCAGATGACTTTGTCACCCAAACTGACGTGAAAAAAAGCGGGAGGCGCCGAAAAGCGCGCTGTTTGCATCCCTGAGCAAGCCAGCCGGGTACCAAGTTTGTTTCAGCGCGCGCTGCGAACGAAAACCACGTCACATGATATCGCTCAGGTTCTACTCGCAACATATAAATAAATCCACGCGAATTTTAGAAGAAAGGCCTGCACTTAACACAAATTGAAACTCATAGGCCTAGCTGGATGGGGGTTCGAAAATTTAATACCTCGACAGATGACATTTATTACTTTTTAATACTTTTTAATGGCCTTAATTTTGGCTAATTTCATTTACTACCTTTTAATACTTTTTACAACCCCGCGGACACCCTGTTCTTGGATTTGTGTCAGGATGCACTGCTATTCCAAGGTTAGGGTTCCCAGTGGAACCAAAATTAGAGTTCCTACACCCTCAAGAGAATGAGGCCATCCGATGTTTCCCCGAAGCGAATACCTGTGGCATTGTCTTGAGGCTGCCAATCCATCAGAATTATGAATTGTTCAGGGAAAGTATGGAAAGTGGTATTTTGCAATCCCCCACTTTTGGAGTAATGTAAAGTAATGTGGAGTTATGTTTATGTTTTAATGTTATATTATGGACACGTTAGTATACATTTAATATACATTTGTACTACTTACCTTTTGTGATGTTTGTGGGTATTGTAGAGTTTTGTTCTTTTCTTCAGTTATGTTTTGTGATATCTATGATCTGTATGTACATATGAAAGTGTTCAGATTACACAAAATGAAATTCAGCAAAACAGTAAAAATTTATTGATGACACTACCAATGTGATTTATGTTGTGATACTTTATACATGTTATTGTACTGAGAAAAGCCCAGGGATATGACAAAACAAAACAAAAAACATTTTTAATTTAAACACACTTTGATATAGGTTGCAGCTGGACCAGGACCAAAATTGTTTAGTACTGGCATAAACTATAGATCATGAGACAGAAAAGTAGAGGGGAGAAACAGATGTGAACATGACACATGCATTGAGCAACACTTCCAAGTGTACAAGGTTCAGACACTTCAAAATGAAAATTCTGTCATAATTCACTTTTTTTTCATACTATGAAGTCAATAGGGTCCATCAACTGTCTGATTACCGACATTCTTCCAAATATCTTCCTTTGTGTTGTGAGAATTCATACAGTTTTGAAACATCTTGAGGGTGAGAAATGATGACAGAATTTTTAATTTGAAGTAAAATATTCCTTTAAATGTCATTTTAAGGCCTTAGGTTTTCCACAAAAGAAAGAACATCTTTAAGAACATTTACTCCAAGATTTTCCCGGGGGCCACCAAGTGGATCAATTTGTTCAGTGAGTTGTTGCATCTCAGCATCAGCCAGAGTGAACTGGTTTGGAGGTAAAGTAACCCGTTCAGGCCAAAGCACATGAGGTACATCAGATACAGAGCGACCCTCACCACCAACTTGTTCTGCTGGATTACGCTCTTCTCCACTGGAGCCTGAGGGTCTTGCTGCAAATATTTCTCGCACTGCAGTACTCGGCTGCCTCTGCTGTGCCAGGCAACCCCGGACAAAAATTTGCAGGGGTGACTGGTGTCTCTCGGTTCGCAAACCATGATTGTTCCACTAGCCTGAGAAATTTAACAAGTCTTTATTAATTCTTGGGATGTAGACATGATGCAGAGCCCACATGTGCATTTCATTGTCTACATCCACAATGCCCTCACTCTCAAGAAAATTGAAAAGGTCATAGTACACATTTGACACCCCACGCCACAGATCGACCCAAAGTCTTTCAATTCTTTGATTGTGTGTACTCCTTCCTCTAAGAGCACTACCTCGGTCTGTGCCTCTGAACAAGTTCATGAACAGGCACACGGCGTTGTTCTCTCCACCATGGTCAGTCCTTACTCTGGAAGGGACTCCATATTTGGAAATGGCATCCAAGAAACAATCCATGACAGTGCTGCTACGATTGTTGTTGGCAGCACGAAGAAAGGTGATGAGACGACTATAGCCATCAATGGCCCCATGAATTACTATCCTCCATCTAATCAACACAAATACATAATTACTTAGTTGAACATGCTGTAGACAACAACAAAATATACTACCAGGTTGTGCTTTTGATGTGCTACATCAGCATTGTTTTACATCCATTAATGGGCATTTAAGGAAATTGTAGGAAACTCAGAATCGAAGACCAGGAGACTTGGTTCTTTCTTCAGCAGGATTCTTTATTGAGAACACGAGCTGTCGTAGCTGCAGTCATCAAGTCTAACTAACATAACTTTAAATGGTATCTTATAGGGATTCAGTGGGCAGTCCTTAAAGGTGCTGACCTGACACACAGCCTTAGGGATGACCACTAAATCTAATCATCTAAAGACAATAGAGGAAAAAGACAATAGAGGCAATTACCCCCAACTGGAGATAATGGTATTCCTCAAATTGTATAAACAGCATGGTCACGAGAACTAAGACTATGTAAACATTCACACATAGCTTGTCAAGTTATTCACACATAACTTGATTAGAAGAGAAAAGAATAATACAAATGGTTAAGTGTTTCACAACAAATATCCCCACAAAATCTAAACAACCTGTTTTAATGAATTGCTCAATTCTTATTAAAAGTGTGGCAAAAAAGTGTTTATCTAAAAAGACGAAAGAATAGAGTGGTTTAGGCATACTGAAATATTTAAGATAAAGTAAAATAAAATTAAAAACTACCTTATTAGTTTGTGGTTTCCATCCAGATGCCATAAGGAATTAGGTCCTGCGACACGGTAGGACCTTCTGCGTAGTCGCTGAGACATTGCTCTGAGAGCTGCAGCCCTTGGGTTGACACGATGCATACTGCTCCTCACTCTGCATCTCTGAACCAGAAGTCCCTCTGCCCTCAGTTGTGCTCGAACTGCCTCTGATCCAAGTTGGTCATTTCCAGCCACTAGGTCCCTGATCTTTTCATCCAAGTCTACATCAGATATGTCCGAGTATGAAGCAGACTGCAACAGATTGAAGCACCTGAAAAGATATATCCCCAGTATTTTAACATTTACTAGGAGTTCTAAAATAAATCAAAAGATGCACTCAGCATTTTTCATTTGATTATGATCAAATGAGATGAGGTCACCAGTCATATCAGTGACCAAACAGATGACATTTTATTCTCTGTGGATGGGGTATAATGCATGCAGTCAATGGATATATTTATTATATAATACAATTTACCTTAAACGTCGTTTAACTGTGGACACGGAGGTGTGTAGAATATCTGCAATCTGTGTTACAGTGAAGCCACAAAACAACAGAAATGACAGTTGATCCTGAGTAATGACATAAGACGGTGCCCCTCTGGATCCATTACTATTCAGTGGAGGTCGATATCCAGTACTTTCTGTAGAAAAACAATATTCTGCTTTTATAAAACAATTTTCTGAAATTGTACAAAATGATATAACTAATATTTTGTGTTCTCTGAATGCTTCTCATGCTTGTGATACAAATAATTTAAACATGACTTTTCTTAAAACTCATGCCAGTACTCTTATACCACTCTTTCATCATTTAGTTAATTTGTGTATTAGACAATCAGTATTTCCTGCCTTGTGGAAAACGGCCCAGATCACCCCGATGTTTAAGTCTGATGATCCAACTAATATTTCCAACTACCGTCCAATTGCAATTCTCCCAACCATTTCCAAGTTGCTTGAAAAAATATTGTATAATCAACTAATTAACCACCTTGAAAATAATAACCTGCTCAGTGATTGCCAGCATGGCTTTCGACCCTTGCGGTCAACTATGTCGGCTTTGTTGCTTCTCACTGAGCAAATACGTGCGTCTTTAAACAAGGGTCAGATTACTGGAGTTATATACATAGATTTTCAGAAAGCTTTCGATACAGTCAATCATCAAATTCTGTTAAACAAACTTCTTTCTTTTCATTTGTCATTTTCCGCAATAGATATTTTTACATCATATTTAAGTGACAGATCTCAGACTGTAAGAATCGGCTCAGTAACATCACAGCCACGAGTGTGTTCTATGGGAGTTCCACAGGGCAGTATTTTAGGTCCTTTACTTTTCCTTATGTATATTAATGATCTTCCTTGTGTTTTGAATTTTTCTAGTTCTTTGCTATATGCTGATGACACTGTTATTTTTCTTTCTGGTTCTAATATCGACACAATCAATTACAGACTTAACACAGATCTGCAGCATTTACATAACTGGCTGCAAGATAATCATTTAACACTTAATGTCAAGAAAACACAATGCATGTATTTCTATTCATCTAGGAGACAGCTATCCATATCCAATCCTATCACTTTTTCTAATCAAACGCTTTCAATTGTATCAGCATATAAGTATTTGGGAGTCTATCTTGACTCACATCTTACTTATCAAGAACATGTTCAAACCCTAACCAGAAAGTTAAACCAAAAGTTATATGTTTATAGCAAAATTAGACCATATTTGTTGCTTTCTGTTTCAAAAACCTATCTTCATGCCATCATTCTGTCCACTTTGTCGTATTGTTTACCTGTTTGGTCACTAACAACAAATGAGATTATTGAACCTGTAATAAGAATTTATAATAGAGCTCATAAGATCCATGTCAGGCTTCCAGGCTGGACTCACCACTGTACTGCACTATCTTTGTGTAATGCCTTGACATTTCAGAACTATAAAATAAGCCATGGGATAAACTTGTTTTATCAAATCTCAAATGGACACACTGTAACTGCTCTAAACGAATTGGTTCCGAAACTTAGCTCAAGGTCTGAGCGCACTACGAGATCTTTTACAAATGGACTCTTGCCTTTACCGGCTTTTAAAAACTGTTATGGACAGAGATCTTTTTTTCATGTGCTCACTAAAACCTGGAATGAGATCCCACAGCACATCAGAACTATCACATCAAGAAGACTATTTAAAATAACATTTGCTCGCCATTTAATGGACAGGTATAGCTGTGACCATTGAGACGGCTCTATAGCCCCTCTTGTTGTCCAATATCTTGGTTTGTGTGTCTGTTGTTGTCTCTAGCTGTTTAGTGTGTGAACTTTGTTGTGTATGTGGTTTATATGTTCTGCAGAGCAGGAACCTGCTGAAAATCAGTTTTATACTGAGCCAGGCCCGATTGTCCTTAATCTTTTCCTGTTTTAAAAATATAAATAAATAAATAAATAAATAAAACACTTGATTAGGAAAAAGGTTGACTACATGATAATTTTCCTATAGTTCAGAAGGCTTAAACAATTCCCGGAGGGCCACTGCCCTGCAGAGTTTAGCTCCAACCAAAAACACCTGATCCAGTTAATGCAGTGCATTATGGGATTGAATGTCTGCACTCGATAACGTCCACTATGGTTTTGGACACCACTACAAATGGCTGTCCCTAGTGCACTATTTAATTCTTTATTTTGTTTGCAAAACAGTTTGGCATTTACCTTCCTGCACTCTCGGTTCAGAAGTTTGAATCTCCTGAATAAAATCTGATACTTCATGGATTATCTCATCTGCTGCCTGAGAATTTAGAAGCCTCCCCTTTGCCCATTCCAGGCTCCTCAGCATGGTTTGAAGTCTGAAAAGTAAAAAATAAATAAATAATAAATAAATTTTATAATCTAAATTTTTACTACAAATACAGCAAGGTGGCTCAACACCAGTAGAACATATCTGCCAACTTTTTTTTGGGGGGGGGGGGGTATATACAATAAGTGTATTGTGATTGTCAAAACATTTTAGTGACTAAACTGAATTTTATTAGGTTTCACGAGTTCACACTTACATATAATTTGAAGGGGTAAAGTTTAATGCGTATTTGGCGTGCTGTCCGGAGGGAGGGCTCCGAGCTCGGAGTTCGGCCCGAACCCAGAGTACTCCCCCCGTATGTAAGTGTTTAGGACTAGAAGCGTGGAGAAGGGGTGGTGGAGGGATGCTGCAAAAACTGTCAATGGAATGAGGTGAGACTGCTGAGTATATATATACACCTCTTACCATTGATTGCTGAGTTCTCTCCACCAGTGGTGTAGTCCTAAAAAAAAAAGTGGTTTACTACACCCCCCCAGAGAAAAAAATAATTAAAGGCAAAAACATGTCAGAAGTCATTGTTTATTTGGTTTATTAGGTATATATCAATTCATATACATTTATATCAATTTACAAGTCATTGTTTTTTTTGTTAATTAGGAATATATACATTTAAAACTACATTTACAATCTGGCGTTTTTTTTATTTACATTTATCTATTATGCATTTTTTTTACAGTACGTTCCAAACAGATTTACTATTTTTTGTTATATTAACAGATTTACATTGACGTGACTGAGGGTCATTTGCAGTGCGATGATGTCTTGCCCAGGAATTAACATATTTCTCTGGGTTGAACAGTGAAATTGGTGGGCCATTCAGGTTGATCATCATTAAATTTGAAACATGTGAAACAAGAAGCAAAGACCTCTTGTTGGTCAAGATGGTATTCATCAGACTGAAACCTCTTTCACATTCTGCAGTACTTACAGGAAAAGTCTGCATGCAGTTCTTAAGGGGTTTCAAATTCTGACTTTCAGTTTGGGGAGATTCAATTAAGTCTCGCATTCCCTTAATGGCCTGGTCAGGGCACACATTAAAACGTGCACAAAGCCTACAAATCTCTGCTTCACCATAACGAATGCTAGGCTCTGATGGCCACCTGCTTGTGTCAAGAATACTTAAATCTTTGAGAATGTCTTCTTCAAAAGGAAGACGTTTCTGTAGACTGTCAATTAGCCTTTGCAAGAATTCCTCAGTGTTAATGGACTTCATCTTAGGGTTTGACTTCAAGTGCACATCTTTAAATGTGCCATGATCCTTTGCTTCCAGGGCAGCTGATAGTTTCTCTCCTGGTTGAGTTTTAAATGATGTTGAAACTCTGATTGCTCTTTTCACAAGAAGATCTGCTCTGAGTAGGGTCATAGTTTGAGCTTGTAGTTCCTCAGAGACAATGGACAGTTCATGCAAGGTATCATACATCAAACCAAGATCACAGAGAAATTCTGGGCTCTTCAGTCTGTCACACAAGCCTCTGTATGTCTGTCTCTCAGTGCAGGTCCTCTGGTCATCATTGGAGGCCTTTTCAAAGTGTCTGGCAAGAGCAGTAAAAGAGGTCCAGACAGCCCGAACGGTCCGAAAACTGCTGGCAACCCATCTAACATCTAAGATTCTGCCAATTTTGAGAACCTGAGAGCCAACCTCAGCTGCTGATTCTAAAAGCTCTCTTTGGTTTTTGTTTGATTTGCTATAGATGTTGTGCAATTTTTCAACAAAGACTCTGAAGTGATTTATAGCAGTAACTTTATCTACAGCATCAGAAACTGCCAGTTCTAACCTATGATTCATGCAGTGCCAAGTGAGCAGGTTTGGAAATCTCATTTTCAATTTAGTTGACACACCAGAGTGTTTTCCTAACATTACACTAGCACCATCTGAGACAAAAGATACCCAGTTTTGTTTTAGCCACTCCTCTGTGAATCCAGCTTTTGTTAGGCAACTCATTAAAGCATCAGTTATTCCTTCAGATGTCTGGTCCTTAAGTTCCACTAGATCAAGAAATATGAACTCTGGCGGTTCACCTAGCACAGAGGTTTTGATGTTAACAATCAAGGTGGTTCTTCTACTCAAGGTGGAAGCCTCATCTATTAGTACAGCTAGTTTGCTTGAGGATCTAATAATGTTATTCACAATTGAACACTGCATTTCTTTCGCAATGCTTTCAATAATGTTGGTGGCACTGAAACGAGAGTGCAGAATGTGTCCCATTTTGACTCCATTTAGCTGCTGGAGTTCTACGAGCGTTTCGTGATCTGTGAAGGGACGATTATTTTTGGCTAGGTAATATGCAGTTCTGAACACTGAGTAAGTCTCTTTTAGTAACGACAAGTTCATTGTGTCCACATTTTTTCCCAGCACATCTTTTTTTTTTTTTTTTTTCTATATTTTCAGCATGAGCATGTGCTTTTGAGCAATAATGTCTTTTGATTTTGTTCCTTAATGAACATAAAACAGTGTCCCTGTTTTCATTGATAGAACCTTGAATTTGAAATGTAGACCACTCCATGGAAATCTGGACACCTTGTTCTTTAAAGACCCCTGTTGATCCTGCATTACAGCAGACCAGGCATCCTGTAATTAAGAAAGTAAAAATGGAATTAGTTGTATGCCATTAATTTCAGTTGTCATTTGTTTATTTTAGATTTTAGCTGCATTTTTTAAATTTATTACCACAAATGCCATAAACCATGCTTCATTCAAAGACAGCTAGGTCAAGAATTTCATGTTGTTAGCATAAAATGTTTATAAAATCTTTAAAAGAATAAGAAAAACAAACAAACATAGGCCTTAAAAAACTCCATGTTATATATGTTATGCTATAGTCATTTTAATATTAATTTAACTTGAACAATAGTCTCTGCTTTTATTTTACAAATTGTGAAAAAAGTAAAAGCTCATATGAATTAAAGTCAGATTGAACAATCACATACCAAGCCTCTTATTCTTGCACCCCAACCAAGGGTTCTTTGATTTAAAAGCTTCCCATTGGCTTTTACTCCAAATGTCCGGCCAATCTTCAGTACATGGTATGCCAGGACCTAAACAAAAACATGATTTCATTGCACACAATTTTAATGTAAAGCCTACCCTATAAGACTGATGTGCTTTATAATTTCATAAATAACAGACTAATGTTAAAGTGATAGTTCACTTAAAAATGAAAATCCTGCCATTATTTCCTCCTTCTCATGTCATTCCAAACCTGTAAGGCTCTCTGTAAGGTTCAAAACACTAATGAATATATTTTGGATTGAATCATCTGAAAGTAATGGACAATACAGTGTACACCTTTTAAAGGTTGTATCAGCGATTTCTAGCCTAAAACATAAAGTGTCAATTTCAGCTGACCTTTCTTCACGATCCGCTCGCTGCCTGCCCTATAAATTGTCTGTGAAAAAAACGTGTCTCTCTGGTCAGCCTAGGGTCCGAGATATGCCAAAAAAACAATCGGCACTACCAACCTTTCCACACATAAACAAACAGTGTTCCAACCAATCAGCGTCCGGGGTTTAGTGTTGTGGACTTTCGCTCCGCCTCCCTCACATCCCAGCACCAGTAGGAAAGTCCACAACACCAAACCCCTGACGCTGATTGGTTGGAACACTATTTGTTTATGTGTAGAAAGGTTGGTAGTGCCGATTGTTTTTTTGGCATATCTCGGACCCTAGGCTGACCAGAGAGACGCGTTTTTTTCACAAACAATTTATAGGGCAGGCAGCGAGCGGATCGTGCAGAAAGGTCAGCTGAAATTGACACTTTATGTTTTAGGCTAGAAATCGCTGATACAACCTTTAATGCAAAATATTTTAAATTGTGTTGTGAAAATCAACAAAAGTCTTGTGGGTTTGGAATAATATTAGTGTGAATAATTAATGATAGGATTTTTATTTTTGGGTGAACTATCCCTTTAACAATTGCAATTATGTGTTTTACAAAAATGACATATTAGTCTCTGAAAGTGAACTAATCCTAATAGTGAACTACTAGTCTTGAGCAGGTTATAAATCCAGCCACATTGTGAGATGCCCATCAAATTATGAGCAAACAAAAGACTATAACTGAGTGACACATAATACTAACCTACTTTCTACTCTACTAAATATTAAATCACTATAGTAAGCATTTTCCTATTATGACTTTGGAAAGACCTGAGCTGTCTGTGCTGGTCTGATAATGGCCTGTGCTGGAGGTCTGGGCTGTGCTGGTCTGACTTGGGCCTGTGCTGGAGGTCTGGGCTGTGCTGGTCTGACTTGGGCCTGTGCTGGAGGTCTGGTCTGTGCTGGTCTGACTTGGGCCTGTGCTGGAGGTCTGGGCTGTGCTGGTCTGACTTGGGCCTGTGCTGGAGGTCTGGGCTGTGCTGGTCTGACTTGGGCCTGTGCTGGAGGTCTGGGCTGTGCAGGTCTGATAATGGCCTGTGCTGGAGGTCTGGGCTGTGCTGGTCTGACTTGGGCCTGTGCTGGAGGTCTGGTCTGTGCTGGTCTGACTTGGGCCTGTGCTGGAGGTCTGGTCTGTGCTGGTCTGACTTGGGCCTGTGCTGGAGGTCTGGGCTGTGCAGGTCTGATAATAGCCTGTGCTGGAGGTCTGGGCTGTGCTGGTCTGACTTGGGCCTGTGCTGGAGGTCTGGTCTGTGCTGGTCTGACTTGGGCCTGTGCTGGAGGTCTGGGCTGTGCAGGTCTGACTTGGGCCTGTGCTGGAGGTCTGGGCTGTGCAGGTCTGATAATGGCCTGTGCTGGAGGTCTGGGCTGTGCTGGTCTGACTTGGGCCTGTGCTGGAGGTCTGGTCTGTGCTGGTCTGACTTGGGCCTGTGCTGGAGGTCTGGTCTGTGCTGGTCTGACTTGGGGCTGTGCTGGAGGTCTGGGCTGTGCTGGTCTGACTTGGGCCTGTGCTGGAGGTCTGGGCTGTGCTGGTCTGACTTGGGCCTGTGCTGGAGGTCTGGTCTGTGCTGGTCTGACTTGGGCCTGTGCTGGAGGTCTGGGCTGTGCTGGTCTGACTTGGGCCTGTGCTGGAGGTCTGGTCTGTGCTGGTCTGACTTGGGCCTGTGCTGGTCTGACTTGGGCCTGTGCTGGAGGTCTGGGCTGTGCTGGTCTGACTTGGGCCTGTGCTGGAGGTCTGGGCTGTGCTGGTCTGATAATGGCCTGTGCTGGAGGTCTGGGCTGTGCTGGTCTGACTTGGGCCTGTGCTGGAGGTCTGGTCTGTGCTGGTCTGACTTGGGGCTGTGCTGGAGGTCTGGGCTGTGCAGGTCTGACTTGGGCCTGTGCTGGAGGTCTGGGCTGTGCTGGTCTGACTTGGGCCTGTGCTGGAGGTCTGGTCTGTGCTGGTCTGACTTGGGCCTGTGCTGGAGGTCTGGGCTGTGCTGGTCTGACTTGGGCCTGTGCTGGAGGTCTGGTCTGTGCTGGTCTGACTTGGGCCTGTGCTGGTCTGACTTGGGCCTGTGCTGGAGGTCTGGGCTGTGCTGGTCTGACTTGGGCCTGTGCTGGAGGTCTGGTCTGTGCTGGTCTGACTTGGGCCTGTGCTGGAGGTCTGGTCTGTGCTGGTCTGACTTGGGCCTGTGCTGGAGGTCTGGGCTGTGCAGGTCTGATAATGGCCTGTGCTGGAGGTCTGGTCTGTGCTGGTCTGACTTGGGCCTGTGCTGGAGGTCTGGTCTGTGCTGGTCTGACTTGGGCCTGTGCTGGAGGTCTGGTCTGTGCTGGTCTGACTTGGGCCTGTGCTGGAGGTCTGGGCTGTGCAGGTCTGATAATGGCCTGTGCTGGAGGTCTGGTCTGTGCTGGTCTGACTTGGGCCTGTGCTGGAGGTCTGGGCTGTGCAGGTCTGACTTGGGCCTGTGCTGGAGGTCTGGTCTGTGCTGGTCTGACTTGGGCCTGTGCTGGAGGTCTGGTCTGTGCTGGTCTGACTTGGGCCTGTGCTGGAGGTCTGGGCTGTGCAGGTCTGACTTGGGCCTGTGCTGGAGGTCTGGGCTGTGCAGGTCTGACTTGGGCCTGTGCTGGAGGTCTGGGCTGTGCAGGTCTGACTTGGGCCTGTGCTGGAGGTCTGGTCTGTGCTGGTCTGACTTGGGCCTGTGCTGGAGGTCTGGGCTGTGCAGGTCTGATAATGGCCTGTGCTGGAGGTCTGGTCTGTGCTGGTCTGACTTGGGCCTGTGCTGGAGGTCTGGTCTGTGCTGGTCTGACTTGGGCCTGTGCTGGAGGTCTGGTCTGTGCTGGTCTGACTTGGGCCTGTGCTGGAGGTCTGGGCTGTGCAGGTCTGATAATGGCCTGTGCTGGAGGTCTGGTCTGTGCTGGTCTGACTTGGGCCTGTGCTGGAGGTCTGGGCTGTGCAGGTCTGATAATGGCCTGTGCTGGAGGTCTGGGCTGTGCTGGTCTGACTTGGGCCTGTGCTGGAGGTCTGGTCTGTGCTGGTCTGACTTGGGCCTGTGCTGGAGGTCTGGGCTGTGCAGGTCTGACTTGGGCCTGTGCTGGAGGTCTGGGCTGTGCAGGTCTGACTTGGGCCTGTGCTGGAGGTCTGGGCTGTGCAGGTCTGATAATGGCCTGTGCTGGAGGTCTGGGCTGTGCTGGTCTGACTTGGGCCTGTGCTGGAGGTCTGGTCTGTGCTGGTCTGACTTGGACCTGTGCTGGTCTGATAATGGCCTGTGCTGGAGGTCTGGGCTGTGCTGGTCTGACTTGGGTTTGTGCTGGTTTTTGAGTAGAACTGGCCTACATGGCTTCTCTTACTCTGCACACTAAAAGTAAAAAAGTAATCATTACCTTTGCTGTTGGCTGACAGGTCAAAAGCCAACATTTACCCTTACAAGTGGGACACTATGAAATTTCCTTTAGTTGGCCTACCTTCCAAAATAGTCAGTTAGACTGACTTTCCTTTTCTCTCCTCTTCCAACCATTTTCTAGATGAGATAGAGACAGAGATAGACTTGAATTATGCATCATTAAACTAACATGGGTCGCATAATCTACCCAAGTCTTTACTTTGTCATAAGACATAAGATAACACATCACAAATGTTTGCTTTTTAAAAGGTATTTGCAGTGGGATAACCTCGTAATGTGTCATTACAATTTTTATTTAATTTAAATTTGTTGTTGGATAAACATTAAATGACAGTCAGTAGCAGATGCACAAATCCCAAAGCAGCCTTCTGATTTTATCCCAAATGCTGCATTTATTTAACACATAACGTTAACAGACTGTTTTATGCAAATATTCATCATGATGGCAATTTTAGTATTTTTTGTGTATTTGACTTTCTGTCTGTGGCTTGTTAGCTACTTTAAACATAATTTCTGATCAATTTCTGATTCATGTATATGCTTCTTTTTCAAGTTGAAATGTTTATAACTTCAAAAATCCTGTGCTGCTTGAATAACGTTATATTTCTGCCATATACGAAATCATGATGAGGCAAAGGCATCATAAATCAGCAACGGCATAACAGACTGTAATTACCGGTAGCTGTAATTAAACTAATTTCAAATACGTTTATTACCTGACTGCCTCAACGTGAAACCATCTTCCGTCGTCAATCGATGAACACTGTGCTCGCTCGCTGGCATCCTGCGAATGATGCTCGATAACGGCGTCGTCGGGGGCGGGGAACGACAGAATTCAAACAAAAATGCACCAATTACAACAAACGTTTGCGAGTTAAAAAAAACACTTGGGATACAGTTAAAGGGGACGCTAAAACAGGAGTAGATTAGGGACGTCTTAATCAGCAAAACAAGTGAGTATACGGAGGGTATACGCTAATATTGATCCTCAGAAGTTGTAATACGCAAACAGCCAGTGGCGTCATGCCCATTCAAAGAGAGGGGGCACGTGCCCCCTCAGATTTTTCCTCCCTGATAATTTTTTTGTCACAACTTTATTCATATTATTCTCCATAATATACCAGAGCCTATAACGACTCAAATGTATTCTTCTGGATGTGTAATAAATCGGTCAGCATCAGCCCTTTTTCCTAATATGGTGTCTGTGCATATCAAATCTAGAGCGCTATGCGCGTAGCGCTCTTTGCTGTGTATGTTCAAGCAACTCGCTCGTCTCGCACGTTGAGCTGGCAATGTTTTACAGATGGTCTTGAAGTGGTAAGTGGGCAAAGCAACAAATCAGCATTGAATTAGTTATCGGATGATATTAAAAGGTAGTGGGATTATTTGTGGTTGACCTGGAAATTTTAACTTGATTAAAAAGTTATGGATTTAATATTAGCTGCGAATTCAGAGCATTAACGTAAGTTGTGTCAGTGTAACGTTATCGATAGCTAGCCTAGTCTAACCGTAAACTAGTTGGCTAACGTTACTGCCATACAAAGCCATAGTAACGTTATCTGATCGGTTTTGAAACATCTGTTCTGTTTTGTCTTATGTCAAAGTCTCCAGCTGGTTCAATTGTTTGCAGTTTCATAGAAACGAGGGTGTTAAATTTGTTGTAGGCTAACTGCAAAATCCAACCTAAAGGTTCTTCACGGATCAGGCAGCTAATTCAAATGCAGTGAAAAAAGATAGGCTACCCGTTCGAAAGCTACAGCATAGTTGTTATACAGATCGCTATGACCGTGATGTAGGCTATACTGTGCGTTCACACCGGACGCGAATAGCGCGTCAAATTCGCGCCTGCCGCGTCTAGTTATACGCTTTCTTTCAAAGTCCTTCATCACATATTAATATTAAAATAACTTAATTTCAGAGCACCACAAAGTCAGACCTCAGCACCTTTATGTACCTTTAATGTAAGATTGTTCTTAGGTCGCATACCAATTTAAAATCATAACATAAAAACTGCAATGGTACTGTTTTTAAAATCATGTGTAGTAGGCCTAAGTGTACAGTAAAGTGTGTGTGTAAACATGCTTTAATGAAGTAGACTTCAAAAGCTTTTGAACTTTAAATCAATCTGTCTTTTACATAAACTTACAAAATAGATACTTTAACTTAGTCCTCAGATAGAGGAGGGTTGCTGCTAGCTCCGTTAAGGTATTTCTGTCCCTCCCAAACTGCATTGAAATGGTATGTTTAGCAGCCAGAATTAAAAAAATTTCAGGGGGAGAAACCCCCTGACCCCTCCTAACATGATCCGTCAGAAAACAATTGCAACGTCTCAGATTGTGCCCCCCCAAAATTTTGGCTTGCATGACGCCCCTGCAAACAGCCCTGGGGAAAAAGTAAGCATACGGAGTATACGTGCGTATGGCCCCGACTACACCACTGCTCTCCACTTGTGTTAATTATCTGAACGTGCTCCTCCCGAACCTTGTTAATAAAACATCATTTAGTGACAACATGTTACAATGTTTACATGGTACAATTTCTGGTAAGCTATGCTTTTGATTATTTCAATTCAATTATTGTGATTTGATTTAACAATAACTCATTTGGATAAACATTAGGTAGGCTTCACAAGATAGGCATTAATTTTTCTCAAGAAAAAAACAACTCACTTAATGCTGTGAACATACAGAGAGCCCTATCCGCTGGCAGTATTATTTAAGGTTAAAAATAACTCAAATAAATATAATGCGTTTTTTATTATAATAACTACTTTATTTAATGTTATAAAATATCATTATTATCAAGTAAAAATATAATAAATATGTAATATAGTACACATTTAGCAAATACTCTCTATAGCTCTTTTTTTCTAGCCAACTAAGGTGCTATAGCCTATATTATGGTCATCAAATGGCTTTCCTGAGGTAAATGTTATGTGACATAATTGTTCTCCAGCTGTTTTATTGACCCCTTTGTTTGATTGATTGGTCGATAATATGTATGAGGAATATACATTTCGGCAAGTTGTACTGTATCTTTCAACAGTGTTCATTTATGTTTATTTACTAGTGGCGTAGACAGGGGAGGGGCCATGGGGGCACTACAAGCCCCCAACCCTTTTATTTGTCTGTCACTCAAAAATTCAAATTATATCTTTCGGCTTGCATTTGAATAATTAACAATTCCGCAATGCTTCTCAACAACCGGACTAAGAATAGCGAGCTTCTGTTTTCCAACTAGGCTATAAAAAAACACATGGTAAGTTGAGGGGTTTTTTTTAATTAGCAAGTTGTTGCAGCGCTAGAATTTGGATAACCGTCTTCCAATGTTATGGACAGATCAGGTTCGATCTCATTACAATGCTCTGTAGCTGAATTATTGTAATTCATAATGACACAATCAGGGTTTTCCTGTGTTGTGATATTTTTTGTTTTCGGCCGAGCGAGATGCCGAAGCAAATCAGTAGCGACAGTAATACAAATAAACTATCAAATATTACGTTCCTCATCATGGTCTGATTTCTTACAGCTTTGTTATTATTGTGTGTGTCCAATACCACTCTCTGTCAATGATGAAGTCACGTCTTTACACCTTTTACCATACTTAAAGTGATGGTGTTTTAAATTCATCAGGCTGTAGCCTTATTCAAGCATATTTCTGAATATAATACATATTTCTGAATATTAGCTACATACAGTATCAACAATTTTAGTTACATGTAGGCTACATGTTACTAAAAATGTTGATGCTGTAGAATTCTACAGTATCAAGTAAATGAACACATTAAAATGTGATGCAATTGGACTCAGTGAAGTGAATGTGTAAATAGACTAATCAGACTAATGTTCTTCTGAACGTGTTACACATTACATTTAAATCTCAGGGTGGATAAATTATTTTTTTCAATGAATAAAATCATGTACAAGTCACTCAGAATTGTTGCAAAAGTGTTTATTTTATTTGATTATTTTTTGTCTTTTTTTGTTATTTGTAAGGACACTATATCAGCTTATTAGAACTGATCTGCATGCAGTGAAAACGGCAAAATCCGGTGTCCGTGTCCTCTTTGCTTCGCGATTTTTCTAAATGAATGTGTGGCGTGAGAGCGTGTGAAAAGTGTCAATTGCGTGTGTCTCACGGTAAATGCGTGAGAGTTGGCAGCTCAACATTAACATTATTCATGGCACAGTTTCACAGACAGGGCTTATCTTAAACCAGGAGAAGATTAATACATACATATTATGTACAGTACCAGTCAAAAGCACAATTGGTCATAGAATTGCATTGCACATTCTTTAGATTTGACACCCACCCGCCGTATACGTTAATGCTAATATCTTGTCTTTACAGAAATCTTTACCTATTTAATGATGACTGAAAGACATCAGGCCCTGGATTATCAGAGAGTAAAAGTCGAGTGCAGTCATTTATAGTATGTTTACACCGCAAAACAAATCCTCTCCTTGCCATTTTCGCGCTCTTTTCAAACTAGATTGTCCTCTCCGACTTGCCGTAGAGTCCACAACCTCAATAGAGGAGTGGTCATGTAGATGAGCTCATTTTGTGTGGCGTGTGCCGTCAATTTAACGTCTATCGGCGAGTGGCGTTATTTTAACGCGTGGCGGCGTGTGGCGTTAACTTAACGCCTGGCGGCGTTATGAATACGGCGTTTTAATATTGATACGGCGGTCAAAAGCACGCGAATTCTGACCCATTTGGCTTTCGATAGGCTTGCCATATGAGCTTCACATGTACGCGCTGAGAAACGCACGCATAAGAACAGCGCTTCAGCACGCGAATTAAATGTTCAACCGACAAGGCATTAAAGCACATGCAAATTATGAACTTTTGTGAACTGCAGTGTCCCGTTCCGCTGCGCTAACATTAGATGTGAATATACTGTAGTATATTGTAGTATGTTGAGACGGTGGCGCCAGAACTGCAACTGCCAGAACACACGATACTACGATATTTCTTCAAAAGCAGATCGTAGAGACATTTAATCGTCATCGATCAAAAATCGTCATATATAAACCCAAGGAATCATCACAAGTTAAGGGAGTCAGGGGCGTCACTCCATGTCTTCCTCCACTTCACTGCTCTAAACACTGAGTTTCAGCTCAAACCGCTTCCTGTTAAACGTCAATGAGCCGTTGTCACTTTATCACAGGCCCTGGACTCGACAGCGCACAGAATAATCTATTAAAACCCGTGAGTCACTGTGATGTGTTTGTGGCTAGCGGACAACATTAAAATTAATATTTGGGGCACCGGATATCACCGGTCATTGGGAATGTTAATAATAATGAAATAATAATAAGATGAAGAATCAAATAAATAAGTAAAATGAGAAAAGAGTTGAAAATGTTTTATTGGGCCAGCTGTATGTGAACTGCAGACGAGTAGAACAGCTCTGGACAGGAACAGGTTGAGAGCGAAGGCGAGGTATGATCGCCTCAGTCACACACAGTTCCTCTCTTCTCACAGAGCATCGCTGCATTAGAGCAACAGTCTGTGCCTGGAGAGGAGGATTAGAAGCTGCACAACTTTCAGTTTACATCTAAATCTGAAATGACAATAATAGCGTTAACATTTTATGCGTTACGATGCACAACATTGTGTTGTTTTTGGCGGTCTGTTTTAATTTTAGTTTTAGTCTAGTCTTTGTGTCAAGCTGTCGTTTTAGGTTTTATTAGCTGTAGTCATGTTCATACTCTTTTAGTCTAGTTTTAGTCGACGAAAACTGATGACATTTTAGTCTAGTTTTAGTCAATGAAAATTGTAGTTTAGTCTCTTTTAATGCAATTCTATTTAACCCAGTCAATCTAGTATTTCAAACAAGGTTATCTTATTATACCACGCGGTGGTAATGGACCAGCTACTGGTGGTGGTTGGGGGGTTGTTGATTTTCTATTTGATGTAAAATGGTCAGAAGAGTGAACTTGATCCTCCACAAGGGTGAGATATTTAGGCTATGTTTGAGATTGCGCTGCCAGAGAAAGTGAAACTAAAAAACGTGCCTACAAATGTAGGCTATCTGTCCTACAGCGTTTCCTACTTTACCACAGTAAAGAACACGAATATAATAGCCTAATTAAAAGCGAACCAATGAAGAAACGTTTATAATCCCCTACGTGAGAGGAGATTTGGGAAAAGAAACAAGCAGGGATGAGTCACAATTTTTGAATATTCGATTAGTTTATTGAATTATAGAATATCGAATAGATTGTGTGATTACTCTCTAAAATAAACTCCATGTTTTCTGTGCTGATGCGGTGGTGACGCGTTCATGTAACCAGAGGGTGGCGCTGCCAATAACACACACAACAGCTGTCAAACCGGCAAAAGTAATGATTATGTGTCAAATATATCAATGAGACATTTTAATGGAATAACTAATGGAATAATATTGTTAAATTCGCTGATAATCGGGTGACCAGATCGCAAACCAGAACTTAAAGCCGACAAAGCTATGGGTTCACGCCATAGACAGTATATAAACGGGTACACGCACAACTCTCTCATTCGTCGTGACGTTATAACATTTCGTCTCGTCTCGTTTTGGTCAACGGAAATTAAGAGACATTTTAGCATAGTTTTTATTTTGTAAACCACATTTAGTCTCGTTTTATTCGTCAACAATATTGCATTATACATTTATTTTAGTTATCATCACATGACCAGCATTTACGTCTCGTCTTCGTCAGTCGATAAAGGTTCGTTGGCGACAATATTTCGTCATAATTTTCGTTGATGAAAGCAACACTAGTGTGTAGTCACTAAGAAATGAGCCAGGAACGGCCTGATTTATTAATAAGTAGTTCCTGAGAGTCACTAGAGAACAGACTGAGAGATACTATATTAATGAATCATTACATAATGATTAGTTCATGAATACCTGAATGAACACACTGACCACTCTCTTCATGAGCAGGTCCTGGTTAACTCTGAATCAGCCACAATACCAGTAACGGCTCATTAATTACTCATTTCTTTATCATTAGTTAGTCTGTCTGTGCACCCTCCAGTAAAGTCTTATACTACACTGAGTTCTTGCTAATCCCTCTTACCTCTTGATTCTCCTCTTGTAAATGTGGCGGTGTAAAACCCTACATGAAGATTCTCCTTTCGCTGTTTAGAAAGATTGTGTCGGCTAATAGCTCTTAGTGTTTATTGCCTCTTGTAGATCTCTTACTGTTGTTATTGTACTATATTGTTTGCATTTTTCAGGCAGTTCTGTTGAATAACGCACGCTTTGCCTCCTTCACAGCCTTACTTAGTTCACAGAAGTACTCGTGACGAGAGTGGCCAGCAGGCCTGTGTTGATTCACAGACATTAATGAACTAATTATCTGATGATTAATTAATATAGGATCTCTCTGTTCACTAGTAACTCTCCACTATCATCTTGACAGTCCTTTATTCTGAAATATCCAGGAACTACTTATTAACAATTAAATGATTATCAGGTCATTCCTCTCTCGTTCTCAGTAGCTACTCTCAGTTTTGTGTACGGTAAAGTGTTGCCCATTTTTACGTGAGTAAAAGGCCAACTTAATAGATAGTTCTGCAAACCAACACATCCGCCTAAACATATGTATAGTCAGTTAAATGTGCATCAAACAACACAAACGTTTGCTGCTTTAAAAGTGCATCATGAAGTTTACCCACGCCGATAGACTGCACACTAAGATGATGCTCACCAACTCGGCTTGCGTGTAGATCTTCTTACTAAAAGATAAAGTAGAAGTGTAATTTGTCCCTTTCTTCCGGCAGAGAAATGTACATTGCCCAGCTGTATTTGTGCAGATATAGTGTATCTTCAGCATCTAAATGAGAGAAATGAGGCACTGCTCTATTGCAGGATGGGTAAGGCGCTGATTTACATATAAACCCTGCTTTTTGCAGCTTTGTGGATTGAACTGCTTCTATAACTTATATTGTCGGAGATGTGCACTGACATGATGTTTGTGGACTCTTTTCACAGGGAAGGTCAATGTTAGATTCTTTTAGGATTTTAAATGAAAGGAAACATTTTTTATTTTATTTTATATTTCACATATAAAGTGTGATTATCTATTCCCTAAAGCCAGTGCACATGCACACAAGAGGAGGCTGTGGCTCTGTTACAGCTTATTCATGGCCCTGAGACAGAATTAGAAAACTTTATATTAAACACATTTATCTCTTATTTATCCACCTGTGTATCTGTCCATCTATTAGCATGTTTTGGATGCCTCTGTGTGTGTGTGTGTGTGTGTGTGTGTGTGTGTGTGTGTGTGTGTGTGTGTGTGTGTGTGTGTGTGTGTGTGTGTGTGTGTGTGTGTGTGTGTGTGTGTGTTATCTTTCTCCAGATAAGCTGGACAGAGCATTAAAAGTAATGTTGTCATACCACCTCCTTTTACTTAATGCACATGTGTTGCTCTCTATAACTCAAGGAACAGTTTCTGCATAAAGCTGGCACTCTCTTGAGTTTGTTTAAAGTCCAGTTACATTAACACAACCATCAAATACACAGTGAATTGGTCGTTGCAGTTGTCCTTCCAAATTGAAGCGAAACATTTCAGTAATGCTGCAAAACCCCAATGTTTGATGGGCAAACCCCCTAATGCTCCTTGTGTGTAAAGCCTGGACAGATCCACAGCTTGGTGTGTCAGCCTGCAGCTCTGTGCCAGAAGACTGTGCCGTGTGCACCATCCAGATCTCCTGAGCTAAAGGCTCAAGACATGCAGGCGTTCTTCAAACACACCGTACTCGCTCGCCGGGACTGGGAGAGGGCCGAGGCCCAGCTGTGGAGGCCAACTCACTCTGTTTGTGTGAAAATCACTTCCTGGAGTTTATTTATATGAGGATATGCAGACAACGGCTGACACTAGAGTCTCGCTTCATGGGCACATCTAGAAAGTGTTATTCTCCGGCCAAGAAGAGACACAGAAGTGTTTATAGCACATGTTCACTACTTTCACATGCTTGCAGATGCGTGACTGTAGTGCAGCTGTTTTCAGAAAGCAGAGACACAGCAAAGCTCCTTGTGCAGAGACTGGTGGATTTCTCCCTAAATTGTTCAGATTGGCAACCGCAGAACAAAGATAACTGATCATCTCCAGCTGAAGTAATGAAGCTAGAAGGCGGGTGGATCTAGATTTAGCTAGGGGAGTAACGCAGGTTTGCAATATCCTCTCTAAAACTAAAAAAAACTAAAAATGCATTTTATTCTACTGACATGAGACAAAATGTAGCAGATACTGAGTATGTCCTTATATTTAGCAGGTGGAGATTGCTATTATAATACAGCATCACTTCAGCACCACTACAGCATCATGGGCTTCTTTAGCTTACAAAACTAAATTAATGTAACAATTTAAATAATTTATAGTTGTTTTGTTTTACTTGCATGCCAACAAGAGTTTGTTCTTCAAAAAACTACACTCCTTTTTCACAGTTTTCTTCTTCATCTCCTCCACTAAAGTCATCGCCGTCACCCCTGTGAGATCATGTGTCGATGCGTTTGCCGACACCTCAGGGCCACACAGTGAAGCTTTCCCACATTCAGCATCAGATGTGCCTGTTGTAATGCGAGTGATGAGATGCAGTGCTGTGCAGACTGAGGCACGTCCTCGCCAGTGTTCAGCGCTGGGGCCGAGAGCAGACAACGGGTGATAAACTCCCTACACTGATTATATCAGGCTTTACACATCTCCAGAGCTAACACATCAGCTAACGGTATCAGGCTTTACACATCTCCAGAGCTAGCACATCAGCTAACGGTATCAGGCTTTACACATCTCCAGAGCTAACACATCAGCTAACGCCACAGTTATCCCTGTACACACACATCCCGGTGTTTCCCCCATTAGTGTTGAATCACAGAAGCTACACCAGTTACTTTTGCCAAGAGATTTATTATGTATACATGTGTCATGTGTCAGACAGAGAGAAACAGGCATATAGCAATATAAGGCTACATGAGAGGAGGTCTTCATTCCCCATCATGCTAGCTGTGAACGGCTCCTCTGGGTTTCTCCTTCCTCTCAGCCCTTCATCTCTATGTCTCCTCTCATGCCTTTATGTTTCTCTGAGGTGGTACAGTAAAGCTTATATACATCACAGAGAGAGGTATAGAAAATCATGTTGATTACCTAATGCTTATGTTTAAAACTGGAGTTTACCCCATGCTGTCACATGGCACAATCCACTCTCCACATTAAGAAGCTATTTCTCTGTGTATACATCAGTGATGTACATATGGTGCATTTGCATCAGCTGAAACATCCCTTCTCTCGCTAAGAGCAGCTCTACACATCTGAAGCATCTTCATCATCACCACTGGATCATCTCTGCTAGTGGACATTACCTCTAAGCTAACTATAACTCTCTCTCTGCTCAGCACACAAGTGCACACATAGTCTGACTTCACAAAAACATCATGAAATTATAAAGAAAATGAATAAAGAAAAATAATAATAAAAAAACATTAAACAGTAAAGCCGGTTAAAGAGTCGCACTAGACATGGCTGTGTGTTCTTCTTGGGAGGTCTGCTACGTTTAGCTCTGGGAAAGTCGCGTAGCCGTCAGTGTGGGCTCCTTATTAGCCAGATGATGAAGCTACACTGTTTTTCATTTCATCTTTAAAATATCTGTAATTTCTACCTGGATCTTCAGTTAACTGGAACTTTACTGCCATCTCACGTACCTTTTTAGCATTCAATCCCCCACCACCTAATGTATTTATCCACGAATTATACAGTTTGACTTCTCTGCGTATGACGCCTTCAAGGTTAGACTCTGGACTTGGAAGCAGTGCTGGGATCTTCAGGTGTTGCTGAGCCTCTAAATCCACGTAGGGGCTTGTTAATCCAGCTACCTCCTGTTGCCATCGAATGCTCTTCCCAAAGAAAATTCACTCCTTCCTCTCTGCTTCTTTCAGCCATTTCCAGGGCCATAAGAATCAGAGGAAATGTCCGGAAGTTTCGAGCAGATTCAGCTATAACTGATGCAGTGAAATATGTGGTGTACTTGGGCTCATTGTCTTCTAGCTTTAGGTAAGTTTGGCGTCCACAAAAAATATCTCTCACATAATTAGCATATGTTGTTCCACTAATTTTATCTCGAAGCTGATCGTAACTTTTTTTGTCTGTCTGTCCCACAATACGCTCCTTGACATTCTTCCTTCCCGCCTCATCTCTATGATTTTGGTCAAGCTTTTTTCCAACTGGATACACATACAGACTTACAGGATCAACTTCATATATCCAGTCTCTGACCATCAGGTATGTGAGCTTATCTTCTCCATCCTTTGCATAATGACGGATGATACTTCTGACATCTCTTGCTGTGTTAATCACATAACACCCGGAAAGAACATTATTTAGATCCTCCTGTTTCGTTATCCAGTCAATGACAACCTTGTTATTGTCTTGTATTTTTCTTTCCCCTATTACATAATTCTGGTTTATGTTCAGGTTGTCTGTGTTTACTTTTTGTGGAAGTAGCTGGTCTTCATAAAAGAAGGCCCAGGACAGAGCTTCAAGTTCATCAAGAGCAGTTTTAGCATCAGTGTCTAACCCTTCATAAACCTTCTGGTCAAAAAATCTGCCTGGCTCATCAGGCCAGCTGTTTCTGTAGGCAACTTCAGCACTGCTTGTTGTTCCTTTACTGACAGACGTTTTTTGTTGGTTCTGTTTTTTGCCCTGTAGAAAGTTTCTTTCATGAGTAAAGACTTGCTCTCCTCTCCTGCCAGGCTCATTTCTGATAATGACGTCTCCGCTCCTATCCAGGGTTGCCACCACCTTCTTGCTGTCATCGTTCTGTCTCCACTGCTGCCCTTCCTCAGAGATCTCCTGGGTGATGATCTCTCCTGTGTGTCTGACCTGGAGCACAGCACTCCTGAGGTGCAGCTCGGTCTCGATGTGGGCCGTCTCATGGAGCTCCCTCAGCAGGGCTTCAGCAAACTCTTCATCTGACCCCACCTCACAGGCCACCACACTGGTCGTTCTGATCCTGTGGCCCGTCCTGAAGGTGTGCTGAATGATTCTGGCCACGTCTCGAGCCCTGTACCCTGCCAGTCTCGTCTCTCCAGAGCTGTCTCTCTCACCGTGGCCTACCAGCGTCAGTCGGCTGTCCTCTGACAGAGGCACAGGGGCTCCGTGGATCAGTTCGGGTCTCTGGTTTTCATCAAGAGCGTAGACAGAGGTCACTGCTGGACGTTTCTCATAGAGAGAAGCAGCAGCTCTCCTGACAGTCGGGTCGTCCTGCATAATGAGGATCTGCTGGTGGTCATACTGTGTGCTTGGTGGAGTTAGGTAGAGAGAGACTGAGTCAGGCTGGGTCATGACCTGGTAGAGCTGGGGATTCTCCTGGACTGTTTCTAAGACTGCTTTAAGGCCAGACACAGTTTGTCCATCTTCTGAAACTCTTCCAGATATCTTCACTATAGTGTCGCTGTCTGCTTCTGGTCCACATGAGCCATTGAACAGGCGTTCTGTGCTGACTGTTACTGAGTAATGAGGACTCACGCTGGACTCCTGCTGGACTCTGTCCTCGGCTGGCTTCTCTTTCTCAGTCATGACCAGAAGTGTTCGGCTGTAGCTGTGTGAGATCTCTGAAGCACTTATCTTCTGTTCATCAGCATGCTGGGAAATGAACATATATATGACATTTAAGGCGAGACACTACAGGTGAATAGGGTACAATCTTTAACTAGCAGATATCACCATGAAACTTTCCCAGGTGATTACCTACTTTAAGATGAGGAAAAAATGTATTACAAGTTTTCTGTAATTTAATGTTTAAATATGCAAATTAGGCAATATCTAATTAAATATGCGCTAATTTGCATATATAAAAAAAAACCGAAATCTGAGTATTGGATAAAGCCAGATTAAAAATGATTTTTTCATTGTGTTCACATATTAGATGGGAAAAAATACAGAGGGATTTATGGATATCTGCTTTTGTTTTCCTGTAAATCAGAAAATACTGTCAATAGCCTTAAAAAAAATGATTTTCACCATGTTTTTTGGAATTAAATGTTATATAAATCAGGCTAGGAATAATATATTTACAAATCCCTCTGTAAATGTCTTCATAATATAACTAGGTACTAGACTGGAGAGTTTGGTGTATATCAGTGCGACTGAAGTGGAGATTTGGGACTTGGAGAATGAGAGAAAAGTCATTTTGAGAAAACGGGCTTTAAAGATTTATCATCCGCCAATGAGATTGCGCATTCAGCCCTTATACTTTCACGATTGGTTGCTGATAAAAAGGAAATGACCATATTTGGATTCGACAGCACTGTACAGGAGAGAGAGAGCTTTCTAACGGTGTGTGTGAAGACAGAGAGCAGACGGAGATCGCGGAGCGGCGGGAGGATTTACAACGCCAACTTTTGATGAATTTATGATAAATCTACAGACGCGAACAGACAAAGTGTAGTAAAATAAAGACCTTAATGTGTATTTCAGACTTTTTTCACCACAAGTCTGAAAGAAGACATGTTATTGAAGACAAATATCCAAAAATCTCAAAATTGACCAGTAAAAAACCCTGATGTTTTTGCCTGCCGTGTCTCGCCTTAATATAAATAAAGATTAGGTCAAGATGATCATTTATGAAACGTGGTATCTCACTCCATGTTTTCTGATGTTGAACTCTTTTAATAACTCGTTTTATTAGTTTAACACTGACTGTGTGGGCAGAAATATGTGTCACTAGAAACTGAATTTAGATTTGAATTTGAATTGCGCAATTATTGAATCATTTTAATGTATTAATTCCAATCATTTTTTAACTGACTGTAATATTATGAAATTGAATAGATTTGCTGTGAAACTGAATTTGTTCCTCACTGAACATCCATCCATCGTCAAGCACTTATCCTGCGTACAGGGTCTCGGGGGGGCTGGAGTCAATCCCGGCTCACATCGGGCGGTACACCCTGGACGGGTCGCCAGTCCATCGCAGGGCCACACATAGACACACAACCACTCACACCTAAGGACCATTTGATATTTCTGTCTGAAGTGTTTTCTACCTCTGATGAAGAGCAGTGAGCTCGTCTCATCCAGTACAGTCCCAGACGGGCTCTGTGTCTGTCAGACGGGGGGTAGAAGCCTACTGCCATATCAGCAGAGCCATAACCCAGGCTAATGCACAGCGGTGGGGTAGCTAGAGCTAGTTCAAATATAATGACTTCATTCTATGAAAGGCGCTCTGTCGCGCTGTAAGGGGCCGCTCACATATCGCGTCTTTTGCGCGCGCAAGTTCGTTATTTCAAATGTAGCCGCGCGGTATGCGCGCTCATATTGGAAGCGACGCGGTCGCGGTGCGACGCGCTCGTTTTTTCCAAGCGCGTCCGCGCCGCATCGAGATAAAAACATCTCAACTTTTCAGAATGCCGCAAGCGCACCGCAGGTCACGTGACAAGAACCAAGCTTAGCAACGACAGACGCCTCCGGAGCGCAACCACCCGAGCGCTTTGGAAAAAGGAGAACGCGGCGCGCCTAGCGTTTTCGACGCGTTTTTATGCGCGATATGTGAGCGGCCCCTTAGTCTGTTTTCAGCTACTGTAGAAACATGACGATGCGACGTGGCGACCTCCATGGCAGAGGCCCTGCGGTGTCTGTAGATATAAATTTCTCATTCTAAGCTCATAAACACATGACGGTTCATTATATAATGTCTTTATACACCACTGAAAACATAGTTTAATCTTATATTGCATTTCTGTTGATATATCCTCAGAAATAGTACACACTGAACCTTTAAATATATTTTTTATTATTATCAATAGTAATTATAAAAATCATAATAAATGTATTTAATGGCCTATGATATTTAATAATTAAAATGTAGCTCAATGATTAATAGGGTTCAGTTGGACAAATGGCATAAGAAGGTAGCAGTTTTTGAGGGTTGATACACAAGTATGTCTCCAGAATGCAGGAAATTAAGTGTTTAATGTTTAAAGTCTTCTGGGGGAGTACCCCGAGACCCCCCATCAACTATACATCGTCAATACATTTTTTTTTTTTTTTAAATACCAAACCTATTAAAATATATTGTTGTCTTGTTGTCTTGGCCCCACTATTGTGCAGTGTCAAGTCTCATGGGCTAAGAGCTTTGTCAAACCCCAAATCTTGGTGTATTGGTGAGGGATGTCCGACTGATTGTGATGACCCGTCTGGCCCAAAAGTGCCAGGGCCGTTTTTTTTTTGTCCCAGTCCAGCCCTGCCTGGAACGACCAAGGTTCAAACACACGACCTTCTTGCTGTGAGGCGACAGTGCTTACCCCTGACCCACATCATTGATCACTTTAATATAATGTTGAGAGATTAATTCATTAAGGACTGAATGCATGCAAGAACTGAAATACTGACAGAATAAGCACTTTTACTTTTGATACTTAAGTACATTTAATATGGAATACTTTTATACGTTTACTTGAGTATAATGTTGAGGACGTTTTGGTAAATATGGCATGCCATGTATTGTACTATATTAAAAGCCAATTGTTCAGCGTTTAGAGCAAACAGTGGCAGAGTTGTTGCCCTTTGAACAGCATGCCCGGGATTTACATCCTGGTCAGGCCAAAGTCGCTCTACTACTGTTTATTTTCTTCTCCTGAGGAGGACAATAACTAATGTGACTGAGCAAGGTATTTCCCTCGAGTCTCAACTATAACTCCTGCTGCTAAATGCTGTCTCAAAGATTTCTCCTAGAGAATTACAGTACAGCTTTGTAGCCTGATATATTATTATTATTATTATTCATTAAATTAATTTTCCAGTGACACATATTTCTTCCCGTAGATTTGTAACCCGGTACTGACTTCAGTTCTTCTAAACTCAGCGGTGTTTACTGGTTCTTCTTCTTAAGTCCACCAACCTGTTCCTCCTGAGTGCCAGCGGACGTAAAGCCCTCCTCACACTGCTGCGGATGACCCTGCTCACTCTGGCCAATGTCCACCCTGAGAGAAGATGAACATGCTTATTATAGAGGCTGCGTTCACACTATAATCACACTAGTTCAGTAAAACCTGATAAAGACCATGTGAACAGTTCATGACTTCAGATTGAGCGTTCCTTCCCTAGGAAAGAAGAATAACAACACATTGGTATAAATGTAGAATATTTAGCTAAATTAAACATTTTATTTGTTTAAAAATGTCAATCCTTATTGACTGAAAGACATGATATGCTGTAAGATCTTGGTTATTATTATTCCATACTATGATCAATACGTCTACTTGTGTTTTGTTTTTACTTCATCTTAATCTGTGGATTATTTATTCAGTTCATCAATTCATGAAGATTAGAGAACTGTGAAAATGCCTGTTCACACATGTTGATGTCATCGTATGTCTTCTTTTGTTCAACTAATTGTCCAAAACCAAAAGAAGTTCAATTTAATATAACCTTAACACAAAGGAAATGATTAATTATTAGAACATTATTGCTTTTGAGAGGCTGGAAACCATCAAATGTTTGGCATTTGTGCTTGGAAAATTACTATGATCTACAAATAAATAATCAGCTAATTGTCCTGGGGATTCTTTCACAACATCGATCATAACTTTTGAGAATGTTTTAAAACTACCTCGGAGATGAACTGCTTTTTAAAGTTAGAGTCAGAACAGTAGGCGATAGGCGCTCACGGCGCTCACAATTCATTACTCAATTTTGCGCGTAACAATGCGACTAATTGCGATTGCAAATTGTAATCGTTGCCCAGCACTAATATTTATATATCTATATATATTATGTCGACTGTATGTTTGTCTGCGTGTAGCACCTCATGACCAAAGCAAATTCCATAGTAAGAATTATGGCAGGATGCAGGGCCGTGCTCGACCACAAGCCAACCTTCAATGCTTCAGATATGGATGTTGCTGCAAAGAAGCTACAAGTCCTAAACCTGGATGCTTCATACACATATTAAACCCCAAAGTTAAAGTTAACCTTTGACCTTTTGCATATAAAATCATCCCATAATTCATCCTTGAGTCTAAGGAAATGAAGTGGCGCCAAGGCGTTCCTGAGATATTTCTCCAGATACCTTTGGTCTGAAGGGAGTCCGTCATGAAGCATGTGTTCAGACAGTCCTCTGAGGCGGTGCAGGCCAGCGGTGTCGGGGCGGAGCTCCTGCCACTCATCTTTCACCTCTGAAACAAACATGTTATACTGGTGTGTAGGTGTTCCTCATGCTTATTGGCTGACCTCTTTATTAAAATGTCTGTCATATTTCTGACAAAGCAGCAGCTCAGTGAGTGTCTCCTGCAGTATTAACCCACACTTACTGTGACTTTATAAGTTAGTTTGGTATAGGAGTTACAAGGTTTCCTCTCAGTGTTTTGGTTAAAACAGATAAGGGAAGTTCAGTATTTAAAGAGATCTCTCCTGGTAAATGGGCTCTGGGGGTTGGGTTATTGGAAAAGCAACGCCTCCCCCCAGACAACCTCTCCTGGTCGTCCAGTTTAGATTAGGGAGGACGCAGAAATGCACTGGCCGGCGCATGTTTTTGTTGAGGCTGATATACCTAAACCACAAATCCATAATCCAACTTATTCTTATATCTATATCAATCCCCTCCCCCATGATTGCTTCAGGCCCATAGACCAGGTTTAAAATCGAAAAATTTAAAGTAAAATTTTTTAATTTTATAATTTTATAATTTTAATAGATATGTTCAAAGCAACAATTCCCAATCTTCTGTAATTGGTAGGCTTTAGTGCGTATGCAGTTTAGAGATAATCCTTTTTTTTACCTAAATTCGGTACTGCTCCCATCAATTGCATAAGTTATCCGTTAATCCATCCAAAAAATCAATTACTGCCCCTATCACAACCTAATCCTATTCATCCAAGGAACACATCTTCAGTGGTGTACCTCAGGATCATCAGGTGTTTCGGCTCTTTAAACACCATACACCCTCCCCCGAGGCGGCCCGCCAAAGGGGATCAATCCTTGGCGTGTGTCCCTTACAATCTCTAAAACTCCTCAAAAAATTCTTTTTCCCAGGCCAATCCAATTTGCCAGCAACCTCCCATTCCCCATGATCCCATTACTCAATACTACCAATTCTTTGAACCACCAACCCCAACACCTCAACCAATTAAAAATCTATACCCTCTAATGATAGTCATTGATAGAAAATTGGGTACCAGTTACGGCCTGTCAACCCAAGGCCACCGTCTCTGCGTGCTGTCCAAGTGGACCCAGAGGGGTTGGATACTTACCTCCCTTTACAAGTAACCCCTTCGTTAACACCGCAAGGTATCCCGGGGCACCCAAAAAGGGCCTGTGTCACGAGGTTTAGATTGGCGAGCACTCAAGTCTAGACCCAAGCACCAAGCTTCTACCAATCTTCACCTCTAAGCAATTGCCAACCCAAACAGACATCACACTTACCAGGTGCAACCGTAGAGTAGCAATTACCTTAACCTATCCCTATTTTCCAAAAGTCCCCATATAATTCACCTAGCTACCACAATCCTGGTAAACCTCATTAGTCACATTCCCAGGTGATCCAACGATTCCTTCACCGTTTCATCGTTATTCCTCCTTCAATCCCACGTTTCTCCACCGAATCCCGATCCCACGAACATCCGTCAATTGTACTCAATTCCTCGGCGTCCCACTCCTCGATTTTCGATTTTGTGCATCACCATCTCTGTGACACCTTTTCCCCAAACCTAACCTCCTAATACCCCCTATACATAATTCTATTATTCGAAAACTAATCCACGCCCAAACCCTACCTAGCTCGAACCCGGATCCCCTCGTCCTCAGTCAATTCTCTCTACCCCCCTCCCATCTCCTACTCGTCATTCTACCCTCTATAACCCCAACCCACTGAATCAACAATCTCAATTTACCAGAAAAAATAAATTGACCCTGGGATCGAACCCCGACCTCCCCGCTCCTAATCACTCCATTCTAACCACTCATCCATACCAATCCAATACCAAACCCTTTAATCCTTTATAATACCCAAAGCAATAAACATCCTAAAAATTCAATAATTTCCAGTTGGATTCGAACCCCGATCCCCTTGTTCCCAATCCATCTATATAAACCACTTAACCATATCATTTCTATAACTCAACCATTACAATCCCTATATCCCTTTAACCATAAACCCCTAAAGAATCAATAAGTTCCCATCGGATTCGAACCCCGATCTCCCTGCTCCTAATCATTACATACTAACCACTAACCCACACCATTCCTGACATCCAGTCCCTTCAATCCCTATAAACTCCTCAATCTAACAACCAATATATAAATTTAGATCCCACCAGACTCGAACCTGGATCTCCTTGTTCCCAATCCATCCCACCTAACCACTCACCCACACCAAACTTATCATCCAATCCCCTTAATCCCTATAAATCCTTCCACCTGATAATTAAAATATTCAATTAAATTCCACCAGATTCGAACCCGGATCTCCTTGTTCCCAATCCATCCCATCTAACCACTCAACCACACCATCCTAACAACCAATTCACCTCAATCCCTATAAACCCTTAAACCTGACCACTAAAATATTCATCCAAGAAACTTTTAAGATCATAGGTAATTTTAGTCCGAACATCCCCCTATATGGGGTAGGTTTTAGGTATGTTCAAGAATTTATTCCCAGTCCCCTGTAAGGGGTAGGTTTTAGTGCTTGTGCTGGTAACAGGATAGCCCAATTACACCCCAGACAAGCATCCCTCCTGTGAGGGGTAGGTTTTAGGTATGTTCAAGAGTTTTATTCCCAGTCCCCTGTAAGGGGTAGGTTTTAGTGCTTGTGCTGGTACCAGGATAGCCCAATTACACCCCAGACAAGCATCCCTCCTGTGAGGGGTAGGTTTTAGGTATGTTCAAGAGTTTTATTCCCAGTCCCCTGTAAGGGGTAGGTTTTAGTGCTTGTGCTGGTACCAGGATAGCCCAATTACACCCCAGACAAACATCCCTCCTGTGAGGGGTAGGTTTTAGGTATGTTCAAGAGTTTTATTCCCAGTCCCCTGTAAGGGGTAGGTTTTAGTGCTTGTGCTGGTACCAGGATTAGTTAGGGTTAGGTTAGGGTTAGGGTTAGGTGAGAGAAGATCCAAGATCCAAACCTGAGGTCTAAATCTGGTTTTGCACGGGCCCTAACACACATGGCCGCTTCGCACAAACACAAGGATGGACCAAAATAATGTCCAGAGAGATGTATAAAAATATAAAAAGAGGGTTAAATCACCGTGGGGTACGCCAATGAGGGCTTGAAGCCAGAAAAGCGATGGGTAGGTTTAGTGAGAAAGTGAGAGGGGCATAAACATTATTAACCCACGTCTGTTTGGACGAAGGGAGACATTTAAACATTAAAACAGACCAACTCACGCCTGTTTGGGCGATGAGAAAAAATTATATTAGGCTCTGCTACATCACCACACACCAATGATGGCGGCCATTTTATGTTTTACAGTCTGCGTCATTCAGGAGCACTTCGCGACGCGTTTCGAGCTCGACCACAGCTCTCATCAGGCGATTTTGAATGACTACTGTCTCTTTTCCCCTGCTTTATAGCTTTCAAAAGGGGCGTGGCCCCTCTAACTGTCACACAAGCACCTTTCAGCATAAAATAATGCGTCACGAGTCATTTTTCTGCTATCAACCTTCTTGTTTTTAATTTTAAATATTTTTATAAATGTATACAAACACTCACAAACATCACAAGGAACACCCAAGTGCCGAGAACGAAGTCCAGAGTATCAGGCACTGGCTGAGTTAGGTGAGAGAAGATCCAAGATCCAAACCTGAGGTCTAAATCTGGTTTTGCACGGGCCCTAACACACATGGCCGCTTCGCACAAACACAAGGATGGACCAAAATAATGTCCAGAGAGATGTATAAAAATATAAAAAGAGGGTTAAATCACCGTGGGGTACGCCAATGAGGGCTTGAAGCCAGAAAAGCGATGGGTAGGTTTAGTGAGAAAGTGAGAGGGGCATAAACATTATTAACCCACGTCTGTTTGGACGAAGGGAGACATTTAAACATTAAAACAGACCAACTCACGCCTGTTTGGGCGATGAGAAAAAATTATATTAGGCTCTGCTACATCACCACACACCAATGATGGCGGCCATTTTATGTTTTACAGTCTGCGTCATTCAGGAGCACTTCGCGACGCGTTTCGAGCTCGACCACAGCTCTCATCAGGCGATTTTGAATGACTACTGTCTCTTTTCCCCTGCTTTATAGCTTTCAAAAGGGGCGTGGCCCCTCTAACTGTCACACAAGCACCTTTCAGGATAAAATAATGCGTCACGAGTCATTTTTCTGCTATCAACCTTCTTGTTTTTAATTTTAAATATTTTTATAAATGTATACAAACACTCACAAACATCACAAGGAACACCCAAGTGCCGAGAACGAAGTCCAGAGTATCAGGCACTGGCTGAGTTAGGTGAGAGAAGATCCAAGATCCAAACCTGAGGTCTAAATCTGGTTTTGCACGGGCCCTAACACACATGGCCGCTTCGCACAAACACAAGGATGGACCAAAATAATGTCCAGAGAGATGTATAAAAATATAAAAAGAGGGTTAAATCACCGTGGGGTACGCCAATGAGGGCTTGAAGCCAGAAAAGCGATGGGTAGGTTTAGTGAGAAAGTGAGAGGGGCATAAACATTATTAACCCACGTCTGTTTGGACGAAGGGAGACATTTAAACATTAAAACAGACCAACTCACGCCTGTTTGGGCGATGAGAAAAAATTATATTAGGCTCTGCTACATCACCACACACCAATGATGGCGGCCATTTTATGTTTTAGGGTTAGGGGAATGAGAACTCCAAGATCTGGGACCCTGAGGTCCCAGAAATGGCTGTGCACTGGCCTACTTTCTGCTGACCACTAAAGGTTACCCAAGGTCAAGAAAGGGAACGATGCTGTGATCCAAAGTCCCACTATAATGTCCACTTGACAAATACGTAAATCTGTATATGATATTTAATTAGTAATTGTAGTATTAACCCCTTATATAACCCGTCTCATACCTGTGTGTGTATATATTTTTTTATTATTATTTTGTAATTATCTATATGGTTGTGTTATGCTATAATGAGTGTAATAAATGAGATGACCCCTATTTTGTTTGTTTGTTTTTTTAAATTTTCTCACAGGGGTCGACCAGAGAGGGCTGACAACCGTCGGGGCAGGCGATAGAGGGCCGTCCAGACCGGATTGACAGGTGAGTGGGGTAGATTTTAGTGTAGAAATGGCGTAATTGATATTTTTGTATGTTTGTTTCTCCCAGGGGTCGACCAGAGAGGGCTGAAAACAGTCGGGGTAGGCGACAGAGGGCCGTCCATACCGGACCAACAGGTGAGTGGGGTAGATTTAAGTGTAGAAGATGGAGTAACTGATATTTTTGTTTGTCTGTTTTTGAAACTTCTTGCAGGGGTCGACCAGAGAGGGCTGAAAACAGTCGGGGTAGGCGACAGAGGGCCGTCCATACCGGACCAACAGGTGAGTGGGGTAGATTTAAGTGTAGAAGATGGAGTAACTGATATTTTTGTTTGTCTGTTTTTGAAACTTCTTGCAGGGGTCGACCAGAGAGGGCTGAAAACAGTCGGGGTAGGCGACAGAGGGCCGTCCATACCGGACCAACAGGTGAGTGGGGTAGATTTAAGTGTAGAAGATGGAGTAACTGATATTTTTGTTTGTCTGTTTTTGAAACTTCTTGCAGGGGTCGACCAGAGAGGGCTGAAAACAGTCGGGGTAGGCGACAGAGGGCCGTCCAGACCGGACCAACAGGTGAGTGGGGTAGATTTAAGTGTAGAAGATGGAGTAACTGATATTTTTGTTTGTCTGTTTTTGAAACTTCTTGCAGGGGTCGACCAGAGAGGGCTGAAAACAGTCGGGGCAGGCGACAGAGGGCCGTCCAGACCGGACCAACAGGTGAGTGGGGTAGATTTAAGTGTAGAAGATGGAGTAACTGATATTTTTGTTTGTCTGTTTTTGAAACTTCTTGCAGGGGTCGACCAGAGAGGGCTGAAAACGGTCGGGGTAGGCGACAGAGGGCCGTCCATATCGGACCAACAGGTGAGTGGGGTAGATTTAAGTGTGGTAGGTTATATTGGGGTTATGAGAAATAGGGCTTTCTGTGTCCGGTGTAGTTTATGGGGGGTTATTGACGGGTAAGTGTTAGTAATGAGATGTGGGTGGCCATTCAAAGAGGAGTTCTTGGTCCAAACCACTATCCCAAAAATAACGGAAGAGCGTTGAGGAGAGAGAAATAAAAGGATTTAAACCTCATTGAGGCCTCTCGGGTAAACTGTGTCCAATCGCTTGATCCAAATACTCTCGGCCTTGAGTCTTTCTTTTAAAGACCATGCCGGATTGGATTGGAGACAGGTGACTTTAAATGCGGACAGACCGTGGGTCAGGAAGTGTTGCACTAGGCGTCGTCGCTTATCAATTTTATGCACAATATTGTGTGCGTGCTGATAGGCTCTGACCCTCAGTTCATTTTTTGTTTGACCCACGTATTGTCTGCGGCATCTTGTGCAAAAGGCCAAATAAATGCAATTGACGGCTTCGTGGGTCAGAGGTCGGGTGATTTTAAAAATCTTTTTGTTAAATCTGCTCATTACCCACTTTTTTTGGACAAAGTATTTGCAGCGACCGATACGGCCAGTGGGGCCCGGTGTGCGTAACTTGCTGTAGACCAACGTGTCATGTAAGTTTTCGTTACGCTTATAAGCTGCAATGGGCCTGTGATGCTTAAGGAAGCTAGTAGGTTCCAGGAACTTCAAAAAGTTTTCCTTGATGGCCGAATTGAGGGATACGCATTGTTTGGAGTAGAGGGCCGTGAGTGGGATGATTTTGTTCCTAATCTGCCCTTCTGCTCTAACTGGGCTTTTTGGCTTATCGAATGTTTTCCAAATCTTTCTCAGGAATGATCTACTGTAACCACGCCCACGGAGAGCTCGGAAGAGGATGCGCGTGGCCTCCACAAAGGACGATGGCTGTGAGCAGATTCTTTTGAATCTGAGGAGCTGTGACTTAACGATTCCTCTAAAGGTATGTCTTGGGTGAAAACTGTCTCTATGAAGTAATGAATGCGTATCCGTGTCTTTGAAGTAAACCCTAAAGTCTAGCTGTCCTGTTACTTCAAAATTGGGTCCCTTATAAGAGACTACGTCCAAAAAGTTGACCTCTGACCTATTCGTGTTGTATTTGACCTTTATAGAAGCCTGGTGTGAATTAAGGTGAGCGATGAAAGTGAGGAAATCGTCCTCCGAGTGGGTCCAGACACCCCAGATATCGTCCAAGTACCTGTAGTACGCGAATGGTTTCTTGGCAGAGCCTGCGAGAGCCGTTTGCTCCCAGTCTGCCATGAAGATGTTCGCGTATGAAGGGGCGAACTTCTTCCCCATGGCTGTCCCCTTCACTTGTAAGTAAAATTTATTGTCAAACTCAAAGTCGTTTTTCGTCAAATTTATCTCCAAAAGTTTAAGGAGATGCTCGTCCGGTCTAAGGGGATCAGGGTATTTGGACATAAATTTTCTGACCGCTTTTAAGCCAGTCGGGGTATCGATATTGGTGTATAAACTATCTATGTCAATTGTAAATAACGATGCATTTTGGGGGATTTTGAGTTGACTAATTTTTGCAATGAAGTCGTACGTGTCTTTAAGGTAGCTTGGATGTCTGGTGGAGAGAGGATTAAGGAAGTGTTCCAAGTACTCAGCCGTAAAGTATGTCTCACTGTTGCAGTCGGACACGATGGGTCTGCCCGGTGGGACCTCAAACGGAACGCTCCACTTTTCTGGTTCTTTGTGGATTTTTGGCAACAAGTAAAACCTTCTGGCTCGGGGTGGGCCTTCACCCACGAGGTACTCTTTTTGTTTTGCGCTGATAATCTTTTTTGAACACATGTCCTCTAAAATTTCCTCTATCTCTTTTATAGTGTCTGTGTAAATGGGCCCCTCGAGAGGACGATAGTGCTCTGCGACAGACAGTTGTCTCAGTCCCTCACCGAGGTATTGTGCTCTGTCTAAAATGACTGTGGCGTTGCCCTTATCGGCTGGCTTAATTATTATATCCGTATTGTTATATAGTTCCTTCAGAGCTTTTCTTTCGCTCGGTGTTAAATTGGGCGTCACCCCCAGACCCCAGTGTAACTTTTTGAAAGCAAAATTGTCCGCTCTTATGACCTTCTCTATTTCTTTAGGCAGGCTGGACAGAGCGGGTTCCCAATCAGAGGGATGAGTGAACGGTACCTTTGATTTCTGGCTTTTCTTGCCCTCAAAAAATGTCTCAAGTTTGAGTCTACGATGGTACGCTTGCATGTCCGCTAACAGTTCCTTCTTTCTACAGCTCGAAGGGGTGGGGATGTACGAAAGGCCCCTTTTGAGGACTGAGGTCTGATTTGTGGATAGAACAAAGGACTTTGACAGATTGATAATGAGTTTATGAGAACCGCATTTTGGGTTGTCAGGGTCTACAAGTTTAAATGTGAAGTCCAATGCGTGAGGAGAGCCTTAGCCGTAGTCGGTCTCCAATGGATACCATCTTTTTCCACATGGAAGTGCGTGGATGCCAGCAGAGGGATGAAAGTCAGGTTCTTTTTGATGAAGCTATTAATATGCTCTAGCATATCCTGTTCTGCTTGTGGCAGCACTCTCGAAAAATTGATAAGAGGCACAATTATTTCTGTCTGTGGCAGGATCCTCTTTGCCGTTTTGTATGTTTTCTGGATTTCTGTTATGGCCGTCATTCTATATCTCTGTCTGCGGTTATTAAGCCCAAATGACAGAACGATCTTTTCCGGTACTCTAGCCACTGTGGCCTTTTCCAATAGATTGCATGCATGCTGGAATTTAGCACCGGGGAAACTGTCCACCTGGAGATCAGATTCCTCGTAGTGAGGAAGCCTGGACAGATTTGAGTCCCCAATGATGACAATTCTCCCTTTTAGTGTGAGGCTCCAATCTACATGTTTTCTTGTGGTGTTAATGTGGCGTAAAGGACGGTTGAGAGAGCCAGAAGATGGGCTGTCAATCATTAGGGGTTCATTTACGTTTGTGTCTTCCCCAGGTGCGAGAACACCGAGAGCTGGTGTGGGTTTGGAGACGCTCGGTTCACCCTGTTCCCCCCCTATGTCTCCCACTGGCCTTTGGGCCAGGTCTGGTATCGGGTCAAACTCCCGAAGGAACTCAGAGAGCGGTGAAGGTGGTTTTACCGGAGTCTGTGAGTCGTCAGAAAAAAGCACACTGCTATGATCTGAGTAAGCAATTGGGGTAGACATTTGGGGAAAGGGGAACAATCTGTGTTCCGTCTCTGAAACAGGCGAGCTAATTGGGACACCGATAAGCTCTGGTGTGGCCTCTGCCACCTGAGGGGTTGGCATCCTGTCATTGGCCTGTGGCACTTCCTCCTGAGTAAGAGGAACTAAAACAGAGATTTCCACCACTGGTGTCACAGGGCGGCTCTGGGCTACAGGGGTCGCGACAGAGATTTCCGGCACTGTTGTCACAGGGCGGCTCTGAGCTACAGGGGCCGCGACAGAGATTTCCGGCCTCGGTGTTACCGGGCGGCTCTGGGGTGGAGGGGCCGTTGAGGAGGGTTCCGCTCCTGGCTTTAGGTGGCGGCTCTTATGTGTTCTCTTTCTCTGTTCGCAGGGCTGCGGTGCTTCCGCCTGTATGGGCAGAAGGGACTCTGGCAGGTCCTGTGGAGGTGCTTCCTCCTCAAAGGACCAATCTCTTCTGTATGGAAGAGAACTAGTGCCTGCTTTATCTGGTAAACAGAGTGTTGGAGAGGTTTGTATCTCTATGTGTTTTTGACTGACTGTTTGTCTTACAGGAGCGGTGTCAGTAGGAGGTTCGGCCGGCAGAGGTGCAGGGGCCTGTGTGGCGGTTCGGCTGGCGGAGGCGACGACAGCAGCGTAAGTGCGAGGGAGTGCGGTCCCCCTTGTATCTGTGGGGGCTCTCTGTGTCGTCGTGTTCACACCAATCGGGATCTCTGCCGTAATAAGGGCCTCTGCTTGTGCAATGGCCTCTGCACTAACTCTACTTCTATAATTTCTGTCCGCCCAGTGTGACGCCACTTCAAATGCTTCAGGCCAATCGGCTTGATTGGTCTGGGTACGTATGCTTTGAATGGTTGCATCAATCATTGATTCGTAATGTCGTTCGAGAAGTAGTTGCGTTGTATAGGACCAGTTTTTTGCGTTGTCCTGCAGCAGCCGTGTAACTTGGTCATTTGGAAAGGCTGGTCTCACTGTCTCTATCAGGAGGTCAGTGAGTCTTTTAAATGTGACCGGCTGGTTATTCTGAACCTGTGTGGTAACTCTTTCTAGATGGTGTACCTGGCGGATCAGATCATAGAACAATTTGATTGTCGTTTTGAGTTGAGGCGGTGCCGGTGTGAAATCTGGATTTTGTCTAAAACGGTTTTTGTTTTCTCTCACAGGTTCAGCCCTTGTTATGTATCTAGGAGGAGGGCGGCGACGTTGCTGGTAACCGCCCTGGTTCGTGAAGTGCGGGTAAGTGTTATCAATAGAAGGGTTCACGTCCCTCTGTCCCCCTCCATTGAAGTTGAAAGAAACCGTTCTGGGTCTCTGATCGGAGGGGATGTGTGTGTAGTTGTTACGAAAGGAAGGTATGGTGCGTCGGTATTCAAGGTGTTGTGGGAGAGGAAAGTCCTCCTCATCCTCAATTTCTGGACCTTCATACAAATATTCACGCCGAGCGTGTTTGTGTACCACCATATCGTCCTGACGGGGACGTGTTTCTCTAATTGCTCTCTTTTGACTTTTTTTACCCTTTTCGTTCTTACCAGGAGGCCTGTATGGGCCTGCAACTGGTCCAAAATGACTCTTCTGATAGGGAGATCTGTATGGATCTGCCACCTTCTCATAACGGTCATTCTGCGGTACAGGGAATCGCTGGGAGGGTCCAGGCCTGGACACCTCCCTGTGAGTGGATCTGTTAAATTCCCTATTTTGACGTTTCTGACTGTTTGTATTGTTTCTGTTTCTTACAGGGCGGAACTGTGGAGCTGTATTTCTTTGTCTCCTGTATGGGAAACTCTGCTCTTTGGCACGGTGGCGTGCCGAAGTGTTACTTGGTTCTCCGAAATTAAAATATTTATAATCTGGTGTAACACTTGTGTGTCTAATTTTTGGACGTGGTGTGGTTCTCTGTCTCGGTCTACCACGGAAATTGTCCATAATGTCAGAACTATGTGTGTATTTTTTTGAAACTTTTTTGGTATTTTTATGATTTTTTTGTTAGATTTTTATAGATTTTTATTGAACAAGAATAGAACAAGAATAACAATAAACATGAACAAAATCAAAAATCAAAAATCAAAAAATCAAAAAATCAAAAAATAAATGCGTTCAAGTCTTTCGCGACGTTTCGGTAAATAAATATTACCTTCTTCAGGCTGACTTGAACTTTGAGAAAAAAACTTTTTAGGAAAGATGTAAGAAATATATATACAGTATATATAATATAAAATATATTTATAAACTATAATATGTATAGAATACAATATATATATATTTTTATATATACAGATATATTTTCTCTACAATGAAATTAACAAGGTAAATGGACTCTTTGTTAAGACGTGGAGGAGCGTGAAAGGCTGCGACCATTTGCTGTCTATTGAGAGCATGAAATGAGAGCGCGCTCGTATGCGCGCCCCTTTATATAGACTGGCTCTAGAAAAAAAATTGTTATCAATATGTGGATTTTCAGTCCTCCTAATTGAAATAGATTCAAAACTGGACCGCGAAAGGTGAGTAAAACTTCATATAATCAAGTGTATAATTGTGTTAGTAGATTTATTTCCTGATTTTAGTGGAAAAATAGTTAGTTTCGTTCAAGGGTGTGCGTCGACGTTGGATGACGTCATACCCACTGAAAATGGTGAGAAACTAAAAAATAGTCAAACATAGTCATTAATATGAGTAAAAAATTCGTAAATGAAGGTTTTATGATTAGGATATAAAGTAAACAACTTTCATAAAAAGAGTTGGGGCAGAAATTGTTGTAAAGTGTGTGTTTTGAATTTTGTTTCCATGACGACATCGTTTTGTTCCGGGACGACATCGTTTTATCCACAAGACGTTTTTAAGGTAAAATCATGGGGTTTAAATGTATCCATATGTAAATATGGACCTAATACATTCCAAAGGGTGTAGGAAAAATATAAGTTGGGACAGAAAATGCTGTTTGATGTATGTTTATGAATTATTTCCACGACGACATCGTTTCTGTCTGGGACGACATCGTTTCGGTCCGGGACGACATCGTTTTGGTCCGGGACGACATAGTTTTATGTTTTTGAGGGAAAAATAATGATTTGTAATTTTGTCCATATGTATACATGGTCTGTTTATATCCTGAAGGGTGTAAGAAAAATATTACAGATGAACTATATGTTTGTCAATTAAAAATAGGTGTGTAAACCTAAATATCCATGTATGTATCTCCCTTATTTATGTTTTTTAGCTGTCCCATGTGTGTTTATAAAATCTTAACGCTCTTCCAATAGGATCAAATAGTGAAGTATAATGTGAATATATAATGTTTGGTGTATTATTTCATTAAGTTGATCAAATAGAGATATGGGAGACAATAGATACACAGGGTGAACCCAGTCTAAACCCAGGGCTCTCCAAAAGCTCAGAGTCCGTGGCGCGGGCTTGGTTAGGGGAATGAGAACTCCAAGATCTGGGACCCTGAGGTCCCAGAAATGGCTGTGCACTGGCCTACTTTCTGCTGACCACTAAAGGTTACCCAAGGTCAAGAAAGGGAACGATGCTGTGATCCAAAGTCCCACTATAATGTCCACTTGACAAATACGTAAATCTGTATATGATATTTAATTAGTAATTGTAGTATTAACCCCTTATATAACCCGTCTCATACCTGTGTGTGTATATATTTTTTTATTATTATTTTGTAATTATCTATATGGTTGTGTTATGCTATAATGAGTGTAATAAATGAGATGACCCCTATTTTGTTTGTTTGTTTTTTTAAATTTTCTCACAGGGGTCGACCAGAGAGGGCTGACAACCGTCGGGGCAGGCGATAGAGGGCCGTCCAGACCGGATTGACAGGTGAGTGGGGTAGATTTTAGTGTAGAAATGGCGTAATTGATATTTTTGTATGTTTGTTTCTCCCAGGGGTCGACCAGAGAGGGCTGAAAACAGTCGGGGTAGGCGACAGAGGGCCGTCCATACCGGACCAACAGGTGAGTGGGGTAGATTTAAGTGTAGAAGATGGAGTAACTGATCTCTTTGTTTGTCTGTTTTTGAAACTTCTTGCAGGGGTCGACCAGAGAGGGCTGAAAACAGTCGGGGTAGGCGACAGAGGGCCGTCCATACCGGACCAACAGGTGAGTGGGGTAGATTTAAGTGTAGAAGATGGAGTAACTGATATTTTTGTTTGTCTGTTTTTGAAACTTCTTGCAGGGGTCGACCAGAGAGGGCTGATAACAGTCGGGGTAGGCGACAGAGGGCCGTCCAGACCGGACCAACAGGTGAGTGGGGTAGATTTAAGTGTAGAAAATGGAGTAACTGATCTTTTTGTTTGTCTGTTTTTGAAACTTCTTGCAGGGGTCGACCAGAGAGGGCTGAAAACAGTCGGGGTAGGCGACAGAGGGTCGTCCAGACCGGACCAACAGGTGAGTGGGGTAGATTTAAGTGTAGAAAATGGAGTAACTGATATTTTTGTTTGTCTGTTTTTGAAACTTCTTGCAGGGGTCGACCAGAGAGGGCTGAAAACAGTCGGGGTAGGCGACAGAGGGCCGTCCAGACCGGACCAACAGGTGAGTGGGGTAGATTTAAGTGTAGAAGATGGAGTAACTGATCTTTTTGTTTGTCTGTTTTTGAAACTTCTTGCAGGGGTCGACCAGAGAGGGCTGAAAACAGTCGGGGTAGGCGACAGAGGGTCGTCCAGACCGGACCAACAGGTGAGTGGGGTAGATTTAAGTGTAGAAAATGGAGTAACTGATATTTAGGTTAGGGTTAGGGTTAGGGTTAGGGTTAGGGGAAATGAAGATCCAAGCCCCAGACCTAAGGTCTGAGTCTGGTTTTGCTCTGGCCCTACCTCCACTGACCACTCCAAGTCTGTCCAAGTCGGACCCCAATCCCAAGGGCACGTCCCCACTCACCTAGTATCTCATTTGGAATTTTATTATATTTGTGTTTTATTATATTTATTATATTTTATATATTTATTAATAATAATCAACATCATCGTCTCCTTTTGAGTCTCATTTTGAATAAGTGCAACCAAACCCTTCATTCCCATCTCATGACGTTTCCATGACAGTGATGTTCTTATGTTGATAACCCGGGCTCCTCCTTGGAGGGTTATTTCCGTCAGGTGTACATTCATTAGGGTTGGGTTGGGTAGGTGTTATGACTATCAGGTGTACCTTAGGGTTAGGGTTAGGGTTAGGGTTAGGGTTAGGTAGGGAGGTAAAAACGACTTTCACCCTCATTAGTAACCACCCTCATTTGCATAAAGGGCATCTGATTGGCCGAATCTTAACTGTCCATATATCTGCGACGGTGTGTTTTATCTGTACGAAACTTGGTTTATATAGTAATTGATGTATGGCTAGTCGACTGGTGGTGGTTTGGTGCGCCTCTAGCGCCACCAGGTGTGTAGACACGGTACTGCACTTTATTTTTTAGATTTGTTTTTTTTTAACAGGGGTCTATTTTATAAATTGCTGTTGTATCTAGGGTTATTTTATATAGGGGTGGTCTATCCGGGTATATTTTGGGTAGGGTTTGTTTAGGTCCCGCCAGTGGTCAGTGTTTTTTGGTTTTGTTTTCTGTTTTTTTGTGCAGGTGGTGGGTAGGGTTAGCTGGTTAGGTGAGGTAGCGTGCCAGGCCTTTGGCCTTTGACCCTGCATCCATGCAGACGCCCTGACGCAAACTGAACTTGAGTTTTCCCCCAGCTGTTCACCTGTCAATGCAAAATGGTTGCATTTGCCGTGCATATCAGCACGAGTGCTGAAACAGCACCAATGCTGACAGGTAAGTGTCTATTTCTATAGATAGATTGATGGATGGAGTGATGGATGGATGGATGGATGGATGGATGGATGGATGGATGGATGGATGGATGGATGGATGGATGGATGGATAGATAGGTACATGAGTTTAAACAACTTTTTGTTAAAAAAAATGTTTTTGTTAAAAAAAATGTTTTTGTTTGAAAAAGTGAATGTTTTTTAGGCCTGTGTTACATTGATGGATGGAGTGATGGAGTGATGGATGGATGGATGGATAGATAGATGAATAGATGAATATATAGATACATGAGTTTAAACCACTTTTTGTTAAAAAAAATATGTTTTTGTTTGAAAAAGTGAATGTTTTTAGGCCTGTGTTATACATGGATGGATGGAGTGATGGAGTGATGGATGGATGGATGGATGGATGGATAGATAGATAAATAGATAGATAGATGAATAGATGAATATATAGATACATGAGTTTAAACAACTTTTTGTTAAAAAAAAAAAAGTTTTTGTTTGAAAAAGTGAATGTTTTTAGGCCTGTGTTATACATGGATGGATGGAGTGATGGAGTGATGGATGGATGGAGTGATGGATGGATGGATGGATAGATAGATGGATAGATGGATAGATGGATAGATGAGTTTGATCGACTGTTTGTTCATATTTTTTTATTGTTTTGTGTTAAATATTGAAAGTAGTCTTTGGCCTAATGGTTAGTTTGGGTTTAGGGTTAGTTTGGGGCTATGGTTAGGTTAGGGTTAAAATGGCATATAGGTAGGGAGGTAAAAACGACTTTCACCCTCATTAGTAACCACCCTCATTTGCATAAAGGGCATCTGATTGGCCGAATCTTAACTGTCCATATATCTGCAACGGTGTGTTTTATCTGTACGAAACTTGGTTTATATAGTAATTGATGTATGGCTAGTCGACTGGTGGTGGTTTGGTGCGCCTCTAGCGCCACCAGGTGTGTAGACACGGTACTGCACTTTATTTTTTAGATTTGTTTTTTTTTAACAGGGGTCTATTTTATAAATTGCTGTTGTATCTAGGGTTATTTTATATAGGGGTGGTCTATCCGGGTATATTTTGGGTAGGGTTTGTTTAGGTCCCGCCAGTGGTCAGTGTTTTTTGGTTTTGTTTTCTGTTTTTTTGTGCAGGTGGTGGGTAGGGTTAGCTGGTTAGGTGAGGTAGCGTGCCAGGCCTTTGGCCTTTGACCCTGCATCCATGCAGACGCCCTGACGCAAACTGAACTTGAGTTTTCCCCCAGCTGTTCACCTGTCAATGCAAAATGGTTGCATTTGCCGTGCATATCAGCACGAGTGCTGAAACAGCACCAATGCTGACAGGTAAGTGTCTATTTCTATAGATAGATTGATGGATGGAGTGATGGATGGATGGATGGATGGATGGATGGATGGATGGATGGATGGATGGATGGATGGATGGATGGATAGATAGGTACATGAGTTTAAACAACTTTTTGTTAAAAAAAATGTTTTTGTTAAAAAAAATGTTTTTGTTTGAAAAAGTGAATGTTTTTTAGGCCTGTGTTACATTGATGGATGGAGTGATGGAGTGATGGATGGATGGATGGATAGATAGATGAATAGATGAATATATAGATACATGAGTTTAAACCACTTTTTGTTAAAAAAAATATGTTTTTGTTTGAAAAAGTGAATGTTTTTAGGCCTGTGTTATACATGGATGGATGGAGTGATGGAGTGATGGATGGATGGATGGATGGATGGATAGATAGATGGATAGATGGATAGATGGATAGATGAGTTTGATCGACTGTTTGTTCATATTTTTTTATTGTTTTGTGTTAAATATTGAAAGTAGTCTTTGGCCTAATGGTTAGTTTGGGTTTAGGGTTAGTTTGGGGCTATGGTTAGGTTAGGGTTAAAATGGCATATAGGTAGGGAGGTAAAAACGACTTTCACCCTCATTAGTAACCACCCTCATTTGCATAAAGGGCATCTGATTGGCCGAATCTTAACTGTCCATATATCTGCGACGGTGTGTTTTATCTGTACGAAACTTGGTTTATATAGTAATTGATGTATGGCTAGTCGACTGGTGGTGGTTTGGTGCGCCTCTAGCGCCACCAGGTGTGTAGACACGGTACTGCACTTTATTTTTTAGATTTGTTTTTTTTTAACAGGGGTCTATTTTATAAATTGCTGTTGTATCTAGGGTTATTTTATATAGGGGTGGTCTATCCGGGTATATTTTGGGTAGGGTTTGTTTAGGTCCCGCCAGTGGTCAGTGTTTTTTGGTTTTGTTTTCTGTTTTTTTGTGCAGGTGGTGGGTAGGGTTAGCTGGTTAGGTGAGGTAGCGTGCCAGGCCTTTGGGTTAGGGTTAGGGTTAGGTTAGGGTTAGGGTTAGGGTTAGGTAGGGAGGTAAAAACGACTTTCACCCTCATTAGTAACCACCCTCATTTGCATAAAGGGCATCTGATTGGCCGAATCTTAACTGTCCATATATCTGCGACGGTGTGTTTTATCTGTACGAAACTTGGTTTATATAGTAATTGATGTATGGCTAGTCGACTGGTGGTGGTTTGGTGCGCCTCTAGCGCCACCAGGTGTGTAGACACGGTACTGCACTTTATTTTTTAGATTTGTTTTTTTTTAACAGGGGTCTATTTTATAAATTGCTGTTGTATCTAGGGTTATTTTATATAGGGGTGGTCTATCCGGGTATATTTTGGGTAGGGTTTGTTTAGGTCCCGCCAGTGGTCAGTGTTTTTTGGTTTTGTTTTCTGTTTTTTTGTGCAGGTGGTGGGTAGGGTTAGCTGGTTAGGTGAGGTAGCGTGCCAGGCCTTTGGCCTTTGACCCTGCATCCATGCAGACGCCCTGACGCAAACTGAACTTGAGTTTTCCCCCAGCTGTTCACCTGTCAATGCAAAATGGTTGCATTTGCCGTGCATATCAGCAAGAGTGCTGAAACAGCACCAATGCTGACAGGTAAGTGTCTATTTCTATAGATAGATTGATGGATGGAGTGATGGATGGATGGATGGATGGATGGATGGATGGATGGATGGATGGATGGATGGATGGATGGATAGATAGGTACATGAGTTTAAACAACTTTTTGTTAAAAAAAATGTTTTTGTTAAAAAAAATGTTTTTGTTTGAAAAAGTGAATGTTTTTTAGGCCTGTGTTACATTGATGGATGGAGTGATGGAGTGATGGATGGATGGATGGATAGATAGATGAATAGATGAATATATAGATACATGAGTTTAAACCACTTTTTGTTAAAAAAAATATGTTTTTGTTTGAAAAAGTGAATGTTTTTAGGCCTGTGTTATACATGGATGGATGGAGTGATGGAGTGATGGATGGATGGATGGATGGATGGATAGATAAATAGATAGATAGATGAATAGATGAATATATAGATACATGAGTTTAAACCACTTTTTGTTAAAAAAAAAAAGTTTTTGTTTGAAAAAGTGAATGTTTTTAGGCCTGTGTTATACATGGATGGATGGAGTGATGGAGTGATGGATGGATGGATGGATAGATAGATGGATAGATGGATAGATGGATAGATGAGTTTGATCGACTGTTTGTTCATATTTTTTTATTGTTTTGTGTTAAATATTGAAAGTAGTCTTTGGCCTAATGGTTAGTTTGGGTTTAGGGTTAGTTTGGGGCTATGGTTAGGTTAGGGTTAAAATGGCATATAGGTAGGGAGGTAAAAACGACTTTCACCCTCATTAGTAACCACCCTCATTTGCATAAAGGGCATCTGATTGGCCGAATCTTAACTGTCCATATATCTGCAACGGTGTGTTTTATCTGTACGAAACTTGGTTTATATAGTAATTGATGTATGGCTAGTCGACTGGTGGTGGTTTGGTGCGCCTCTAGCGCCACCAGGTGTGTAGACACGGTACTGCACTTTATTTTTTAGATTTGTTTTTTTTTAACAGGGGTCTATTTTATAAATTGCTGTTGTATCTAGGGTTATTTTATATAGGGGTGGTCTATCCGGGTATATTTTGGGTAGGGTTTGTTTAGGTCCCGCCAGTGGTCAGTGTTTTTTGGTTTTGTTTTCTGTTTTTTTGTGCAGGTGGTGGGTAGGGTTAGCTGGTTAGGTGAGGTAGCGTGCCAGGCCTTTGGCCTTTGACCCTGCATCCATGCAGACGCCCTGACGCAAACTGAACTTGAGTTTTCCCCCAGCTGTTCACCTGTCAATGCAAAATGGTTGCATTTGCCGTGCATATCAGCACGAGTGCTGAAACAGTACCAATGCTGACAGGTAAGTGTCTATTTCTATAGATAGATTGATGGATGGAGTGATGGATGGATGGATGGATGGATGGATGGATGGATGGATGGATGGATGGATGGATGGATGGATAGATAGGTACATGAGTTTAAACAACTTTTTGTTAAAAAAAATGTTTTTGTTAAAAAAAATGTTTTTGTTTGAAAAAGTGAATGTTTTTTAGGCCTGTGTTACATTGATGGATGGAGTGATGGAGTGATGGATGGATGGATGGATAGATAGATGAATAGATGAATATATAGATACATGAGTTTAAACCACTTTTTGTTAAAAAAAATATGTTTTTGTTTGAAAAAGTGAATGTTTTTAGGCCTGTGTTATACATGGATGGATGGAGTGATGGAGTGATGGATGGATGGATGGATGGATGGATGGATAGATAAATAGATAGATAGATGAATAGATGAATATATAGATACATGAGTTTAAACCACTTTTTGTTAAAAAAAAAAAGTTTTTGTTTGAAAAAGTGAATGTTTTTAGGCCTGTGTTATACATGGATGGATGGAGTGATGGAGTGATGGATGGATGGATGGATAGATAGATGGATAGATGGATAGATGGATAGATGAGTTTGATCGACTGTTTGTTCATATTTTTTTATTGTTTTGTGTTAAATATTGAAAGTAGTCTTTGGCCTAATGGTTAGTTTGGGTTTAGGGTTAGTTTGGGGCTATGGTTAGGTTAGGGTTAAAATGGCATATAGGTAGGGAGGTAAAAACGACTTTCACCCTCATTAGTAACCACCCTCATTTGCATAAAGGGCATCTGATTGGCCGAATCTTAACTGTCCATATATCTGCAACGGTGTGTTTTATCTGTACGAAACTTGGTTTATATAGTAATTGATGTATGGCTAGTCGACTGGTGGTGGTTTGGTGCGCCTCTAGCGCCACCAGGTGTGTAGACACGGTACTGCACTTTATTTTTTAGATTTGTTTTTTTTTAACAGGGGTCTATTTTATAAATTGCTGTTGTATGTAGGGTTATTTTATATAGGGGTGGTCTATCCTGGTATATTTTGGGTAGGGTTTGTTTAGGTCCCGCCAGTGGTCAGTGTTTTTTGGTTTTGTTTTCTGTTTTTTTGTGCAGGTGGTGGGTAGGGTTAGCTGGTTAGGTGAGGTAGCGTGCCAGGCCTTTGGCCTTTGACCCTGCATCCATGCAGACGCCCTGACGCAAACTGAACTTGAGTTTTCCCCCAGCTGTTCACCTGTCAATGCAAAATGGTTGCATTTGCCGTGCATATCAGCACGAGTGCTGAAACAGCACCAATGCTGACAGGTAAGTGTCTATTTCTATAGATAGATTGATGGATGGAGTGATGGATGGATGGATGGATGGATGGATGGATGGATGGATGGATGGATGGATGGATGGATGGATAGATAGGTACATGAGTTTAAACAACTTTTTGTTAAAAAAAATGTTTTTGTTAAAAAAAATGTTTTTGTTTGAAAAAGTGAATGTTTTTTAGGCCTGTGTTACATTGATGGATGGAGTGATGGAGTGATGGATGGATGGATGGATAGATAGATGAATAGATGAATATATAGATACATGAGTTTAAACCACTTTTTGTTAAAAAAAATATGTTTTTGTTTGAAAAAGTGAATGTTTTTAGGCCTGTGTTATACATGGATGGATGGAGTGATGGAGTGATGGATGGATGGATGGATGGATGGATGGATAGATAAATAGATAGATAGATGAATAGATGAATATATAGATACATGAGTTTAAACCACTTTTTGTTAAAAAAAAAAAGTTTTTGTTTGAAAAAGTGAATGTTTTTAGGCCTGTGTTATACATGGATGGATGGAGTGATGGAGTGATGGATGGATGGATGGATAGATAGATGGATAGATGGATAGATGGATAGATGAGTTTGATCGACTGTTTGTTCATATTTTTTTATTGTTTTGTGTTAAATATTGAAAGTAGTCTTTGGCCTAATGGTTAGTTTGGGTTTAGGGTTAGTTTGGGGCTATGGTTAGGTTAGGGTTAAAATGGCATATAGGTAGGGAGGTAAAAACGACTTTCACCCTCATTAGTAACCACCCTCATTTGCATAAAGGGCATCTGATTGGCCGAATCTTAACTGTCCATATATCTGCAACGGTGTGTTTTATCTGTACGAAACTTGGTTTATATAGTAATTGATGTATGGCTAGTCGACTGGTGGTGGTTTGGTGCGCCTCTAGCGCCACCAGGTGTGTAGACACGGTACTGCACTTTATTTTTTAGATTTGTTTTTTTTTAACAGGGGTCTATTTTATAAATTGCTGTTGTATCTAGGGTTATTTTATATAGGGGTGGTCTATCCGGGTATATTTTGGGTAGGGTTTGTTTAGGTCCCGCCAGTGGTCAGTGTTTTTTGGTTTTGTTTTCTGTTTTTTTGTGCAGGTGGTGGGTAGGGTTAGCTGGTTAGGTGAGGTAGCGTGCCAGGCCTTTGGCCTTTGACCCTGCATCCATGCAGACGCCCTGACGCAAACTGAACTTGAGTTTTCCCCCAGCTGTTCACCTGTCAATGCAAAATGGTTGCATTTGCCGTGCATATCAGCACGAGTGCTGAAACAGCACCAATGCTGACAGGTAAGTGTCTATTTCTATAGATAGATTGATGGATGGAGTGATGGATGGATGGATGGATGGATGGATGGATGGATGGATGGATGGATGGATGGATGGATGGATGGATGGATAGATAGGTACATGAGTTTAAACAACTTTTTGTTAAAAAAAATGTTTTTGTTAAAAAAAATGTTTTTGTTTGAAAAAGTGAATGTTTTTTAGGCCTGTGTTACATTGATGGATGGAGTGATGGAGTGATGGATGGATGGATGGATAGATAGATGAATAGATGAATATATAGATACATGAGTTTAAACCACTTTTTGTTAAAAAAAATATGTTTTTGTTTGAAAAAGTGAATGTTTTTAGGCCTGTGTTATACATGGATGGATGGAGTGATGGAGTGATGGATGGATGGATGGATGGATGGATGGATAGATAGATAAATAGATAGATAGATGAATAGATGAATATATAGATACATGAGTTTAAACAACTTTTTGTTAAAAAAAAAAAAGTTTTTGTTTGAAAAAGTGAATGTTTTTAGGCCTGTGTTATACATGGATGGATGGAGTGATGGAGTGATGGAGTGATGGAGTGATGGAGTGATGGATGGATGGAGTGATGGATGGATGGATGGATAGATAGATGGATAGATGGATAGATGGATAGATGAGTTTGATCGACTGTTTGTTCATATTTTTTTATTGTTTTGTGTTAAATATTGAAAGTAGTCTTTGGCCTAATGGTTAGTTTGGGTTTAGGGTTAGTTTGGGGCTATGGTTAGGTTAGGGTTAAAATGGCATATAGGTAGGGAGGTAAAAACGACTTTCACCCTCATTAGTAACCACCCTCATTTGCATAAAGGGCATCTGATTGGCCGAATCTTAACTGTCCATATATCTGCAACGGTGTGTTTTATCTGTACGAAACTTGGTTTATATAGTAATTGATGTATGGCTAGTCGACTGGTGGTGGTTTGGTGCGCCTCTAGCGCCACCAGGTGTGTAGACACGGTACTGCACTTTATTTTTTAGATTTGTTTTTTTTTAACAGGGGTCTATTTTATAAATTGCTGTTGTATCTAGGGTTATTTTATATAGGGGTGGTCTATCCGGGTATATTTTGGGTAGGGTTTGTTTAGGTCCCGCCAGTGGTCAGTGTTTTTTGGTTTTGTTTTCTGTTTTTTTGTGCAGGTGGTGGGTAGGGTTAGCTGGTTAGGTGAGGTAGCGTGCCAGGCCTTTGGCCTTTGACCCTGCATCCATGCAGACGCCCTGACGCAAACTGAACTTGAGTTTTCCCCCAGCTGTTCACCTGTCAATGCAAAATGGTTGCATTTGCCGTGCATATCAGCACGAGTGCTGAAACAGCACCAATGCTGACAGGTAAGTGTCTATTTCTATAGATAGATTGATGGATGGAGTGATGGATGGATGGATGGATGGATGGATGGATGGATGGATGGATGGATGGATGGATGGATGGATAGATAGGTACATGAGTTTAAACAACTTTTTGTTAAAAAAAATGTTTTTGTTAAAAAAAATGTTTTTGTTTGAAAAAGTGAATGTTTTTTAGGCCTGTGTTACATTGATGGATGGAGTGATGGAGTGATGGATGGATGGATGGATAGATAGATGAATAGATGAATATATAGATACATGAGTTTAAACCACTTTTTGTTAAAAAAAATATGTTTTTGTTTGAAAAAGTGAATGTTTTTAGGCCTGTGTTATACATGGATGGATGGAGTGATGGAGTGATGGATGGATGGATGGATGGATGGATAGATAGATAAATAGATAGATAGATGAATAGATGAATATATAGATACATGAGTTTAAACAACTTTTTGTTAAAAAAAAAAAAGTTTTTGTTTGAAAAAGTGAATGTTTTTAGGCCTGTGTTATACATGGATGGATGGAGTGATGGAGTGATGGAGTGATGGAGTGATGGATGGATGGAGTGATGGATGGATGGATGGATAGATAGATGGATAGATGGATAGATGGATAGATGAGTTTGATCGACTGTTTGTTCATATTTTTTTATTGTTTTGTGTTAAATATTGAAAGTAGTCTTTGGCCTAATGGTTAGTTTGGGTTTAGGGTTAGTTTGGGGCTATGGTTAGGTTAGGGTTAAAATGGCATATAGGTAGGGAGGTAAAAACGACTTTCACCCTCATTAGTAACCACCCTCATTTGCATAAAGGGCATCTGATTGGCCGAATCTTAACTGTCCATATATCTGCGACGGTGTGTTTTATCTGTACGAAACTTGGTTTATATAGTAATTGATGTATGGCTAGTCGACTGGTGGTGGTTTGGTTCGCCTCTAGCGCCACCAGGTGTGTAGACACGGTACTGCACTTTATTTTTTAGATTTGTTTTTTTTTAACAGGGGTCTATTTTATAAATTGCTGTTGTATCTAGGGTTATTTTATATAGGGGTGGTCTATCCGGGTATATTTTGGGTAGGGTTTGTTTAGGTCCCGCCAGTGGTCAGTGTTTTTTGGTTTTGTTTTCTGTTTTTTTGTGCAGGTGGTGGGTAGGGTTAGCTGGTTAGGTGAGGTAGCGTGCCAGGCCTTTGGCCTTTGACCCTGCATCCATGCAGACGCCCTGACGCAAACTGAACTTGAGTTTTCCCCCAGCTGTTCACCTGTCAATGCAAAATGGTTGCATTTGCCGTGCATATCAGCACGAGTGCTGAAACAGCACCAATGCTGACAGGTAAGTGTCTATTTCTATAGATAGATTGATGGATGGAGTGATGGATGGATGGATGGATGGATGGATGGATGGATGGATGGATGGATGGATGGATGGATGGATGGATGGATAGATAGGTACATGAGTTTAAACAACTTTTTGTTAAAAAAAATGTTTTTGTTAAAAAAAATGTTTTTGTTTGAAAAAGTGAATGTTTTTTAGGCCTGTGTTACATTGATGGATGGAGTGATGGAGTGATGGATGGATGGATGGATAGATAGATGAATAGATGAATATATAGATACATGAGTTTAAACCACTTTTTGTTAAAAAAAATATGTTTTTGTTTGAAAAAGTGAATGTTTTTAGGCCTGTGTTATACATGGATGGATGGAGTGATGGAGTGATGGATGGATGGATGGATGGATGGATAGATAGATAAATAGATAGATAGATGAATAGATGAATATATAGATACATGAGTTTAAACAACTTTTTGTTAAAAAAAAAAAAGTTTTTGTTTGAAAAAGTGAATGTTTTTAGGCCTGTGTTATACATGGATGGATGGAGTGATGGAGTGATGGATGGATGGAGTGATGGATGGATGGATGGATAGATAGATGGATAGATGGATAGATGGATAGATGAGTTTGATCGACTGTTTGTTCATATTTTTTTATTGTTTTGTGTTAAATATTGAAAGTAGTCTTTGGCCTAATGGTTAGTTTGGGTTTAGGGTTAGTTTGGGGCTATGGTTAGGTTAGGGTTAAAATGGCATATAGGTAGGGAGGTAAAAACGACTTTCACCCTCATTAGTAACCACCCTCATTTGCATAAAGGGCATCTGATTGGCCGAATCTTAACTGTCCATATATCTGCAACGGTGTGTTTTATCTGTACGAAACTTGGTTTATATAGTAATTGATGTATGGCTAGTCGACTGGTGGTGGTTTGGTGCGCCTCTAGCGCCACCAGGTGTGTAGACACGGTACTGCACTTTATTTTTTAGATTTGTTTTTTTTTAACAGGGGTCTATTTTATAAATTGCTGTTGTATCTAGGGTTATTTTATATAGGGGTGGTCTATCCGGGTATATTTTGGGTAGGGTTTGTTTAGGTCCCGCCAGTGGTCAGTGTTTTTTGGTTTTGTTTTCTGTTTTTTTGTGCAGGTGGTGGGTAGGGTTAGCTGGTTAGGTGAGGTAGCGTGCCAGGCCTTTGGCCTTTGACCCTGCATCCATGCAGACGCCCTGACGCAAACTGAACTTGAGTTTTCCCCCAGCTGTTCACCTGTCAATGCAAAATGGTTGCATTTGCCGTGCATATCAGCACGAGTGCTGAAACAGCACCAATGCTGACAGGTAAGTGTCTATTTCTATAGATAGATTGATGGATGGAGTGATGGATGGATGGATGGATGGATGGATGGATGGATGGATGGATGGATGGATGGATGGATGGATAGATAGGTACATGAGTTTAAACAACTTTTTGTTAAAAAAAATGTTTTTGTTAAAAAAAATGTTTTTGTTTGAAAAAGTGAATGTTTTTTAGGCCTGTGTTACATTGATGGATGGAGTGATGGAGTGATGGATGGATGGATGGATAGATAGATGAATAGATGAATATATAGATACATGAGTTTAAACCACTTTTTGTTAAAAAAAATATGTTTTTGTTTGAAAAAGTGAATGTTTTTAGGCCTGTGTTATACATGGATGGATGGAGTGATGGAGTGATGGATGGATGGATGGATGGATGGATAGATAGATAAATAGATAGATAGATGAATAGATGAATATATAGATACATGAGTTTAAACCACTTTTTGTTAAAAAAAATATGTTTTTGTTTGAAAAAGTGAATGTTTTTAGGCCTGTGTTATACATGGATGGATGGAGTGATGGAGTGATGGAGTGATGGAGTGATGGATGGATGGATGGATAGATAGATGGATAGATGGATAGATGGATAGATGAGTTTGATCGACTGTTTGTTCATATTTTTTTATTGTTTTGTGTTAAATATTGAAAGTAGTCTTTGGCCTAATGGTTAGTTTGGGTTTAGGGTTAGTTTGGGGCTATGGTTAGGTTAGGGTTAAAATGGCATATAGGTAGGGAGGTAAAAACGACTTTCACCCTCATTAGTAACCACCCTCATTTGCATAAAGGGCATCTGATTGGCCGAATCTTAACTGTCCATATATCTGCAACGGTGTGTTTTATCTGTACGAAACTTGGTTTATATAGTAATTGATGTATGGCTAGTCGACTGGTGGTGGTTTGGTGCGCCTCTAGCGCCACCAGGTGTGTAGACACGGTACTGCACTTTATTTTTTAGATTTGTTTTTTTTTAACAGGGGTCTATTTTATAAATTGCTGTTGTATCTAGGGTTATTTTATATAGGGGTGGTCTATCCTGGTATATTTTGGGTAGGGTTTGTTTAGGTCCCGCCAGTGGTCAGTGTTTTTTGGTTTTGTTTTCTGTTTTTTTGTGCAGGTGGTGGGTAGGGTTAGCTGGTTAGGTGAGGTAGCGTGCCAGGCTAGGGTTAGAGGGTTAGGGTTAGGGTTAGGGTTAGGTAGGGAGGTAAAAACGACTTTCACCCTCATTAGTAACCACCCTCATTTGCATAAAGGGCATCTGATTGGCCGAATCTTAACTGTCCATATATCTGCAACGGTGTGTTTTATCTGTACGAAACTTGGTTTATATAGTAATTGATGTATGGCTAGTCGACTGGTGGTGGTTTGGTGCGCCTCTAGCGCCACCAGGTGTGTAGACACGGTACTGCACTTTATTTTTTAGATTTGTTTTTTTTTAACAGGGGTCTATTTTATAAATTGCTGTTGTATCTAGGGTTATTTTATATAGGGGTGGTCTATCCGGGTATATTTTGGGTAGGGTTTGTTTAGGTCCCGCCAGTGGTCAGTGTTTTTTGGTTTTGTTTTCTGTTTTTTTGTGCAGGTGGTGGGTAGGGTTAGCTGGTTAGGTGAGGTAGCGTGCCAGGCCTTTGGCCTTTGACCCTGCATCCATGCAGACGCCCTGACGCAAACTGAACTTGAGTTTTCCCCCAGCTGTTCACCTGTCAATGCAAAATGGTTGCATTTGCCGTGCATATCAGCACGAGTGCTGAAACAGCACCAATGCTGACAGGTAAGTGTCTATTTCTATAGATAGATTGATGGATGGAGTGATGGATGGATGGATGGATGGATGGATGGATGGATGGATGGATGGATGGATGGATGGATGGATGGATAGATAGGTACATGAGTTTAAACAACTTTTTGTTAAAAAAAATGTTTTTGTTAAAAAAAATGTTTTTGTTTGAAAAAGTGAATGTTTTTTAGGCCTGTGTTACATTGATGGATGGAGTGATGGAGTGATGGATGGATGGATGGATAGATAGATGAATAGATGAATATATAGATACATGAGTTTAAACCACTTTTTGTTAAAAAAAATATGTTTTTGTTTGAAAAAGTGAATGTTTTTAGGCCTGTGTTATACATGGATGGATGGAGTGATGGAGTGATGGATGGATGGATGGATGGATGGATAGATAGATAAATAGATAGATAGATGAATAGATGAATATATAGATACATGAGTTTAAACAACTTTTTGTTAAAAAAAAAAAAGTTTTTGTTTGAAAAAGTGAATGTTTTTAGGCCTGTGTTATACATGGATGGATGGAGTGATGGAGTGATGGAGTGATGGAGTGATGGAGTGATGGATGGATGGAGTGATGGATGGATGGATGGATAGATAGATGGATAGATGGATAGATGGATAGATGAGTTTGATCGACTGTTTGTTCATATTTTTTTATTGTTTTGTGTTAAATATTGAAAGTAGTCTTTGGCCTAATGGTTAGTTTGGGTTTAGGGTTAGTTTGGGGCTATGGTTAGGTTAGGGTTAAAATGGCATATAGGTAGGGAGGTAAAAACGACTTTCACCCTCATTAGTAACCACCCTCATTTGCATAAAGGGCATCTGATTGGCCGAATCTTAACTGTCCATATATCTGCGACGGTGTGTTTTATCTGTACGAAACTTGGTTTATATAGTAATTGATGTATGGCTAGTCGACTGGTGGTGGTTTGGTGCGCCTCTAGCGCCACCAGGTGTGTAGACACGGTACTGCACTTTATTTTTTAGATTTGTTTTTTTTTAACAGGGGTCTATTTTATAAATTGCTGTTGTATCTAGGGTTATTTTATATAGGGGTGGTCTATCCGGGTATATTTTGGGTAGGGTTTGTTTAGGTCCCGCCAGTGGTCAGTGTTTTTTGGTTTTGTTTTCTGTTTTTTTGTGCAGGTGGTGGGTAGGGTTAGCTGGTTAGGTGAGGTAGCGTGCCAGGCCTTTGGCCTTTGACCCTGCATCCATGCAGACGCCCTGACGCAAACTGAACTTGAGTTTTCCCCCAGCTGTTCACCTGTCAATGCAAAATGGTTGCATTTGCCGTGCATATCAGCACGAGTGCTGAAACAGCACCAATGCTGACAGGTAAGTGTCTATTTCTATAGATAGATTGATGGATGGAGTGATGGATGGATGGATGGATGGATGGATGGATGGATGGATGGATGGATGGATGGATGGATAGATAGGTACATGAGTTTAAACAACTTTTTGTTAAAAAAAATGTTTTTGTTAAAAAAAATGTTTTTGTTTGAAAAAGTGAATGTTTTTTAGGCCTGTGTTACATTGATGGATGGAGTGATGGAGTGATGGATGGATGGATGGATAGATAGATGAATAGATGAATATATAGATACATGAGTTTAAACCACTTTTTGTTAAAAAAAATATGTTTTTGTTTGAAAAAGTGAATGTTTTTAGGCCTGTGTTATACATGGATGGATGGAGTGATGGAGTGATGGATGGATGGATGGATGGATGGATAGATAGATAAATAGATAGATAGATGAATAGATGAATATATAGATACATGAGTTTAAACAACTTTTTGTTAAAAAAAAAAAAGTTTTTGTTTGAAAAAGTGAATGTTTTTAGGCCTGTGTTATACATGGATGGATGGAGTGATGGAGTGATGGATGGATGGAGTGATGGATGGATGGATGGATAGATAGATGGATAGATGGATAGATGGATAGATGAGTTTGATCGACTGTTTGTTCATATTTTTTTATTGTTTTGTGTTAAATATTGAAAGTAGTCTTTGGCCTAATGGTTAGTTTGGGTTTAGGGTTAGTTTGGGGCTATGGTTAGGTTAGGGTTAAAATGGCATATAGGTAGGGAGGTAAAAACGACTTTCACCCTCATTAGTAACCACCCTCATTTGCATAAAGGGCATCTGATTGGCCGAATCTTAACTGTCCATATATCTGCAACGGTGTGTTTTATCTGTACGAAACTTGGTTTATATAGTAATTGATGTATGGCTAGTCGACTGGTGGTGGTTTGGTGCGCCTCTAGCGCCACCAGGTGTGTAGACACGGTACTGCACTTTATTTTTTAGATTTGTTTTTTTTTAACAGGGGTCTATTTTATAAATTGCTGTTGTATCTAGGGTTATTTTATATAGGGGTGGTCTATCCGGGTATATTTTGGGTAGGGTTTGTTTAGGTCCCGCCAGTGGTCAGTGTTTTTTGGTTTTGTTTTCTGTTTTTTTGTGCAGGTGGTGGGTAGGGTTAGCTGGTTAGGTGAGGTAGCGTGCCAGGCCTTTGGCCTTTGACCCTGCATCCATGCAGACGCCCTGACGCAAACTGAACTTGAGTTTTCCCCCAGCTGTTCACCTGTCAATGCAAAATGGTTGCATTTGCCGTGCATATCAGCACGAGTGCTGAAACAGCACCAATGCTGACAGGTAAGTGTCTATTTCTATAGATAGATTGATGGATGGAGTGATGGATGGATGGATGGATGGATGGATGGATGGATGGATGGATGGATGGATGGATGGATGGATGGATAGATAGGTACATGAGTTTAAACAACTTTTTGTTAAAAAAAATGTTTTTGTTAAAAAAAATGTTTTTGTTTGAAAAAGTGAATGTTTTTTAGGCCTGTGTTACATTGATGGATGGAGTGATGGAGTGATGGATGGATGGATGGATAGATAGATGAATAGATGAATATATAGATACATGAGTTTAAACCACTTTTTGTTAAAAAAAATATGTTTTTGTTTGAAAAAGTGAATGTTTTTAGGCCTGTGTTATACATGGATGGATGGAGTGATGGAGTGATGGATGGATGGATGGATGGATGGATAGATAGATGGATAGATGGATAGATGGATAGATGAGTTTGATCGACTGTTTGTTCATATTTTTTTATTGTTTTGTGTTAAATATTGAAAGTAGTCTTTGGCCTAATGGTTAGTTTGGGTTTAGGGTTAGTTTGGGGCTATGGTTAGGTTAGGGTTAAAATGGCATATAGGTAGGGAGGTAAAAACGACTTTCACCCTCATTAGTAACCACCCTCATTTGCATAAAGGGCATCTGATTGGCCGAATCTTAACTGTCCATATATCTGCGACGGTGTGTTTTATCTGTACGAAACTTGGTTTATATAGTAATTGATGTATGGCTAGTCGACTGGTGGTGGTTTGGTGCGCCTCTAGCGCCACCAGGTGTGTAGACACGGTACTGCACTTTATTTTTTAGATTTGTTTTTTTTTAACAGGGGTCTATTTTATAAATTGCTGTTGTATCTAGGGTTATTTTATATAGGGGTGGTCTATCCGGGTATATTTTGGGTAGGGTTTGTTTAGGTCCCGCCAGTGGTCAGTGTTTTTTGGTTTTGTTTTCTGTTTTTTTGTGCAGGTGGTGGGTAGGGTTAGCTGGTTAGGTGAGGTAGCGTGCCAGGCCTTTGGGTTAGGGTTAGGGTTAGGGTTAGGTAGGGAGGTAAAAACGACTTTCACCCTCATTAGTAACCACCCTCATTTGCATAAAGGGCATCTGATTGGCCGAATCTTAACTGTCCATATATCTGCAACGGTGTGTTTTATCTGTACGAAACTTGGTTTATATAGTAATTGATGTATGGCTAGTCGACTGGTGGTGGTTTGGTGCGCCTCTAGCGCCACCAGGTGTGTAGACACGGTACTGCACTTTATTTTTTAGATTTGTTTTTTTTTAACAGGGGTCTATTTTATAAATTGCTGTTGTATCTAGGGTTATTTTATATAGGGGTGGTCTATCCGGGTATATTTTGGGTAGGGTTTGTTTAGGTCCCGCCAGTGGTCAGTGTTTTTTGGTTTTGTTTTCTGTTTTTTTGTGCAGGTGGTGGGTAGGGTTAGCTGGTTAGGTGAGGTAGCGTGCCAGGCCTTTGGCCTTTGACCCTGCATCCATGCAGACGCCCTGACGCAAACTGAACTTGAGTTTTCCCCCAGCTGTTCACCTGTCAATGCAAAATGGTTGCATTTGCCGTGCATATCAGCACGAGTGCTGAAACAGCACCAATGCTGACAGGTAAGTGTCTATTTCTATAGATAGATTGATGGATGGAGTGATGGATGGATGGATGGATGGATGGATGGATGGATGGATGGATGGATGGATGGATGGATGGATGGATGGATGGATAGATAGGTACATGAGTTTAAACAACTTTTTGTTAAAAAAAATGTTTTTGTTAAAAAAAATGTTTTTGTTTGAAAAAGTGAATGTTTTTTAGGCCTGTGTTACATTGATGGATGGAGTGATGGAGTGATGGATGGATGGATGGATAGATAGATGAATAGATGAATATATAGATACATGAGTTTAAACCACTTTTTGTTAAAAAAAATATGTTTTTGTTTGAAAAAGTGAATGTTTTTAGGCCTGTGTTATACATGGATGGATGGAGTGATGGAGTGATGGATGGATGGATGGATGGATGGATAGATAGATAAATAGATAGATAGATGAATAGATGAATATATAGATACATGAGTTTAAACCACTTTTTGTTAAAAAAAATATGTTTTTGTTTGAAAAAGTGAATGTTTTTAGGCCTGTGTTATACATGGATGGATGGAGTGATGGAGTGATGGAGTGATGGAGTGATGGATGGATGGATGGATAGATAGATGGATAGATGGATAGATGGATAGATGAGTTTGATCGACTGTTTGTTCATATTTTTTTATTGTTTTGTGTTAAATATTGAAAGTAGTCTTTGGCCTAATGGTTAGTTTGGGTTTAGGGTTAGTTTGGGGCTATGGTTAGGTTAGGGTTAAAATGGCATATAGGTAGGGAGGTAAAAACGACTTTCACCCTCATTAGTAACCACCCTCATTTGCATAAAGGGCATCTGATTGGCCGAATCTTAACTGTCCATATATCTGCAACGGTGTGTTTTATCTGTACGAAACTTGGTTTATATAGTAATTGATGTATGGCTAGTCGACTGGTGGTGGTTTGGTGCGCCTCTAGCGCCACCAGGTGTGTAGACACGGTACTGCACTTTATTTTTTAGATTTGTTTTTTTTTAACAGGGGTCTATTTTATAAATTGCTGTTGTATCTAGGGTTATTTTATATAGGGGTGGTCTATCCTGGTATATTTTGGGTAGGGTTTGTTTAGGTCCCGCCAGTGGTCAGTGTTTTTTGGTTTTGTTTTCTGTTTTTTTGTGCAGGTGGTGGGTAGGGTTAGCTGGTTAGGTGAGGTAGCGTGCCAGGCTAGGGTTAGAGGGTTAGGGTTAGGGTTAGGGTTAGGTAGGGAGGTAAAAACGACTTTCACCCTCATTAGTAACCACCCTCATTTGCATAAAGGGCATCTGATTGGCCGAATCTTAACTGTCCATATATCTGCAACGGTGTGTTTTATCTGTACGAAACTTGGTTTATATAGTAATTGATGTATGGCTAGTCGACTGGTGGTGGTTTGGTGCGCCTCTAGCGCCACCAGGTGTGTAGACACGGTACTGCACTTTATTTTTTAGATTTGTTTTTTTTTAACAGGGGTCTATTTTATAAATTGCTGTTGTATCTAGGGTTATTTTATATAGGGGTGGTCTATCCGGGTATATTTTGGGTAGGGTTTGTTTAGGTCCCGCCAGTGGTCAGTGTTTTTTGGTTTTGTTTTCTGTTTTTTTGTGCAGGTGGTGGGTAGGGTTAGCTGGTTAGGTGAGGTAGCGTGCCAGGCCTTTGGCCTTTGACCCTGCATCCATGCAGACGCCCTGACGCAAACTGAACTTGAGTTTTCCCCCAGCTGTTCACCTGTCAATGCAAAATGGTTGCATTTGCCGTGCATATCAGCACGAGTGCTGAAACAGCACCAATGCTGACAGGTAAGTGTCTATTTCTATAGATAGATTGATGGATGGAGTGATGGATGGATGGATGGATGGATGGATGGATGGATGGATGGATGGATGGATGGATGGATGGATGGATAGATAGGTACATGAGTTTAAACAACTTTTTGTTAAAAAAAATGTTTTTGTTAAAAAAAATGTTTTTGTTTGAAAAAGTGAATGTTTTTTAGGCCTGTGTTACATTGATGGATGGAGTGATGGAGTGATGGATGGATGGATGGATAGATAGATGAATAGATGAATATATAGATACATGAGTTTAAACCACTTTTTGTTAAAAAAAATATGTTTTTGTTTGAAAAAGTGAATGTTTTTAGGCCTGTGTTATACATGGATGGATGGAGTGATGGAGTGATGGATGGATGGATGGATGGATGGATAGATAGATAAATAGATAGATAGATGAATAGATGAATATATAGATACATGAGTTTAAACAACTTTTTGTTAAAAAAAAAAAAGTTTTTGTTTGAAAAAGTGAATGTTTTTAGGCCTGTGTTATACATGGATGGATGGAGTGATGGAGTGATGGAGTGATGGAGTGATGGAGTGATGGATGGATGGAGTGATGGATGGATGGATGGATAGATAGATGGATAGATGGATAGATGGATAGATGAGTTTGATCGACTGTTTGTTCATATTTTTTTATTGTTTTGTGTTAAATATTGAAAGTAGTCTTTGGCCTAATGGTTAGTTTGGGTTTAGGGTTAGTTTGGGGCTATGGTTAGGTTAGGGTTAAAATGGCATATAGGTAGGGAGGTAAAAACGACTTTCACCCTCATTAGTAACCACCCTCATTTGCATAAAGGGCATCTGATTGGCCGAATCTTAACTGTCCATATATCTGCGACGGTGTGTTTTATCTGTACGAAACTTGGTTTATATAGTAATTGATGTATGGCTAGTCGACTGGTGGTGGTTTGGTGCGCCTCTAGCGCCACCAGGTGTGTAGACACGGTACTGCACTTTATTTTTTAGATTTGTTTTTTTTTAACAGGGGTCTATTTTATAAATTGCTGTTGTATCTAGGGTTATTTTATATAGGGGTGGTCTATCCGGGTATATTTTGGGTAGGGTTTGTTTAGGTCCCGCCAGTGGTCAGTGTTTTTTGGTTTTGTTTTCTGTTTTTTTGTGCAGGTGGTGGGTAGGGTTAGCTGGTTAGGTGAGGTAGCGTGCCAGGCCTTTGGCCTTTGACCCTGCATCCATGCAGACGCCCTGACGCAAACTGAACTTGAGTTTTCCCCCAGCTGTTCACCTGTCAATGCAAAATGGTTGCATTTGCCGTGCATATCAGCACGAGTGCTGAAACAGCACCAATGCTGACAGGTAAGTGTCTATTTCTATAGATAGATTGATGGATGGAGTGATGGATGGATGGATGGATGGATGGATGGATGGATGGATGGATGGATGGATGGATGGATGGATGGATAGATAGGTACATGAGTTTAAACAACTTTTTGTTAAAAAAAATGTTTTTGTTAAAAAAAATGTTTTTGTTTGAAAAAGTGAATGTTTTTTAGGCCTGTGTTACATTGATGGATGGAGTGATGGAGTGATGGATGGATGGATGGATAGATAGATGAATAGATGAATATATAGATACATGAGTTTAAACCACTTTTTGTTAAAAAAAATATGTTTTTGTTTGAAAAAGTGAATGTTTTTAGGCCTGTGTTATACATGGATGGATGGAGTGATGGAGTGATGGATGGATGGATGGATGGATGGATAGATAGATAAATAGATAGATAGATGAATAGATGAATATATAGATACATGAGTTTAAACAACTTTTTGTTAAAAAAAAAAAAGTTTTTGTTTGAAAAAGTGAATGTTTTTAGGCCTGTGTTATACATGGATGGATGGAGTGATGGAGTGATGGATGGATGGAGTGATGGATGGATGGATGGATAGATAGATGGATAGATGGATAGATGGATAGATGAGTTTGATCGACTGTTTGTTCATATTTTTTTATTGTTTTGTGTTAAATATTGAAAGTAGTCTTTGGCCTAATGGTTAGTTTGGGTTTAGGGTTAGTTTGGGGCTATGGTTAGGTTAGGGTTAAAATGGCATATAGGTAGGGAGGTAAAAACGACTTTCACCCTCATTAGTAACCACCCTCATTTGCATAAAGGGCATCTGATTGGCCGAATCTTAACTGTCCATATATCTGCAACGGTGTGTTTTATCTGTACGAAACTTGGTTTATATAGTAATTGATGTATGGCTAGTCGACTGGTGGTGGTTTGGTGCGCCTCTAGCGCCACCAGGTGTGTAGACACGGTACTGCACTTTATTTTTTAGATTTGTTTTTTTTTAACAGGGGTCTATTTTATAAATTGCTGTTGTATCTAGGGTTATTTTATATAGGGGTGGTCTATCCGGGTATATTTTGGGTAGGGTTTGTTTAGGTCCCGCCAGTGGTCAGTGTTTTTTGGTTTTGTTTTCTGTTTTTTTGTGCAGGTGGTGGGTAGGGTTAGCTGGTTAGGTGAGGTAGCGTGCCAGGCCTTTGGCCTTTGACCCTGCATCCATGCAGACGCCCTGACGCAAACTGAACTTGAGTTTTCCCCCAGCTGTTCACCTGTCAATGCAAAATGGTTGCATTTGCCGTGCATATCAGCACGAGTGCTGAAACAGCACCAATGCTGACAGGTAAGTGTCTATTTCTATAGATAGATTGATGGATGGAGTGATGGATGGATGGATGGATGGATGGATGGATGGATGGATGGATGGATGGATGGATGGATGGATGGATAGATAGGTACATGAGTTTAAACAACTTTTTGTTAAAAAAAATGTTTTTGTTAAAAAAAATGTTTTTGTTTGAAAAAGTGAATGTTTTTTAGGCCTGTGTTACATTGATGGATGGAGTGATGGAGTGATGGATGGATGGATGGATAGATAGATGAATAGATGAATATATAGATACATGAGTTTAAACCACTTTTTGTTAAAAAAAATATGTTTTTGTTTGAAAAAGTGAATGTTTTTAGGCCTGTGTTATACATGGATGGATGGAGTGATGGAGTGATGGATGGATGGATGGATGGATGGATAGATAGATGGATAGATGGATAGATGGATAGATGAGTTTGATCGACTGTTTGTTCATATTTTTTTATTGTTTTGTGTTAAATATTGAAAGTAGTCTTTGGCCTAATGGTTAGTTTGGGTTTAGGGTTAGTTTGGGGCTATGGTTAGGTTAGGGTTAAAATGGCATATAGGTAGGGAGGTAAAAACGACTTTCACCCTCATTAGTAACCACCCTCATTTGCATAAAGGGCATCTGATTGGCCGAATCTTAACTGTCCATATATCTGCGACGGTGTGTTTTATCTGTACGAAACTTGGTTTATATAGTAATTGATGTATGGCTAGTCGACTGGTGGTGGTTTGGTGCGCCTCTAGCGCCACCAGGTGTGTAGACACGGTACTGCACTTTATTTTTTAGATTTGTTTTTTTTTAACAGGGGTCTATTTTATAAATTGCTGTTGTATCTAGGGTTATTTTATATAGGGGTGGTCTATCCGGGTATATTTTGGGTAGGGTTTGTTTAGGTCCCGCCAGTGGTCAGTGTTTTTTGGTTTTGTTTTCTGTTTTTTTGTGCAGGTGGTGGGTAGGGTTAGCTGGTTAGGTGAGGTAGCGTGCCAGGCCTTTGGCCTTTGACCCTGCATCCATGCAGACGCCCTGACGCAAACTGAACTTGAGTTTTCCCCCAGCTGTTCACCTGTCAATGCAAAATGGTTGCATTTGCCGTGCATATCAGCACGAGTGCTGAAACAGCACCAATGCTGACAGGTAAGTGTCTATTTCTATAGATAGATTGATGGATGGAGTGATGGATGGATGGATGGATGGATGGATGGATGGATGGATGGATGGATGGATGGATGGATGGATGGATGGATAGATAGGTACATGAGTTTAAACAACTTTTTGTTAAAAAAAATGTTTTTGTTAAAAAAAATGTTTTTGTTTGAAAAAGTGAATGTTTTTTAGGCCTGTGTTACATTGATGGATGGAGTGATGGAGTGATGGATGGATGGATGGATAGATAGATGAATAGATGAATATATAGATACATGAGTTTAAACCACTTTTTGTTAAAAAAAATATGTTTTTGTTTGAAAAAGTGAATGTTTAGGGTTAGGGTTAGGGTTAGGGTTAGGTAGGGAGGTAAAAACGACTTTCACCCTCATTAGTAACCACCCTCATTTGCATAAAGGGCATCTGATTGGCCGAATCTTAACTGTCCATATATCTGCAACGGTGTGTTTTATCTGTACGAAACTTGGTTTATATAGTAATTGATGTATGGCTAGTCGACTGGTGGTGGTTTGGTGCGCCTCTAGCGCCACCAGGTGTGTAGACACGGTACTGCACTTTATTTTTTAGATTTGTTTTTTTTTAACAGGGGTCTATTTTATAAATTGCTGTTGTATCTAGGGTTATTTTATATAGGGGTGGTCTATCCGGGTATATTTTGGGTAGGGTTTGTTTAGGTCCCGCCAGTGGTCAGTGTTTTTTGGTTTTGTTTTCTGTTTTTTTGTGCAGGTGGTGGGTAGGGTTAGCTGGTTAGGTGAGGTAGCGTGCCAGGCCTTTGGCCTTTGACCCTGCATCCATGCAGACGCCCTGACGCAAACTGAACTTGAGTTTTCCCCCAGCTGTTCACCTGTCAATGCAAAATGGTTGCATTTGCCGTGCATATCAGCACGAGTGCTGAAACAGCACCAATGCTGACAGGTAAGTGTCTATTTCTATAGATAGATTGATGGATGGAGTGATGGATGGATGGATGGATGGATGGATGGATGGATGGATGGATGGATGGATGGATGGATGGATGGATGGATAGATAGGTACATGAGTTTAAACAACTTTTTGTTAAAAAAAATGTTTTTGTTAAAAAAAATGTTTTTGTTTGAAAAAGTGAATGTTTTTTAGGCCTGTGTTACATTGATGGATGGAGTGATGGAGTGATGGATGGATGGATGGATAGATAGATGAATAGATGAATATATAGATACATGAGTTTAAACCACTTTTTGTTAAAAAAAATATGTTTTTGTTTGAAAAAGTGAATGTTTTTAGGCCTGTGTTATACATGGATGGATGGAGTGATGGAGTGATGGATGGATGGATGGATGGATGGATAGATAGATAAATAGATAGATAGATGAATAGATGAATATATAGATACATGAGTTTAAACCACTTTTTGTTAAAAAAAATATGTTTTTGTTTGAAAAAGTGAATGTTTTTAGGCCTGTGTTATACATGGATGGATGGAGTGATGGAGTGATGGAGTGATGGAGTGATGGATGGATGGATGGATAGATAGATGGATAGATGGATAGATGGATAGATGAGTTTGATCGACTGTTTGTTCATATTTTTTTATTGTTTTGTGTTAAATATTGAAAGTAGTCTTTGGCCTAATGGTTAGTTTGGGTTTAGGGTTAGTTTGGGGCTATGGTTAGGTTAGGGTTAAAATGGCATATAGGTAGGGAGGTAAAAACGACTTTCACCCTCATTAGTAACCACCCTCATTTGCATAAAGGGCATCTGATTGGCCGAATCTTAACTGTCCATATATCTGCAACGGTGTGTTTTATCTGTACGAAACTTGGTTTATATAGTAATTGATGTATGGCTAGTCGACTGGTGGTGGTTTGGTGCGCCTCTAGCGCCACCAGGTGTGTAGACACGGTACTGCACTTTATTTTTTAGATTTGTTTTTTTTTAACAGGGGTCTATTTTATAAATTGCTGTTGTATCTAGGGTTATTTTATATAGGGGTGGTCTATCCTGGTATATTTTGGGTAGGGTTTGTTTAGGTCCCGCCAGTGGTCAGTGTTTTTTGGTTTTGTTTTCTGTTTTTTTGTGCAGGTGGTGGGTAGGGTTAGCTGGTTAGGTGAGGTAGCGTGCCAGGCTAGGGTTAGAGGGTTAGGGTTAGGGTTAGGGTTAGGTAGGGAGGTAAAAACGACTTTCACCCTCATTAGTAACCACCCTCATTTGCATAAAGGGCATCTGATTGGCCGAATCTTAACTGTCCATATATCTGCAACGGTGTGTTTTATCTGTACGAAACTTGGTTTATATAGTAATTGATGTATGGCTAGTCGACTGGTGGTGGTTTGGTGCGCCTCTAGCGCCACCAGGTGTGTAGACACGGTACTGCACTTTATTTTTTAGATTTGTTTTTTTTTAACAGGGGTCTATTTTATAAATTGCTGTTGTATCTAGGGTTATTTTATATAGGGGTGGTCTATCCGGGTATATTTTGGGTAGGGTTTGTTTAGGTCCCGCCAGTGGTCAGTGTTTTTTGGTTTTGTTTTCTGTTTTTTTGTGCAGGTGGTGGGTAGGGTTAGCTGGTTAGGTGAGGTAGCGTGCCAGGCCTTTGGCCTTTGACCCTGCATCCATGCAGACGCCCTGACGCAAACTGAACTTGAGTTTTCCCCCAGCTGTTCACCTGTCAATGCAAAATGGTTGCATTTGCCGTGCATATCAGCACGAGTGCTGAAACAGCACCAATGCTGACAGGTAAGTGTCTATTTCTATAGATAGATTGATGGATGGAGTGATGGATGGATGGATGGATGGATGGATGGATGGATGGATGGATGGATGGATGGATGGATGGATGGATAGATAGGTACATGAGTTTAAACAACTTTTTGTTAAAAAAAATGTTTTTGTTAAAAAAAATGTTTTTGTTTGAAAAAGTGAATGTTTTTTAGGCCTGTGTTACATTGATGGATGGAGTGATGGAGTGATGGATGGATGGATGGATAGATAGATGAATAGATGAATATATAGATACATGAGTTTAAACCACTTTTTGTTAAAAAAAATATGTTTTTGTTTGAAAAAGTGAATGTTTTTAGGCCTGTGTTATACATGGATGGATGGAGTGATGGAGTGATGGATGGATGGATGGATGGATGGATAGATAGATAAATAGATAGATAGATGAATAGATGAATATATAGATACATGAGTTTAAACAACTTTTTGTTAAAAAAAAAAAAGTTTTTGTTTGAAAAAGTGAATGTTTTTAGGCCTGTGTTATACATGGATGGATGGAGTGATGGAGTGATGGAGTGATGGAGTGATGGAGTGATGGATGGATGGAGTGATGGATGGATGGATGGATAGATAGATGGATAGATGGATAGATGGATAGATGAGTTTGATCGACTGTTTGTTCATATTTTTTTATTGTTTTGTGTTAAATATTGAAAGTAGTCTTTGGCCTAATGGTTAGTTTGGGTTTAGGGTTAGTTTGGGGCTATGGTTAGGTTAGGGTTAAAATGGCATATAGGTAGGGAGGTAAAAACGACTTTCACCCTCATTAGTAACCACCCTCATTTGCATAAAGGGCATCTGATTGGCCGAATCTTAACTGTCCATATATCTGCGACGGTGTGTTTTATCTGTACGAAACTTGGTTTATATAGTAATTGATGTATGGCTAGTCGACTGGTGGTGGTTTGGTGCGCCTCTAGCGCCACCAGGTGTGTAGACACGGTACTGCACTTTATTTTTTAGATTTGTTTTTTTTTAACAGGGGTCTATTTTATAAATTGCTGTTGTATCTAGGGTTATTTTATATAGGGGTGGTCTATCCGGGTATATTTTGGGTAGGGTTTGTTTAGGTCCCGCCAGTGGTCAGTGTTTTTTGGTTTTGTTTTCTGTTTTTTTGTGCAGGTGGTGGGTAGGGTTAGCTGGTTAGGTGAGGTAGCGTGCCAGGCCTTTGGCCTTTGACCCTGCATCCATGCAGACGCCCTGACGCAAACTGAACTTGAGTTTTCCCCCAGCTGTTCACCTGTCAATGCAAAATGGTTGCATTTGCCGTGCATATCAGCACGAGTGCTGAAACAGCACCAATGCTGACAGGTAAGTGTCTATTTCTATAGATAGATTGATGGATGGAGTGATGGATGGATGGATGGATGGATGGATGGATGGATGGATGGATGGATGGATGGATGGATAGATAGGTACATGAGTTTAAACAACTTTTTGTTAAAAAAAATGTTTTTGTTAAAAAAAATGTTTTTGTTTGAAAAAGTGAATGTTTTTTAGGCCTGTGTTACATTGATGGATGGAGTGATGGAGTGATGGATGGATGGATGGATAGATAGATGAATAGATGAATATATAGATACATGAGTTTAAACCACTTTTTGTTAAAAAAAATATGTTTTTGTTTGAAAAAGTGAATGTTTTTAGGCCTGTGTTATACATGGATGGATGGAGTGATGGAGTGATGGATGGATGGATGGATGGATGGATAGATAGATAAATAGATAGATAGATGAATAGATGAATATATAGATACATGAGTTTAAACAACTTTTTGTTAAAAAAAAAAAAGTTTTTGTTTGAAAAAGTGAATGTTTTTAGGCCTGTGTTATACATGGATGGATGGAGTGATGGAGTGATGGATGGATGGAGTGATGGATGGATGGATGGATAGATAGATGGATAGATGGATAGATGGATAGATGAGTTTGATCGACTGTTTGTTCATATTTTTTTATTGTTTTGTGTTAAATATTGAAAGTAGTCTTTGGCCTAATGGTTAGTTTGGGTTTAGGGTTAGTTTGGGGCTATGGTTAGGTTAGGGTTAAAATGGCATATAGGTAGGGAGGTAAAAACGACTTTCACCCTCATTAGTAACCACCCTCATTTGCATAAAGGGCATCTGATTGGCCGAATCTTAACTGTCCATATATCTGCAACGGTGTGTTTTATCTGTACGAAACTTGGTTTATATAGTAATTGATGTATGGCTAGTCGACTGGTGGTGGTTTGGTGCGCCTCTAGCGCCACCAGGTGTGTAGACACGGTACTGCACTTTATTTTTTAGATTTGTTTTTTTTTAACAGGGGTCTATTTTATAAATTGCTGTTGTATCTAGGGTTATTTTATATAGGGGTGGTCTATCCGGGTATATTTTGGGTAGGGTTTGTTTAGGTCCCGCCAGTGGTCAGTGTTTTTTGGTTTTGTTTTCTGTTTTTTTGTGCAGGTGGTGGGTAGGGTTAGCTGGTTAGGTGAGGTAGCGTGCCAGGCCTTTGGCCTTTGACCCTGCATCCATGCAGACGCCCTGACGCAAACTGAACTTGAGTTTTCCCCCAGCTGTTCACCTGTCAATGCAAAATGGTTGCATTTGCCGTGCATATCAGCACGAGTGCTGAAACAGCACCAATGCTGACAGGTAAGTGTCTATTTCTATAGATAGATTGATGGATGGAGTGATGGATGGATGGATGGATGGATGGATGGATGGATGGATGGATGGATGGATGGATAGATAGGTACATGAGTTTAAACAACTTTTTGTTAAAAAAAATGTTTTTGTTAAAAAAAATGTTTTTGTTTGAAAAAGTGAATGTTTTTTAGGCCTGTGTTACATTGATGGATGGAGTGATGGAGTGATGGATGGATGGATGGATAGATAGATGAATAGATGAATATATAGATACATGAGTTTAAACCACTTTTTGTTAAAAAAAATATGTTTTTGTTTGAAAAAGTGAATGTTTTTAGGCCTGTGTTATACATGGATGGATGGAGTGATGGAGTGATGGATGGATGGATGGATGGATGGATAGATAGATGGATAGATGGATAGATGGATAGATGAGTTTGATCGACTGTTTGTTCATATTTTTTTATTGTTTTGTGTTAAATATTGAAAGTAGTCTTTGGCCTAATGGTTAGTTTGGGTTTAGGGTTAGTTTGGGGCTATGGTTAGGTTAGGGTTAAAATGGCATATAGGTAGGGAGGTAAAAACGACTTTCACCCTCATTAGTAACCACCCTCATTTGCATAAAGGGCATCTGATTGGCCGAATCTTAACTGTCCATATATCTGCAACGGTGTGTTTTATCTGTACGAAACTTGGTTTATATAGTAATTGATGTATGGCTAGTCGACTGGTGGTGGTTTGGTGCGCCTCTAGCGCCACCAGGTGTGTAGACACGGTACTGCACTTTATTTTTTAGATTTGTTTTTTTTTAACAGGGGTCTATTTTATAAATTGCTGTTGTATCTAGGGTTATTTTATATAGGGGTGGTCTATCCGGGTATATTTTGGGTAGGGTTTGTTTAGGTCCCGCCAGTGGTCAGTGTTTTTTGGTTTTGTTTTCTGTTTTTTTGTGCAGGTGGTGGGTAGGGTTAGCTGGTTAGGTGAGGTAGCGTGCCAGGCCTTTGGCCTTTGACCCTGCATCCATGCAGACGCCCTGACGCAAACTGAACTTGAGTTTTCCCCCAGCTGTTCACCTGTCAATGCAAAATGGTTGCATTTGCCGTGCATATCAGCACGAGTGCTGAAACAGCACCAATGCTGACAGGTAAGTGTCTATTTCTATAGATAGATTGATGGATGGAGTGATGGATGGATGGATGGATGGATGGATGGATGGATGGATGGATGGATGGATGGATGGATGGATGGATAGATAGGTACATGAGTTTAAACAACTTTTTGTTAAAAAAAATGTTTTTGTTAAAAAAAATGTTTTTGTTTGAAAAAGTGAATGTTTTTTAGGCCTGTGTTACATTGATGGATGGAGTGATGGAGTGATGGATGGATGGATGGATAGATAGATGAATAGATGAATATATAGATACATGAGTTTAAACCACTTTTTGTTAAAAAAAATATGTTTTTGTTTGAAAAAGTGAATGTTTAGGGTTAGGGTTAGGGTTAGGGTTAGGTAGGGAGGTAAAAACGACTTTCACCCTCATTAGTAACCACCCTCATTTGCATAAAGGGCATCTGATTGGCCGAATCTTAACTGTCCATATATCTGCAACGGTGTGTTTTATCTGTACGAAACTTGGTTTATATAGTAATTGATGTATGGCTAGTCGACTGGTGGTGGTTTGGTGCGCCTCTAGCGCCACCAGGTGTGTAGACACGGTACTGCACTTTATTTTTTAGATTTGTTTTTTTTTAACAGGGGTCTATTTTATAAATTGCTGTTGTATCTAGGGTTATTTTATATAGGGGTGGTCTATCCGGGTATATTTTGGGTAGGGTTTGTTTAGGTCCCGCCAGTGGTCAGTGTTTTTTGGTTTTGTTTTCTGTTTTTTTGTGCAGGTGGTGGGTAGGGTTAGCTGGTTAGGTGAGGTAGCGTGCCAGGCCTTTGGCCTTTGACCCTGCATCCATGCAGACGCCCTGACGCAAACTGAACTTGAGTTTTCCCCCAGCTGTTCACCTGTCAATGCAAAATGGTTGCATTTGCCGTGCATATCAGCACGAGTGCTGAAACAGCACCAATGCTGACAGGTAAGTGTCTATTTCTATAGATAGATTGATGGATGGAGTGATGGATGGATGGATGGATGGATGGATGGATGGATGGATGGATGGATGGATGGATGGATGGATGGATGGATAGATAGGTACATGAGTTTAAACAACTTTTTGTTAAAAAAAATGTTTTTGTTAAAAAAAATGTTTTTGTTTGAAAAAGTGAATGTTTTTTAGGCCTGTGTTACATTGATGGATGGAGTGATGGAGTGATGGATGGATGGATGGATAGATAGATGAATAGATGAATATATAGATACATGAGTTTAAACCACTTTTTGTTAAAAAAAATATGTTTTTGTTTGAAAAAGTGAATGTTTTTAGGCCTGTGTTATACATGGATGGATGGAGTGATGGAGTGATGGATGGATGGATGGATGGATGGATAGATAGATAAATAGATAGATAGATGAATAGATGAATATATAGATACATGAGTTTAAACCACTTTTTGTTAAAAAAAATATGTTTTTGTTTGAAAAAGTGAATGTTTTTAGGCCTGTGTTATACATGGATGGATGGAGTGATGGAGTGATGGAGTGATGGAGTGATGGATGGATGGATGGATAGATAGATGGATAGATGGATAGATGGATAGATGAGTTTGATCGACTGTTTGTTCATATTTTTTTATTGTTTTGTGTTAAATATTGAAAGTAGTCTTTGGCCTAATGGTTAGTTTGGGTTTAGGGTTAGTTTGGGGCTATGGTTAGGTTAGGGTTAAAATGGCATATAGGTAGGGAGGTAAAAACGACTTTCACCCTCATTAGTAACCACCCTCATTTGCATAAAGGGCATCTGATTGGCCGAATCTTAACTGTCCATATATCTGCAACGGTGTGTTTTATCTGTACGAAACTTGGTTTATATAGTAATTGATGTATGGCTAGTCGACTGGTGGTGGTTTGGTGCGCCTCTAGCGCCACCAGGTGTGTAGACACGGTACTGCACTTTATTTTTTAGATTTGTTTTTTTTTAACAGGGGTCTATTTTATAAATTGCTGTTGTATCTAGGGTTATTTTATATAGGGGTGGTCTATCCTGGTATATTTTGGGTAGGGTTTGTTTAGGTCCCGCCAGTGGTCAGTGTTTTTTGGTTTTGTTTTCTGTTTTTTTGTGCAGGTGGTGGGTAGGGTTAGCTGGTTAGGTGAGGTAGCGTGCCAGGCTAGGGTTAGAGGGTTAGGGTTAGGGTTAGGGTTAGGTAGGGAGGTAAAAACGACTTTCACCCTCATTAGTAACCACCCTCATTTGCATAAAGGGCATCTGATTGGCCGAATCTTAACTGTCCATATATCTGCAACGGTGTGTTTTATCTGTACGAAACTTGGTTTATATAGTAATTGATGTATGGCTAGTCGACTGGCGGTGGTTTGGTGCGCCTCTAGCGCCACCAGGTGTGTAGACACGGTACTGCACTTTATTTTTTAGATTTGTTTTTTTTTAACAGGGGTCTATTTTATAAATTGCTGTTGTATCTAGGGTTATTTTATATAGGGGTGGTCTATCCTGGTATATTTTGGGTAGGGTTTGTTTAGGTCCCGCCAGTGGTCAGTGTTTTTTGGTTTTGTTTTCTGTTTTTTTGTGCAGGTGGTGGGTAGGGTTAGCTGGTTAGGTGAGGTAGCGTGCCAGGCCTTTGGCCTTTGACCCTGCATCCATGCAGACGCCCTGACGCAAACTGAACTTGAGTTTTCCCCCAGCTGTTCACCTGTCAATGCAAAATGGTTGCATTTGCCGTGCATATCAGCACGAGTGCTGAAACAGCACCAATGCTGACAGGTAAGTGTCTATTTCTATAGATAGATTGATGGATGGAGTGATGGATGGATGGATGGATGGATGGATGGATGGATGGATGGATGGATGGATGGATAGATAGGTACATGAGTTTAAACAACTTTTTGTTAAAAAAAATGTTTTTGTTAAAAAAAATGTTTTTGTTTGAAAAAGTGAATGTTTTTTAGGCCTGTGTTACATTGATGGATGGAGTGATGGAGTGATGGATGGATGGATGGATAGATAGATGAATAGATGAATATATAGATACATGAGTTTAAACCACTTTTTGTTAAAAAAAATATGTTTTTGTTTGAAAAAGTGAATGTTTTTAGGCCTGTGTTATACATGGATGGATGGAGTGATGGAGTGATGGATGGATGGATGGATGGATGGATAGATAGATAAATAGATAGATAGATGAATAGATGAATATATAGATACATGAGTTTAAACAACTTTTTGTTAAAAAAAAAAAAGTTTTTGTTTGAAAAAGTGAATGTTTTTAGGCCTGTGTTATACATGGATGGATGGAGTGATGGAGTGATGGAGTGATGGAGTGATGGATGGATGGAGTGATGGATGGATGGATGGATAGATAGATGGATAGATGGATAGATGGATAGATGAGTTTGATCGACTGTTTGTTCATATTTTTTTATTGTTTTGTGTTAAATATTGAAAGTAGTCTTTGGCCTAATGGTTAGTTTGGGTTTAGGGTTAGTTTGGGGCTATGGTTAGGTGAAGAAGAAATCCAAGATCTAGGACCCTGAGGCCCCAGAAATGGCTGTGCACTGGCCTACTTTCTACTGACCACTAAAGGAAAACCCCAGGCCCAAAGAGGTAAGCGGTTCTGACATAGAGAGACATATATAATTATAAAATAATAAAATATAGGGCTACAATCGCCAGGGTTCAAATCAAATGGGCTATATTGCCGCGGGTTATACCACCAAGGGTTTAATTTAATAAAAAAACTAATGGTAGGTTTTAGTTAGATGTGGTGAGGGGCATATAACTCACGTCTGTATGGACATGAGGAGACGCTCGACGTCACAGTGGACGGAGAAAAAATTATGTGGCTCTGCAACATCACCCACAACAATGATGGCGGCCATTTTGACCAACTCGACGCCTGTATGGGCGAAGAGAAAATTTTCCAAAGCTCTGCTACATCACCCACCTTCAAAATGATGGCAGCTGTACTCATTTTTACGGTTTTGTGTCATTCAGGCATACTCTCGCGACGCGTTTCGAACTTTCCCAAGGTTCTCATCAGGCGAATTGAAATGACAACTGTCTCTGTTCCCTCTGCAACTACAGAGTGCTTGAGGGCGTGGTCCCTCCAGACTTTATAGTGGTAGAGGGCGGAGTGCCCCTCCCACTACTAAATACCTTTCAGCACTATATGGTGCGTCATAAATAGTTTTTTTGCTATCAATAAATTTGTTTTTAAATTTAATATTTAATAATTATACACATACACTCACAGACATCACACACAAACCAATCCAGATGAAGGGCAATCCAAAAGCTCAGAGTCGGTGGCACGGGCTTTGGTTAGGTGAAGAAGAAATCCAAGATCTAGGACCCTGAGGCCCCAGAAATGGCTGTGCACTGGCCTACTTTCTACTGACCACTAAAGGAAAACCCCAGGCCCAAAGAGGTAAGCGGTTCTGACATAGAGAGACATATATAATTATAAAATAATAAAATATAGGGCTACAATCGCCAGGGTTCAAATCAAATGGGCTATATTGCCGCGGGTTATACCACCAAGGGTTTAATTTAATAAAAAAACTAATGGTAGGTTTTAGTTAGATGTGGTGAGGGGCATATAACTCACGTCTGTATGGACATGAGGAGACGCTCGACGTCACAGTGGACGGAGAAAAAATTATGTGGCTCTGCAACATCACCCACAACAATGATGGCGGCCATTTTGACCAACTCGACGCCTGTATGGGCGAAGAGAAAATTTTCCAAAGCTCTGCTACATCACCCACCTTCAAAATGATGGCAGCTGTACTCATTTTTACGGTTTTGTGTCATTCAGGCATACTCTCGCGACGCGTTTCGAACTTTCCCAAGGTTCTCATCAGGCGAATTGAAATGACAACTGTCTCTGTTCCCTCTGCAACTACAGAGTGCTTGAGGGCGTGGTCCCTCCAGACTTTATAGTGGTAGAGGGCGGAGTGCCCCTCCCACTACTAAATACCTTTCAGCACTATATGGTGCGTCATAAATAGTTTTTTTGCTATCAATAAATTTGTTTTTAAATTTAATATTTAATAATTATACACATACACTCACAGACATCACACACAAACCAATCCAGATGAAGGGCAATCCAAAAGCTCAGAGTCGGTGGCACGGGCTTTGGTTAGGTGAAGAAGAAATCCAAGATCTAGGACCCTGAGGCCCCAGAAATGGCTGTGCACTGGCCTACTTTCTACTGACCACTAAAGGAAAACCCCAGGCCCAAAGAGGTAAGCGGTTCTGACATAGAGAGACATATATAATTATAAAATAATAAAATATAGGGCTACAATCGCCAGGGTTCAAATCAAATGGGCTATATTGCCGCGGGTTATACCACCAAGGGTTTAATTTAATAAAAAAACTAATGGTAGGTTTTAGTTAGATGTGGTGAGGGGCATATAACTCACGTCTGTATGGACATGAGGAGACGCTCGACGTCACAGTGGACGGAGAAAAAATTATGTGGCTCTGCAACATCACCCACAACAATGATGGCGGCCATTTTGACCAACTCGACGCCTGTATGGGCGAAGAGAAAATTTTCCAAAGCTCTGCTACATCACCCACCTTCAAAATGATGGCAGCTGTACTCATTTTTACGGTTTTGTGTCATTCAGGCATACTCTCGCGACGCGTTTCGAACTTTCCCAAGGTTCTCATCAGGCGAATTGAAATGACAACTGTCTCTGTTCCCTCTGCAACTACAGAGTGCTTGAGGGCGTGGTCCCTCCAGACTTTATAGTGGTAGAGGGCGGAGTGCCCCTCCCACTACTAAATACCTTTCAGCACTATATGGTGCGTCATAAATAGTTTTTTTGCTATCAATAAATTTGTTTTTAAATTTAATATTTAATAATTATACACATACACTCACAGACATCACACACAAACCAATCCAGATGAAGGGCAATCCAAAAGCTCAGAGTCGGTGGCACGGGCTTTGGTTAGGTGAAGAAGAAATCCAAGATCTAGGACCCTGAGGCCCCAGAAATGGCTGTGCACTGGCCTACTTTCTACTGACCACTAAAGGAAAACCCCAGGCCCAAAGAGGTAAGCGGTTCTGACATAGAGAGACATATATAATTATAAAATAATAAAATATAGGGCTACAATCGCCAGGGTTCAAATCAAATGGGCTATATTGCCGCGGGTTATACCACCAAGGGTTTAATTTAATAAAAAAACTAATGGTAGGTTTTAGTTAGATGTGGTGAGGGGCATATAACTCACGTCTGTATGGACATGAGGAGACGCTCGACGTCACAGTGGACGGAGAAAAAATTATGTGGCTCTGCAACATCACCCACAACAATGATGGCGGCCATTTTGACCAACTCGACGCCTGTATGGGCGAAGAGAAAATTTTCCAAAGCTCTGCTACATCACCCACCTTCAAAATGATGGCAGCTGTACTCATTTTTACGGTTTTGTGTCATTCAGGCATACTCTCGCGACGCGTTTCGAACTTTCCCAAGGTTCTCATCAGGCGAATTGAAATGACAACTGTCTCTGTTCCCTCTGCAACTACAGAGTGCTTGAGGGCGTGGTCCCTCCAGACTTTATAGTGGTAGAGGGCGGAGTGCCCCTCCCACTACTAAATACCTTTCAGCACTATATGGTGCGTCATAAATAGTTTTTTTGCTATCAATAAATTTGTTTTTAAATTTAATATTTAATAATTATACACATACACTCACAGACATCACACACAAACCAATCCAGATGAAGGGCAATCCAAAAGCTCAGAGTCGGTGGCACGGGCTTTGGTTAGGTGAAGAAGAAATCCAAGATCTAGGACCCTGAGGCCCCAGAAATGGCTGTGCACTGGCCTACTTTCTACTGACCACTAAAGGAAAACCCCAGGCCCAAAGAGGTAAGCGGTTCTGACATAGAGAGACATATATAATTATAAAATAATAAAATATAGGGCTACAATCGCCAGGGTTCAAATCAAATGGGCTATATTGCCGCGGGTTATACCACCAAGGGTTTAATTTAATAAAAAAACTAATGGTAGGTTTTAGTTAGATGTGGTGAGGGGCATATAACTCACGTCTGTATGGACATGAGGAGACGCTCGACGTCACAGTGGACGGAGAAAAAATTATGTGGCTCTGCAACATCACCCACAACAATGATGGCGGCCATTTTGACCAACTCGACGCCTGTATGGGCGAAGAGAAAATTTTCCAAAGCTCTGCTACATCACCCACCTTCAAAATGATGGCAGCTGTACTCATTTTTACGGTTTTGTGTCATTCAGGCATACTCTCGCGACGCGTTTCGAACTTTCCCAAGGTTCTCATCAGGCGAATTGAAATGACAACTGTCTCTGTTCCCTCTGCAACTACAGAGTGCTTGAGGGCGTGGTCCCTCCAGACTTTATAGTGGTAGAGGGCGGAGTGCCCCTCCCACTACTAAATACCTTTCAGCACTATATGGTGCGTCATAAATAGTTTTTTTGCTATCAATAAATTTGTTTTTAAATTTAATATTTAATAATTATACACATACACTCACAGACATCACACACAAACCAATCCAGATGAAGGGCAATCCAAAAGCTCAGAGTCGGTGGCACGGGCTTTGGTTAGGTGAAGAAGAAATCCAAGATCTAGGACCCTGAGGCCCCAGAAATGGCTGTGCACTGGCCTACTTTCTACTGACCACTAAAGGAAAACCCCAGGCCCAAAGAGGTAAGCGGTTCTGACATAGAGAGACATATATAATTATAAAATAATAAAATATAGGGCTACAATCGCCAGGGTTCAAATCAAATGGGCTATATTGCCGCGGGTTATACCACCAAGGGTTTAATTTAATAAAAAAACTAATGGTAGGTTTTAGTTAGATGTGGTGAGGGGCATATAACTCACGTCTGTATGGACATGAGGAGACGCTCGACGTCACAGTGGACGGAGAAAAAATTATGTGGCTCTGCAACATCACCCACAACAATGATGGCGGCCATTTTGACCAACTCGACGCCTGTATGGGCGAAGAGAAAATTTTCCAAAGCTCTGCTACATCACCCACCTTCAAAATGATGGCAGCTGTACTCATTTTTACGGTTTTGTGTCATTCAGGCATACTCTCGCGACGCGTTTCGAACTTTCCCAAGGTTCTCATCAGGCGAATTGAAATGACAACTGTCTCTGTTCCCTCTGCAACTACAGAGTGCTTGAGGGCGTGGTCCCTCCAGACTTTATAGTGGTAGAGGGCGGAGTGCCCCTCCCACTACTAAATACCTTTCAGCACTATATGGTGCGTCATAAATAGTTTTTTTGCTATCAATAAATTTGTTTTTAAATTTAATATTTAATAATTATACACATACACTCACAGACATCACACACAAACCAATCCAGATGAAGGGCAATCCAAAAGCTCAGAGTCGGTGGCACGGGCTTTGGTTAGGTGAAGAAGAAATCCAAGATCTAGGACCCTGAGGCCCCAGAAATGGCTGTGCACTGGCCTACTTTCTACTGACCACTAAAGGAAAACCCCAGGCCCAAAGAGGTAAGCGGTTCTGACATAGAGAGACATATATAATTATAAAATAATAAAATATAGGGCTACAATCGCCAGGGTTCAAATCAAATGGGCTATATTGCCGCGGGTTATACCACCAAGGGTTTAATTTAATAAAAAAACTAATGGTAGGTTTTAGTTAGATGTGGTGAGGGGCATATAACTCACGTCTGTATGGACATGAGGAGACGCTCGACGTCACAGTGGACGGAGAAAAAATTATGTGGCTCTGCAACATCACCCACAACAATGATGGCGGCCATTTTGACCAACTCGACGCCTGTATGGGCGAAGAGAAAATTTTCCAAAGCTCTGCTACATCACCCACCTTCAAAATGATGGCAGCTGTACTCATTTTTACGGTTTTGTGTCATTCAGGCATACTCTCGCGACGCGTTTCGAACTTTCCCAAGGTTCTCATCAGGCGAATTGAAATGACAACTGTCTCTGTTCCCTCTGCAACTACAGAGTGCTTGAGGGCGTGGTCCCTCCAGACTTTATAGTGGTAGAGGGCGGAGTGCCCCTCCCACTACTAAATACCTTTCAGCACTATATGGTGCGTCATAAATAGTTTTTTTGCTATCAATAAATTTGTTTTTAAATTTAATATTTAATAATTATACACATACACTCACAGACATCACACACAAACCAATCCAGATGAAGGGCAATCCAAAAGCTCAGAGTCGGTGGCACGGGCTTTGGTTAGGTGAAGAAGAAATCCAAGATCTAGGACCCTGAGGCCCCAGAAATGGCTGTGCACTGGCCTACTTTCTACTGACCACTAAAGGAAAACCCCAGGCCCAAAGAGGTAAGCGGTTCTGACATAGAGAGACATATATAATTATAAAATAATAAAATATAGGGCTACAATCGCCAGGGTTCAAATCAAATGGGCTATATTGCCGCGGGTTATACCACCAAGGGTTTAATTTAATAAAAAAACTAATGGTAGGTTTTAGTTAGATGTGGTGAGGGGCATATAACTCACGTCTGTATGGACATGAGGAGACGCTCGACGTCACAGTGGACGGAGAAAAAATTATGTGGCTCTGCAACATCACCCACAACAATGATGGCGGCCATTTTGACCAACTCGACGCCTGTATGGGCGAAGAGAAAATTTTCCAAAGCTCTGCTACATCACCCACCTTCAAAATGATGGCAGCTGTACTCATTTTTACGGTTTTGTGTCATTCAGGCATACTCTCGCGACGCGTTTCGAACTTTCCCAAGGTTCTCATCAGGCGAATTGAAATGACAACTGTCTCTGTTCCCTCTGCAACTACAGAGTGCTTGAGGGCGTGGTCCCTCCAGACTTTATAGTGGTAGAGGGCGGAGTGCCCCTCCCACTACTAAATACCTTTCAGCACTATATGGTGCGTCATAAATAGTTTTTTTGCTATCAATAAATTTGTTTTTAAATTTAATATTTAATAATTATACACATACACTCACAGACATCACACACAAACCAATCCAGATGAAGGGCAATCCAAAAGCTCAGAGTCGGTGGCACGGGCTTTGGTTAGGTGAAGAAGAAATCCAAGATCTAGGACCCTGAGGCCCCAGAAATGGCTGTGCACTGGCCTACTTTCTACTGACCACTAAAGGAAAACCCCAGGCCCAAAGAGGTAAGCGGTTCTGACATAGAGAGACATATATAATTATAAAATAATAAAATATAGGGCTACAATCGCCAGGGTTCAAATCAAATGGGCTATATTGCCGCGGGTTATACCACCAAGGGTTTAATTTAATAAAAAAACTAATGGTAGGTTTTAGTTAGATGTGGTGAGGGGCATATAACTCACGTCTGTATGGACATGAGGAGACGCTCGACGTCACAGTGGACGGAGAAAAAATTATGTGGCTCTGCAACATCACCCACAACAATGATGGCGGCCATTTTGACCAACTCGACGCCTGTATGGGCGAAGAGAAAATTTTCCAAAGCTCTGCTACATCACCCACCTTCAAAATGATGGCAGCTGTACTCATTTTTACGGTTTTGTGTCATTCAGGCATACTCTCGCGACGCGTTTCGAACTTTCCCAAGGTTCTCATCAGGCGAATTGAAATGACAACTGTCTCTGTTCCCTCTGCAACTACAGAGTGCTTGAGGGCGTGGTCCCTCCAGACTTTATAGTGGTAGAGGGCGGAGTGCCCCTCCCACTACTAAATACCTTTCAGCACTATATGGTGCGTCATAAATAGTTTTTTTGCTATCAATAAATTTGTTTTTAAATTTAATATTTAATAATTATACACATACACTCACAGACATCACACACAAACCAATCCAGATGAAGGGCAATCCAAAAGCTCAGAGTCGGTGGCACGGGCTTTGGTTAGGTGAAGAAGAAATCCAAGATCTAGGACCCTGAGGCCCCAGAAATGGCTGTGCACTGGCCTACTTTCTACTGACCACTAAAGGAAAACCCCAGGCCCAAAGAGGTAAGCGGTTCTGACATAGAGAGACATATATAATTATAAAATAATAAAATATAGGGCTACAATCGCCAGGGTTCAAATCAAATGGGCTATATTGCCGCGGGTTATACCACCAAGGGTTTAATTTAATAAAAAAACTAATGGTAGGTTTTAGTTAGATGTGGTGAGGGGCATATAACTCACGTCTGTATGGACATGAGGAGACGCTCGACGTCACAGTGGACGGAGAAAAAATTATGTGGCTCTGCAACATCACCCACAACAATGATGGCGGCCATTTTGACCAACTCGACGCCTGTATGGGCGAAGAGAAAATTTTCCAAAGCTCTGCTACATCACCCACCTTCAAAATGATGGCAGCTGTACTCATTTTTACGGTTTTGTGTCATTCAGGCATACTCTCGCGACGCGTTTCGAACTTTCCCAAGGTTCTCATCAGGCGAATTGAAATGACAACTGTCTCTGTTCCCTCTGCAACTACAGAGTGCTTGAGGGCGTGGTCCCTCCAGACTTTATAGTGGTAGAGGGCGGAGTGCCCCTCCCACTACTAAATACCTTTCAGCACTATATGGTGCGTCATAAATAGTTTTTTTGCTATCAATAAATTTGTTTTTAAATTTAATATTTAATAATTATACACATACACTCACAGACATCACACACAAACCAATCCAGATGAAGGGCAATCCAAAAGCTCAGAGTCGGTGGCACGGGCTTTGGTTAGGTGAAGAAGAAATCCAAGATCTAGGACCCTGAGGCCCCAGAAATGGCTGTGCACTGGCCTACTTTCTACTGACCACTAAAGGAAAACCCCAGGCCCAAAGAGGTAAGCGGTTCTGACATAGAGAGACATATATAATTATAAAATAATAAAATATAGGGCTACAATCGCCAGGGTTCAAATCAAATGGGCTATATTGCCGCGGGTTATACCACCAAGGGTTTAATTTAATAAAAAAACTAATGGTAGGTTTTAGTTAGATGTGGTGAGGGGCATATAACTCACGTCTGTATGGACATGAGGAGACGCTCGACGTCACAGTGGACGGAGAAAAAATTATGTGGCTCTGCAACATCACCCACAACAATGATGGCGGCCATTTTGACCAACTCGACGCCTGTATGGGCGAAGAGAAAATTTTCCAAAGCTCTGCTACATCACCCACCTTCAAAATGATGGCAGCTGTACTCATTTTTACGGTTTTGTGTCATTCAGGCATACTCTCGCGACGCGTTTCGAACTTTCCCAAGGTTCTCATCAGGCGAATTGAAATGACAACTGTCTCTGTTCCCTCTGCAACTACAGAGTGCTTGAGGGCGTGGTCCCTCCAGACTTTATAGTGGTAGAGGGCGGAGTGCCCCTCCCACTACTAAATACCTTTCAGCACTATATGGTGCGTCATAAATAGTTTTTTTGCTATCAATAAATTTGTTTTTAAATTTAATATTTAATAATTATACACATACACTCACAGACATCACACACAAACCAATCCAGATGAAGGGCAATCCAAAAGCTCAGAGTCGGTGGCACGGGCTTTGGTTAGGTGAAGAAGAAATCCAAGATCTAGGACCCTGAGGCCCCAGAAATGGCTGTGCACTGGCCTACTTTCTACTGACCACTAAAGGAAAACCCCAGGCCCAAAGAGGTAAGCGGTTCTGACATAGAGAGACATATATAATTATAAAATAATAAAATATAGGGCTACAATCGCCAGGGTTCAAATCAAATGGGCTATATTGCCGCGGGTTATACCACCAAGGGTTTAATTTAATAAAAAAACTAATGGTAGGTTTTAGTTAGATGTGGTGAGGGGCATATAACTCACGTCTGTATGGACATGAGGAGACGCTCGACGTCACAGTGGACGGAGAAAAAATTATGTGGCTCTGCAACATCACCCACAACAATGATGGCGGCCATTTTGACCAACTCGACGCCTGTATGGGCGAAGAGAAAATTTTCCAAAGCTCTGCTACATCACCCACCTTCAAAATGATGGCAGCTGTACTCATTTTTACGGTTTTGTGTCATTCAGGCATACTCTCGCGACGCGTTTCGAACTTTCCCAAGGTTCTCATCAGGCGAATTGAAATGACAACTGTCTCTGTTCCCTCTGCAACTACAGAGTGCTTGAGGGCGTGGTCCCTCCAGACTTTATAGTGGTAGAGGGCGGAGTGCCCCTCCCACTACTAAATACCTTTCAGCACTATATGGTGCGTCATAAATAGTTTTTTTGCTATCAATAAATTTGTTTTTAAATTTAATATTTAATAATTATACACATACACTCACAGACATCACACACAAACCAATCCAGATGAAGGGCAATCCAAAAGCTCAGAGTCGGTGGCACGGGCTTTGGTTAGGTGAAGAAGAAATCCAAGATCTAGGACCCTGAGGCCCCAGAAATGGCTGTGCACTGGCCTACTTTCTACTGACCACTAAAGGAAAACCCCAGGCCCAAAGAGGTAAGCGGTTCTGACATAGAGAGACATATATAATTATAAAATAATAAAATATAGGGCTACAATCGCCAGGGTTCAAATCAAATGGGCTATATTGCCGCGGGTTATACCACCAAGGGTTTAATTTAATAAAAAAACTAATGGTAGGTTTTAGTTAGATGTGGTGAGGGGCATATAACTCACGTCTGTATGGACATGAGGAGACGCTCGACGTCACAGTGGACGGAGAAAAAATTATGTGGCTCTGCAACATCACCCACAACAATGATGGCGGCCATTTTGACCAACTCGACGCCTGTATGGGCGAAGAGAAAATTTTCCAAAGCTCTGCTACATCACCCACCTTCAAAATGATGGCAGCTGTACTCATTTTTACGGTTTTGTGTCATTCAGGCATACTCTCGCGACGCGTTTCGAACTTTCCCAAGGTTCTCATCAGGCGAATTGAAATGACAACTGTCTCTGTTCCCTCTGCAACTACAGAGTGCTTGAGGGCGTGGTCCCTCCAGACTTTATAGTGGTAGAGGGCGGAGTGCCCCTCCCACTACTAAATACCTTTCAGCACTATATGGTGCGTCATAAATAGTTTTTTTGCTATCAATAAATTTGTTTTTAAATTTAATATTTAATAATTATACACATACACTCACAGACATCACACACAAACCAATCCAGATGAAGGGCAATCCAAAAGCTCAGAGTCGGTGGCACGGGCTTTGGTTAGGTGAAGAAGAAATCCAAGATCTAGGACCCTGAGGCCCCAGAAATGGCTGTGCACTGGCCTACTTTCTACTGACCACTAAAGGAAAACCCCAGGCCCAAAGAGGTAAGCGGTTCTGACATAGAGAGACATATATAATTATAAAATAATAAAATATAGGGCTACAATCGCCAGGGTTCAAATCAAATGGGCTATATTGCCGCGGGTTATACCACCAAGGGTTTAATTTAATAAAAAAACTAATGGTAGGTTTTAGTTAGATGTGGTGAGGGGCATATAACTCACGTCTGTATGGACATGAGGAGACGCTCGACGTCACAGTGGACGGAGAAAAAATTATGTGGCTCTGCAACATCACCCACAACAATGATGGCGGCCATTTTGACCAACTCGACGCCTGTATGGGCGAAGAGAAAATTTTCCAAAGCTCTGCTACATCACCCACCTTCAAAATGATGGCAGCTGTACTCATTTTTACGGTTTTGTGTCATTCAGGCATACTCTCGCGACGCGTTTCGAACTTTCCCAAGGTTCTCATCAGGCGAATTGAAATGACAACTGTCTCTGTTCCCTCTGCAACTACAGAGTGCTTGAGGGCGTGGTCCCTCCAGACTTTATAGTGGTAGAGGGCGGAGTGCCCCTCCCACTACTAAATACCTTTCAGCACTATATGGTGCGTCATAAATAGTTTTTTTGCTATCAATAAATTTGTTTTTAAATTTAATATTTAATAATTATACACATACACTCACAGACATCACACACAAACCAATCCAGATGAAGGGCAATCCAAAAGCTCAGAGTCGGTGGCACGGGCTTTGGTTAGGTGAAGAAGAAATCCAAGATCTAGGACCCTGAGGCCCCAGAAATGGCTGTGCACTGGCCTACTTTCTACTGACCACTAAAGGAAAACCCCAGGCCCAAAGAGGTAAGCGGTTCTGACATAGAGAGACATATATAATTATAAAATAATAAAATATAGGGCTACAATCGCCAGGGTTCAAATCAAATGGGCTATATTGCCGCGGGTTATACCACCAAGGGTTTAATTTAATAAAAAAACTAATGGTAGGTTTTAGTTAGATGTGGTGAGGGGCATATAACTCACGTCTGTATGGACATGAGGAGACGCTCGACGTCACAGTGGACGGAGAAAAAATTATGTGGCTCTGCAACATCACCCACAACAATGATGGCGGCCATTTTGACCAACTCGACGCCTGTATGGGCGAAGAGAAAATTTTCCAAAGCTCTGCTACATCACCCACCTTCAAAATGATGGCAGCTGTACTCATTTTTACGGTTTTGTGTCATTCAGGCATACTCTCGCGACGCGTTTCGAACTTTCCCAAGGTTCTCATCAGGCGAATTGAAATGACAACTGTCTCTGTTCCCTCTGCAACTACAGAGTGCTTGAGGGCGTGGTCCCTCCAGACTTTATAGTGGTAGAGGGCGGAGTGCCCCTCCCACTACTAAATACCTTTCAGCACTATATGGTGCGTCATAAATAGTTTTTTTGCTATCAATAAATTTGTTTTTAAATTTAATATTTAATAATTATACACATACACTCACAGACATCACACACAAACCAATCCAGATGAAGGGCAATCCAAAAGCTCAGAGTCGGTGGCACGGGCTTTGGTTAGGTGAAGAAGAAATCCAAGATCTAGGACCCTGAGGCCCCAGAAATGGCTGTGCACTGGCCTACTTTCTACTGACCACTAAAGGAAAACCCCAGGCCCAAAGAGGTAAGCGGTTCTGACATAGAGAGACATATATAATTATAAAATAATAAAATATAGGGCTACAATCGCCAGGGTTCAAATCAAATGGGCTATATTGCCGCGGGTTATACCACCAAGGGTTTAATTTAATAAAAAAACTAATGGTAGGTTTTAGTTAGATGTGGTGAGGGGCATATAACTCACGTCTGTATGGACATGAGGAGACGCTCGACGTCACAGTGGACGGAGAAAAAATTATGTGGCTCTGCAACATCACCCACAACAATGATGGCGGCCATTTTGACCAACTCGACGCCTGTATGGGCGAAGAGAAAATTTTCCAAAGCTCTGCTACATCACCCACCTTCAAAATGATGGCAGCTGTACTCATTTTTACGGTTTTGTGTCATTCAGGCATACTCTCGCGACGCGTTTCGAACTTTCCCAAGGTTCTCATCAGGCGAATTGAAATGACAACTGTCTCTGTTCCCTCTGCAACTACAGAGTGCTTGAGGGCGTGGTCCCTCCAGACTTTATAGTGGTAGAGGGCGGAGTGCCCCTCCCACTACTAAATACCTTTCAGCACTATATGGTGCGTCATAAATAGTTTTTTTGCTATCAATAAATTTGTTTTTAAATTTAATATTTAATAATTATACACATACACTCACAGACATCACACACAAACCAATCCAGATGAAGGGCAATCCAAAAGCTCAGAGTCGGTGGCACGGGCTTTGGTTAGGTGAAGAAGAAATCCAAGATCTAGGACCCTGAGGCCCCAGAAATGGCTGTGCACTGGCCTACTTTCTACTGACCACTAAAGGAAAACCCCAGGCCCAAAGAGGTAAGCGGTTCTGACATAGAGAGACATATATAATTATAAAATAATAAAATATAGGGCTACAATCGCCAGGGTTCAAATCAAATGGGCTATATTGCCGCGGGTTATACCACCAAGGGTTTAATTTAATAAAAAAACTAATGGTAGGTTTTAGTTAGATGTGGTGAGGGGCATATAACTCACGTCTGTATGGACATGAGGAGACGCTCGACGTCACAGTGGACGGAGAAAAAATTATGTGGCTCTGCAACATCACCCACAACAATGATGGCGGCCATTTTGACCAACTCGACGCCTGTATGGGCGAAGAGAAAATTTTCCAAAGCTCTGCTACATCACCCACCTTCAAAATGATGGCAGCTGTACTCATTTTTACGGTTTTGTGTCATTCAGGCATACTCTCGCGACGCGTTTCGAACTTTCCCAAGGTTCTCATCAGGCGAATTGAAATGACAACTGTCTCTGTTCCCTCTGCAACTACAGAGTGCTTGAGGGCGTGGTCCCTCCAGACTTTATAGTGGTAGAGGGCGGAGTGCCCCTCCCACTACTAAATACCTTTCAGCACTATATGGTGCGTCATAAATAGTTTTTTTGCTATCAATAAATTTGTTTTTAAATTTAATATTTAATAATTATACACATACACTCACAGACATCACACACAAACCAATCCAGATGAAGGGCAATCCAAAAGCTCAGAGTCGGTGGCACGGGCTTTGGTTAGGTGAAGAAGAAATCCAAGATCTAGGACCCTGAGGCCCCAGAAATGGCTGTGCACTGGCCTACTTTCTACTGACCACTAAAGGAAAACCCCAGGCCCAAAGAGGTAAGCGGTTCTGACATAGAGAGACATATATAATTATAAAATAATAAAATATAGGGCTACAATCGCCAGGGTTCAAATCAAATGGGCTATATTGCCGCGGGTTATACCACCAAGGGTTTAATTTAATAAAAAAACTAATGGTAGGTTTTAGTTAGATGTGGTGAGGGGCATATAACTCACGTCTGTATGGACATGAGGAGACGCTCGACGTCACAGTGGACGGAGAAAAAATTATGTGGCTCTGCAACATCACCCACAACAATGATGGCGGCCATTTTGACCAACTCGACGCCTGTATGGGCGAAGAGAAAATTTTCCAAAGCTCTGCTACATCACCCACCTTCAAAATGATGGCAGCTGTACTCATTTTTACGGTTTTGTGTCATTCAGGCATACTCTCGCGACGCGTTTCGAACTTTCCCAAGGTTCTCATCAGGCGAATTGAAATGACAACTGTCTCTGTTCCCTCTGCAACTACAGAGTGCTTGAGGGCGTGGTCCCTCCAGACTTTATAGTGGTAGAGGGCGGAGTGCCCCTCCCACTACTAAATACCTTTCAGCACTATATGGTGCGTCATAAATAGTTTTTTTGCTATCAATAAATTTGTTTTTAAATTTAATATTTAATAATTATACACATACACTCACAGACATCACACACAAACCAATCCAGATGAAGGGCAATCCAAAAGCTCAGAGTCGGTGGCACGGGCTTTGGTTAGGTGAAGAAGAAATCCAAGATCTAGGACCCTGAGGCCCCAGAAATGGCTGTGCACTGGCCTACTTTCTACTGACCACTAAAGGAAAACCCCAGGCCCAAAGAGGTAAGCGGTTCTGACATAGAGAGACATATATAATTATAAAATAATAAAATATAGGGCTACAATCGCCAGGGTTCAAATCAAATGGGCTATATTGCCGCGGGTTATACCACCAAGGGTTTAATTTAATAAAAAAACTAATGGTAGGTTTTAGTTAGATGTGGTGAGGGGCATATAACTCACGTCTGTATGGACATGAGGAGACGCTCGACGTCACAGTGGACGGAGAAAAAATTATGTGGCTCTGCAACATCACCCACAACAATGATGGCGGCCATTTTGACCAACTCGACGCCTGTATGGGCGAAGAGAAAATTTTCCAAAGCTCTGCTACATCACCCACCTTCAAAATGATGGCAGCTGTACTCATTTTTACGGTTTTGTGTCATTCAGGCATACTCTCGCGACGCGTTTCGAACTTTCCCAAGGTTCTCATCAGGCGAATTGAAATGACAACTGTCTCTGTTCCCTCTGCAACTACAGAGTGCTTGAGGGCGTGGTCCCTCCAGACTTTATAGTGGTAGAGGGCGGAGTGCCCCTCCCACTACTAAATACCTTTCAGCACTATATGGTGCGTCATAAATAGTTTTTTTGCTATCAATAAATTTGTTTTTAAATTTAATATTTAATAATTATACACATACACTCACAGACATCACACACAAACCAATCCAGATGAAGGGCAATCCAAAAGCTCAGAGTCGGTGGCACGGGCTTTGGTTAGGTGAAGAAGAAATCCAAGATCTAGGACCCTGAGGCCCCAGAAATGGCTGTGCACTGGCCTACTTTCTACTGACCACTAAAGGAAAACCCCAGGCCCAAAGAGGTAAGCGGTTCTGACATAGAGAGACATATATAATTATAAAATAATAAAATATAGGGCTACAATCGCCAGGGTTCAAATCAAATGGGCTATATTGCCGCGGGTTATACCACCAAGGGTTTAATTTAATAAAAAAACTAATGGTAGGTTTTAGTTAGATGTGGTGAGGGGCATATAACTCACGTCTGTATGGACATGAGGAGACGCTCGACGTCACAGTGGACGGAGAAAAAATTATGTGGCTCTGCAACATCACCCACAACAATGATGGCGGCCATTTTGACCAACTCGACGCCTGTATGGGCGAAGAGAAAATTTTCCAAAGCTCTGCTACATCACCCACCTTCAAAATGATGGCAGCTGTACTCATTTTTACGGTTTTGTGTCATTCAGGCATACTCTCGCGACGCGTTTCGAACTTTCCCAAGGTTCTCATCAGGCGAATTGAAATGACAACTGTCTCTGTTCCCTCTGCAACTACAGAGTGCTTGAGGGCGTGGTCCCTCCAGACTTTATAGTGGTAGAGGGCGGAGTGCCCCTCCCACTACTAAATACCTTTCAGCACTATATGGTGCGTCATAAATAGTTTTTTTGCTATCAATAAATTTGTTTTTAAATTTAATATTTAATAATTATACACATACACTCACAGACATCACACACAAACCAATCCAGATGAAGGGCAATCCAAAAGCTCAGAGTCGGTGGCACGGGCTTTGGTTAGGTGAAGAAGAAATCCAAGATCTAGGACCCTGAGGCCCCAGAAATGGCTGTGCACTGGCCTACTTTCTACTGACCACTAAAGGAAAACCCCAGGCCCAAAGAGGTAAGCGGTTCTGACATAGAGAGACATATATAATTATAAAATAATAAAATATAGGGCTACAATCGCCAGGGTTCAAATCAAATGGGCTATATTGCCGCGGGTTATACCACCAAGGGTTTAATTTAATAAAAAAACTAATGGTAGGTTTTAGTTAGATGTGGTGAGGGGCATATAACTCACGTCTGTATGGACATGAGGAGACGCTCGACGTCACAGTGGACGGAGAAAAAATTATGTGGCTCTGCAACATCACCCACAACAATGATGGCGGCCATTTTGACCAACTCGACGCCTGTATGGGCGAAGAGAAAATTTTCCAAAGCTCTGCTACATCACCCACCTTCAAAATGATGGCAGCTGTACTCATTTTTACGGTTTTGTGTCATTCAGGCATACTCTCGCGACGCGTTTCGAACTTTCCCAAGGTTCTCATCAGGCGAATTGAAATGACAACTGTCTCTGTTCCCTCTGCAACTACAGAGTGCTTGAGGGCGTGGTCCCTCCAGACTTTATAGTGGTAGAGGGCGGAGTGCCCCTCCCACTACTAAATACCTTTCAGCACTATATGGTGCGTCATAAATAGTTTTTTTGCTATCAATAAATTTGTTTTTAAATTTAATATTTAATAATTATACACATACACTCACAGACATCACACACAAAAACCAATCCAGATGAAGGGCAATCCAAAAGCTCAGAGTCGGTGGCACGGGCTTTGGTTAGGTGAAGAAGAAATCCAAGATCTAGGACCCTGAGGCCCCAGAAATGGCTGTGCACTGGCCTACTTTCTACTGACCACTAAAGGAAAACCCCAGGCCCAAAGAGGTAAGCGGTTCTGACATAGAGAGACATATATAATTATAAAATAATAAAATATAGGGCTACAATCGCCAGGGTTCAAATCAAATGGGCTATATTGCCGCGGGTTATACCACCAAGGGTTTAATTTAATAAAAAAACTAATGGTAGGTTTTAGTTAGATGTGGTGAGGGGCATATAACTCACGTCTGTATGGACATGAGGAGACGCTCGACGTCACAGTGGACGGAGAAAAAATTATGTGGCTCTGCAACATCACCCACAACAATGATGGCGGCCATTTTGACCAACTCGACGCCTGTATGGGCGAAGAGAAAATTTTCCAAAGCTCTGCTACATCACCCACCTTCAAAATGATGGCAGCTGTACTCATTTTTACGGTTTTGTGTCATTCAGGCATACTCTCGCGACGCGTTTCGAACTTTCCCAAGGTTCTCATCAGGCGAATTGAAATGACAACTGTCTCTGTTCCCTCTGCAACTACAGAGTGCTTGAGGGCGTGGTCCCTCCAGACTTTATAGTGGTAGAGGGCGGAGTGCCCCTCCCACTACTAAATACCTTTCAGCACTATATGGTGCGTCATAAATAGTTTTTTTGCTATCAATAAATTTGTTTTTAAATTTAATATTTAATAATTATACACATACACTCACAGACATCACACACAAAAACCAATCCAGATGAAGGGCAATCCAAAAGCTCAGAGTCGGTGGCACGGGCTTTGGTTAGGTGAAGAAGAAATCCAAGATCTAGGACCCTGAGGCCCCAGAAATGGCTGTGCACTGGCCTACTTTCTACTGACCACTAAAGGAAAACCCCAGGCCCAAAGAGGTAAGCGGTTCTGACATAGAGAGACATATATAATTATAAAATAATAAAATATAGGGCTACAATCGCCAGGGTTCAAATCAAATGGGCTATATTGCCGCGGGTTATACCACCAAGGGTTTAATTTAATAAAAAAACTAATGGTAGGTTTTAGTTAGATGTGGTGAGGGGCATATAACTCACGTCTGTATGGACATGAGGAGACGCTCGACGTCACAGTGGACGGAGAAAAAATTATGTGGCTCTGCAACATCACCCACAACAATGATGGCGGCCATTTTGACCAACTCGACGCCTGTATGGGCGAAGAGAAAATTTTCCAAAGCTCTGCTACATCACCCACCTTCAAAATGATGGCAGCTGTACTCATTTTTACGGTTTTGTGTCATTCAGGCATACTCTCGCGACGCGTTTCGAACTTTCCCAAGGTTCTCATCAGGCGAATTGAAATGACAACTGTCTCTGTTCCCTCTGCAACTACAGAGTGCTTGAGGGCGTGGTCCCTCCAGACTTTATAGTGGTAGAGGGCGGAGTGCCCCTCCCACTACTAAATACCTTTCAGCACTATATGGTGCGTCATAAATAGTTTTTTTGCTATCAATAAATTTGTTTTTAAATTTAATATTTAATAATTATACACATACACTCACAGACATCACACACAAACCAATCCAGATGAAGGGCAATCCAAAAGCTCAGAGTCGGTGGCACGGGCTTTGGTTAGGTGAAGAAGAAATCCAAGATCTAGGACCCTGAGGCCCCAGAAATGGCTGTGCACTGGCCTACTTTCTACTGACCACTAAAGGAAAACCCCAGGCCCAAAGAGGTAAGCGGTTCTGACATAGAGAGACATATATAATTATAAAATAATAAAATATAGGGCTACAATCGCCAGGGTTCAAATCAAATGGGCTATATTGCCGCGGGTTATACCACCAAGGGTTTAATTTAATAAAAAAACTAATGGTAGGTTTTAGTTAGATGTGGTGAGGGGCATATAACTCACGTCTGTATGGACATGAGGAGACGCTCGACGTCACAGTGGACGGAGAAAAAATTATGTGGCTCTGCAACATCACCCACAACAATGATGGCGGCCATTTTGACCAACTCGACGCCTGTATGGGCGAAGAGAAAATTTTCCAAAGCTCTGCTACATCACCCACCTTCAAAATGATGGCAGCTGTACTCATTTTTACGGTTTTGTGTCATTCAGGCATACTCTCGCGACGCGTTTCGAACTTTCCCAAGGTTCTCATCAGGCGAATTGAAATGACAACTGTCTCTGTTCCCTCTGCAACTACAGAGTGCTTGAGGGCGTGGTCCCTCCAGACTTTATAGTGGTAGAGGGCGGAGTGCCCCTCCCACTACTAAATACCTTTCAGCACTATATGGTGCGTCATAAATAGTTTTTTTGCTATCAATAAATTTGTTTTTAAATTTAATATTTAATAATTATACACATACACTCACAGACATCACACACAAAAACCAATCCAGATGAAGGGCAATCCAAAAGCTCAGAGTCGGTGGCACGGGCTTTGGTTAGGTGAAGAAGAAATCCAAGATCTAGGACCCTGAGGCCCCAGAAATGGCTGTGCACTGGCCTACTTTCTACTGACCACTAAAGGAAAACCCCAGGCCCAAAGAGGTAAGCGGTTCTGACATAGAGAGACATATATAATTATAAAATAATAAAATATAGGGCTACAATCGCCAGGGTTCAAATCAAATGGGCTATATTGCCGCGGGTTATACCACCAAGGGTTTAATTTAATAAAAAAACTAATGGTAGGTTTTAGTTAGATGTGGTGAGGGGCATATAACTCACGTCTGTATGGACATGAGGAGACGCTCGACGTCACAGTGGACGGAGAAAAAATTATGTGGCTCTGCAACATCACCCACAACAATGATGGCGGCCATTTTGACCAACTCGACGCCTGTATGGGCGAAGAGAAAATTTTCCAAAGCTCTGCTACATCACCCACCTTCAAAATGATGGCAGCTGTACTCATTTTTACGGTTTTGTGTCATTCAGGCATACTCTCGCGACGCGTTTCGAACTTTCCCAAGGTTCTCATCAGGCGAATTGAAATGACAACTGTCTCTGTTCCCTCTGCAACTACAGAGTGCTTGAGGGCGTGGTCCCTCCAGACTTTATAGTGGTAGAGGGCGGAGTGCCCCTCCCACTACTAAATACCTTTCAGCACTATATGGTGCGTCATAAATAGTTTTTTTGCTATCAATAAATTTGTTTTTAAATTTAATATTTAATAATTATACACATACACTCACAGACATCACACACAAACCAATCCAGATGAAGGGCAATCCAAAAGCTCAGAGTCGGTGGCACGGGCTTTGGTTAGGTGAAGAAGAAATCCAAGATCTAGGACCCTGAGGCCCCAGAAATGGCTGTGCACTGGCCTACTTTCTACTGACCACTAAAGGAAAACCCCAGGCCCAAAGAGGTAAGCGGTTCTGACATAGAGAGACATATATAATTATAAAATAATAAAATATAGGGCTACAATCGCCAGGGTTCAAATCAAATGGGCTATATTGCCGCGGGTTATACCACCAAGGGTTTAATATAATAAAAAAACTAATGGTAGGTTTTAGTTAGATGTGGTGAGGGGCATATAACTCACGTCTGTATGGACATGAGGAGACGCTCGACGTCACAGTGGACGGAGAAAAAATTATGTGGCTCTGCAACATCACCCACAACAATGATGGCGGCCATTTTGACCAACTCGACGCCTGTATGGGCGAAGAGAAAATTTTCCAAAGCTCTGCTACATCACCCACCTTCAAAATGATGGCAGCTGTACTCATTTTTACGGTTTTGTGTCATTCAGGCATACTCTCGCGACGCGTTTCGAACTTTCCCAAGGTTCTCATCAGGCGAATTGAAATGACAACTGTCTCTGTTCCCTCTGCAACTACAGAGTGCTTGAGGGCGTGGTCCCTCCAGACTTTATAGTGGTAGAGGGCGGAGTGCCCCTCCCACTACTAAATACCTTTCAGCACTATATGGTGCGTCATAAATAGTTTTTTTGCTATCAATAAATTTGTTTTTAAATTTAATATTTAATAATTATACACATACACTCACAGACATCACACACAAACCAATCCAGATGAAGGGCAATCCAAAAGCTCAGAGTCGGTGGCACGGGCTTTGGTTAGGTGAAGAAGAAATCCAAGATCTAGGACCCTGAGGCCCCAGAAATGGCTGTGCACTGGCCTACTTTCTACTGACCACTAAAGGAAAACCCCAGGCCCAAAGAGGTAAGCGGTTCTGACATAGAGAGACATATATAATTATAAAATAATAAAATATAGGGCTACAATCGCCAGGGTTCAAATCAAATGGGCTATATTGCCGCGGGTTATACCACCAAGGGTTTAATTTAATAAAAAAACTAATGGTAGGTTTTAGTTAGATGTGGTGAGGGGCATATAACTCACGTCTGTATGGACATGAGGAGACGCTCGACGTCACAGTGGACGGAGAAAAAATTATGTGGCTCTGCAACATCACCCACAACAATGATGGCGGCCATTTTGACCAACTCGACGCCTGTATGGGCGAAGAGAAAATTTTCCAAAGCTCTGCTACATCACCCACCTTAGGGTTAGGGTTAGGGTTAGGGTTAGGGTTAGGGTTAGGTAGGGAGGTAAAAACGACTTTCACCCTCATTAGTAACCACCCTCATTTGCATAAAGGGCATCTGATTGGCCGAATCTTAACTGTCCATATATCTGCAACGGTGTGTTTTATCTGTACGAAACTTGGTTTATATAGTAATTGATGTATGGCTAGTCGACTGGCGGTGGTTTGGTGCGCCTCTAGCGCCACCAGGTGTGTAGACACGGTACTGCACTTTATTTTTTAGATTTGTTTTTTTTTAACAGGGGTCTATTTTATAAATTGCTGTTGTATCTAGGGTTATTTTATATAGGGGTGGTCTATCCTGGTATATTTTGGGTAGGGTTTGTTTAGGTCCCGCCAGTGGTCAGTGTTTTTTGGTTTTGTTTTCTGTTTTTTTGTGCAGGTGGTGGGTAGGGTTAGCTGGTTAGGTGAGGTAGCGTGCCAGGCCTTTGGCCTTTGACCCTGCATCCATGCAGACGCCCTGACGCAAACTGAACTTGAGTTTTCCCCCAGCTGTTCACCTGTCAATGCAAAATGGTTGCATTTGCCGTGCATATCAGCACGAGTGCTGAAACAGCACCAATGCTGACAGGTAAGTGTCTATTTCTATAGATAGATTGATGGATGGAGTGATGGATGGATGGATGGATGGATGGATGGATGGATGGATGGATGGATGGATGGATGGATGGATGGATAGATAGGTACATGAGTTTAAACAACTTTTTGTTAAAAAAAATGTTTTTGTTAAAAAAAATGTTTTTGTTTGAAAAAGTGAATGTTTTTTAGGCCTGTGTTACATTGATGGATGGAGTGATGGAGTGATGGATGGATGGATGGATAGATAGATGAATAGATGAATATATAGATACATGAGTTTAAACCACTTTTTGTTAAAAAAAATATGTTTTTGTTTGAAAAAGTGAATGTTTTTAGGCCTGTGTTATACATGGATGGATGGAGTGATGGAGTGATGGATGGATGGATGGATGGATGGATAGATAGATAAATAGATAGATAGATGAATAGATGAATATATAGATACATGAGTTTAAACAACTTTTTGTTAAAAAAAAAAAAGTTTTTGTTTGAAAAAGTGAATGTTTTTAGGCCTGTGTTATACATGGATGGATGGAGTGATGGAGTGATGGAGTGATGGAGTGATGGAGTGATGGATGGATGGAGTGATGGATGGATGGATGGATAGATAGATGGATAGATGGATAGATGGATAGATGAGTTTGATCGACTGTTTGTTCATATTTTTTTATTGTTTTGTGTTAAATATTGAAAGTAGTCTTTGGCCTAATGGTTAGTTTGGGTTTAGGGTTAGTTTGGGGCTATGGTTAGGTTAGGGTTAAAATGGCATATAGGTAGGGAGGTAAAAACGACTTTCACCCTCATTAGTAACCACCCTCATTTGCATAAAGGGCATCTGATTGGCCGAATCTTAACTGTCCATATATCTGCAACGGTGTGTTTTATCTGTACGAAACTTGGTTTATATAGTAATTGATGTATGGCTAGTCGACTGGTGGTGGTTTGGTGCGCCTCTAGCGCCACCAGGTGTGTAGACACGGTACTGCACTTTATTTTTTAGATTTGTTTTTTTTTAACAGGGGTCTATTTTATAAATTGCTGTTGTATGTAGGGTTATTTTATATAGGGGTGGTCTATCCTGGTATATTTTGGGTAGGGTTTGTTTAGGTCCCGCCAGTGGTCAGTGTTTTTTGGTTTTGTTTTCTGTTTTTTTGTGCAGGTGGTGGGTAGGGTTAGCTGGTTAGGTGAGGTAGCGTGCCAGGCCTTTGGCCTTTGACCCTGCATCCATGCAGACGCCCTGACGCAAACTGAACTTGAGTTTTCCCCCAGCTGTTCACCTGTCAATGCAAAATGGTTGCATTTGCCGTGCATATCAGCACGAGTGCTGAAACAGCACCAATGCTGACAGGTAAGTGTCTATTTCTATAGATAGATTGATGGATGGAGTGATGGATGGATGGATGGATGGATGGATGGATGGATGGATGGATGGATAGATAGGTACATGAGTTTAAACAACTTTTTGTTAAAAAAAATGTTTTTGTTAAAAAAAATGTTTTTGTTTGAAAAAGTGAATGTTTTTTAGGCCTGTGTTACATTGATGGATGGAGTGATGGAGTGATGGATGGATGGATGGATAGATAGATGAATAGATGAATATATAGATACATGAGTTTAAACCACTTTTTGTTAAAAAAAATATGTTTTTGTTTGAAAAAGTGAATGTTTTTAGGCCTGTGTTATACATGGATGGATGGAGTGATGGAGTGATGGATGGATGGATGGATGGATGGATGGATAGATAGATAAATAGATAGATAGATGAATAGATGAATATATAGATACATGAGTTTAAACAACTTTTTGTTAAAAAAAAAAAGTTTTTGTTTGAAAAAGTGAATGTTTTTAGGCCTGTGTTATACATGGATGGATGGAGTGATGGAGTGATGGAGTGATGGAGTGATGGATGGATGGATGGATAGATAGATGGATAGATGGATAGATGGATAGATGAGTTTGATCGACTGTTTGTTCATATTTTTTTATTGTTTTGTGTTAAATATTGAAAGTAGTCTTTGGCCTAATGGTTAGTTTGGGTTTAGGGTTAGTTTGGGGCTATGGTTAGGTTAGGGTTAAAATGGCATATAGGTAGGGAGGTAAAAACGACTTTCACCCTCATTAGTAACCACCCTCATTTGCATAAAGGGCATCTGATTGGCCGAATCTTAACTGTCCATATATCTGCAACGGTGTGTTTTATCTGTACGAAACTTGGTTTATATAGTAATTGATGTATGGCTAGTCGACTGGCGGTGGTTTGGTGCGCCTCTAGCGCCACCAGGTGTGTAGACACGGTACTGCACTTTATTTTTTAGATTTGTTTTTTTTTAACAGGGGTCTATTTTATAAATTGCTGTTGTATCTAGGGTTATTTTATATAGGGGTGGTCTATCCGGGTATATTTTGGGTAGGGTTTGTTTAGGTCCCGCCAGTGGTCAGTGTTTTTTGGTTTTGTTTTCTGTTTTTTTGTGCAGGTGGTGGGTAGGGTTAGCTGGTTAGGTGAGGTAGCGTGCCAGGCCTTTGGCCTTTGACCCTGCATCCATGCAGACGCCCTGACGCAAACTGAACTTGAGTTTTCCCCCAGCTGTTCACCTGTCAATGCAAAATGGTTGCATTTGCCGTGCATATCAGCACGAGTGCTGAAACAGCACCAATGCTGACAGGTAAGTGTCTATTTCTATAGATAGATTGATGGATGGAGTGATGGATGGATGGATGGATGGATGGATGGATGGATGGATGGATGGATGGATGGATGGATGGATAGATAGGTACATGAGTTTAAACAACTTTTTGTTAAAAAAAATGTTTTTGTTAAAAAAAATGTTTTTGTTTGAAAAAGTGAATGTTTTTTAGGCCTGTGTTACATTGATGGATGGAGTGATGGAGTGATGGATGGATGGATGGATAGATAGATGAATAGATGAATATATAGATACATGAGTTTAAACCACTTTTTGTTAAAAAAAATATGTTTTTGTTTGAAAAAGTGAATGTTTTTAGGCCTGTGTTATACATGGATGGATGGAGTGATGGAGTGATGGATGGATGGATGGATGGATGGATAGATAGATAAATAGATAGATAGATGAATAGATGAATATATAGATACATGAGTTTAAACAACTTTTTGTTAAAAAAAAAAAAGTTTTTGTTTGAAAAAGTGAATGTTTTTAGGCCTGTGTTATACATGGATGGATGGAGTGATGGAGTGATGGAGTGATGGAGTGATGGATGGATGGAGTGATGGATGGATGGATGGATAGATAGATGGATAGATGGATAGATGGATAGATGAGTTTGATCGACTGTTTGTTCATATTTTTTTATTGTTTTGTGTTAAATATTGAAAGTAGTCTTTGGCCTAATGGTTAGTTTGGGTTTAGGGTTAGTTTGGGGCTATGGTTAGGTTAGGGTTAAAATGGCATATAGGTAGGGAGGTAAAAACGACTTTCACCCTCATTAGTAACCACCCTCATTTGCATAAAGGGCATCTGATTGGCCGAATCTTAACTGTCCATATATCTGCAACGGTGTGTTTTATCTGTACGAAACTTGGTTTATATAGTAATTGATGTATGGCTAGTCGACTGGCGGTGGTTTGGTGCGCCTCTAGCGCCACCAGGTGTGTAGACACGGTACTGCACTTTATTTTTTAGATTTGTTTTTTTTTAACAGGGGTCTATTTTATAAATTGCTGTTGTATCTAGGGTTATTTTATATAGGGGTGGTCTATCCGGGTATATTTTGGGTAGGGTTTGTTTAGGTCCCGCCAGTGGTCAGTGTTTTTTGGTTTTGTTTTCTGTTTTTTTGTGCAGGTGGTGGGTAGGGTTAGCTGGTTAGGTGAGGTAGCGTGCCAGGCCTTTGGCCTTTGACCCTGCATCCATGCAGACGCCCTGACGCAAACTGAACTTGAGTTTTCCCCCAGCTGTTCACCTGTCAATGCAAAATGGTTGCATTTGCCGTGCATATCAGCACGAGTGCTGAAACAGCACCAATGCTGACAGGTAAGTGTCTATTTCTATAGATAGATTGATGGATGGAGTGATGGATGGATGGATGGATGGATGGATGGATGGATGGATGGATGGATAGATAGGTACATGAGTTTAAACAACTTTTTGTTAAAAAAAATGTTTTTGTTAAAAAAAATGTTTTTGTTTGAAAAAGTGAATGTTTTTTAGGCCTGTGTTACATTGATGGATGGAGTGATGGAGTGATGGATGGATGGATGGATAGATAGATGAATAGATGAATATATAGATACATGAGTTTAAACCACTTTTTGTTAAAAAAAATATGTTTTTGTTTGAAAAAGTGAATGTTTTTAGGCCTGTGTTATACATGGATGGATGGATGGATAGATAGATGGATAGATGGATAGATGGATAGATGAGTTTGATCGACTGTTTGTTCATATTTTTTTATTGTTTTGTGTTAAATATTGAAAGTAGTCTTTGGCCTAATGGTTAGTTTGGGTTTAGGGTTAGTTTGGGGCTATGGTTAGGTTAGGGTTAAAATGGCATATAGGTAGGGAGGTAAAAACGACTTTCACCCTCATTAGTAACCACCCTCATTTGCATAAAGGGCATCTGATTGGCCGAATCTTAACTGTCCATATATCTGCAACGGTGTGTTTTATCTGTACGAAACTTGGTTTATATAGTAATTGATGTATGGCTAGTCGACTGGCGGTGGTTTGGTGCGCCTCTAGCGCCACCAGGTGTGTAGACACGGTACTGCACTTTATTTTTTAGATTTGTTTTTTTTTAACAGGGGTCTATTTTATAAATTGCTGTTGTATCTAGGGTTATTTTATATAGGGGTGGTCTATCCGGGTATATTTTGGGTAGGGTTTGTTTAGGTCCCGCCAGTGGTCAGTGTTTTTTGGTTTTGTTTTCTGTTTTTTTGTGCAGGTGGTGGGTAGGGTTAGCTGGTTAGGTGAGGTAGCGTGCCAGGCCTTTGGCCTTTGACCCTGCATCCATGCAGACGCCCTGACGCAAACTGAACTTGAGTTTTCCCCCAGCTGTTCACCTGTCAATGCAAAATGGTTGCATTTGCCGTGCATATCAGCACGAGTGCTGAAACAGCACCAATGCTGACAGGTAAGTGTCTATTTCTATAGATAGATTGATGGATGGAGTGATGGATGGATGGATGGATGGATGGATGGATGGATGGATGGATGGATGGATGGATGGATGGATAGATAGGTACATGAGTTTAAACAACTTTTTGTTAAAAAAAATGTTTTTGTTAAAAAAAATGTTTTTGTTTGAAAAAGTGAATGTTTTTTAGGCCTGTGTTACATTGATGGATGGAGTGATGGATGGATGGATGGATAGATAGATGAATAGATGAATATATAGATACATGAGTTTAAACCACTTTTTGTTAAAAAAAATATGTTTTTGTTTGAAAAAGTGAATGTTTTTAGGCCTGTGTTATACATGGATGGATGGAGTGATGGAGTGATGGATGGATGGATGGATGGATGGATAGATAGATAAATAGATAGATAGATGAATAGATGAATATATAGATACATGAGTTTAAACAACTTTTTGTTAAAAAAAAAAAAGTTTTTGTTTGAAAAAGTGAATGTTTTTAGGCCTGTGTTATACATGGATGGATGGAGTGATGGAGTGATGGAGTGATGGAGTGATGGATGGATGGAGTGATGGATGGATGGATGGATAGATAGATGGATAGATGGATAGATGGATAGATGAGTTTGATCGACTGTTTGTTCATATTTTTTTATTGTTTTGTGTTAAATATTGAAAGTAGTCTTTGGCCTAATGGTTAGTTTGGGTTTAGGGTTAGTTTGGGGCTATGGTTAGGTTAGGGTTAAAATGGCATATAGGTAGGGAGGTAAAAACGACTTTCACCCTCATTAGTAACCACCCTCATTTGCATAAAGGGCATCTGATTGGCCGAATCTTAACTGTCCATATATCTGCAACGGTGTGTTTTATCTGTACGAAACTTGGTTTATATAGTAATTGATGTATGGCTAGTCGACTGGCGGTGGTTTGGTGCGCCTCTAGCGCCACCAGGTGTGTAGACACGGTACTGCACTTTATTTTTTAGATTTGTTTTTTTTTAACAGGGGTCTATTTTATAAATTGCTGTTGTATCTAGGGTTATTTTATATAGGGGTGGTCTATCCGGGTATATTTTGGGTAGGGTTTGTTTAGGTCCCGCCAGTGGTCAGTGTTTTTTGGTTTTGTTTTCTGTTTTTTTGTGCAGGTGGTGGGTAGGGTTAGCTGGTTAGGTGAGGTAGCGTGCCAGGCCTTTGGCCTTTGACCCTGCATCCATGCAGACGCCCTGACGCAAACTGAACTTGAGTTTTCCCCCAGCTGTTCACCTGTCAATGCAAAATGGTTGCATTTGCCGTGCATATCAGCACGAGTGCTGAAACAGCACCAATGCTGACAGGTAAGTGTCTATTTCTATAGATAGATTGATGGATGGAGTGATGGATGGATGGATGGATGGATGGATGGATGGATGGATGGATGGATGGATGGATGGATAGATAGGTACATGAGTTTAAACAACTTTTTGTTAAAAAAAATGTTTTTGTTAAAAAAAATGTTTTTGTTTGAAAAAGTGAATGTTTTTTAGGCCTGTGTTACATTGATGGATGGAGTGATGGAGTGATGGATGGATGGATGGATAGATAGATGAATAGATGAATATATAGATACATGAGTTTAAACCACTTTTTGTTAAAAAAAATATGTTTTTGTTTGAAAAAGTGAATGTTTTTAGGCCTGTGTTATACATGGATGGATGGAGTGATGGAGTGATGGATGGATGGATGGATGGATGGATAGATAGATAAATAGATAGATAGATGAATAGATGAATATATAGATACATGAGTTTAAACAACTTTTTGTTAAAAAAAAAAAAGTTTTTGTTTGAAAAAGTGAATGTTTTTAGGCCTGTGTTATACATGGATGGATGGAGTGATGGAGTGATGGAGTGATGGAGTGATGGAGTGATGGATGGATGGAGTGATGGATGGATGGATGGATAGATAGATGGATAGATGGATAGATGGATAGATGAGTTTGATCGACTGTTTGTTCATATTTTTTTATTGTTTTGTGTTAAATATTGAAAGTAGTCTTTGGCCTAATGGTTAGTTTGGGTTTAGGGTTAGTTTGGGGCTATGGTTAGGTTAGGGTTAAAATGGCATATAGGTAGGGAGGTAAAAACGACTTTCACCCTCATTAGTAACCACCCTCATTTGCATAAAGGGCATCTGATTGGCCGAATCTTAACTGTCCATATATCTGCAACGGTGTGTTTTATCTGTACGAAACTTGGTTTATATAGTAATTGATGTATGGCTAGTCGACTGGTGGTGGTTTGGTGCGCCTCTAGCGCCACCAGGTGTGTAGACACGGTACTGCACTTTATTTTTTAGATTTGTTTTTTTTTAACAGGGGTCTATTTTATAAATTGCTGTTGTATGTAGGGTTATTTTATATAGGGGTGGTCTATCCTGGTATATTTTGGGTAGGGTTTGTTTAGGTCCCGCCAGTGGTCAGTGTTTTTTGGTTTTGTTTTCTGTTTTTTTGTGCAGGTGGTGGGTAGGGTTAGCTGGTTAGGTGAGGTAGCGTGCCAGGCCTTTGGCCTTTGACCCTGCATCCATGCAGACGCCCTGACGCAAACTGAACTTGAGTTTTCCCCCAGCTGTTCACCTGTCAATGCAAAATGGTTGCATTTGCCGTGCATATCAGCACGAGTGCTGAAACAGCACCAATGCTGACAGGTAAGTGTCTATTTCTATAGATAGATTGATGGATGGAGTGATGGATGGATGGATGGATGGATGGATGGATGGATGGATGGATGGATAGATAGGTACATGAGTTTAAACAACTTTTTGTTAAAAAAAATGTTTTTGTTAAAAAAAATGTTTTTGTTTGAAAAAGTGAATGTTTTTTAGGCCTGTGTTACATTGATGGATGGAGTGATGGAGTGATGGATGGATGGATGGATAGATAGATGAATAGATGAATATATAGATACATGAGTTTAAACCACTTTTTGTTAAAAAAAATATGTTTTTGTTTGAAAAAGTGAATGTTTTTAGGCCTGTGTTATACATGGATGGATGGAGTGATGGAGTGATGGATGGATGGATGGATGGATGGATGGATAGATAGATAAATAGATAGATAGATGAATAGATGAATATATAGATACATGAGTTTAAACAACTTTTTGTTAAAAAAAAAAAGTTTTTGTTTGAAAAAGTGAATGTTTTTAGGCCTGTGTTATACATGGATGGATGGAGTGATGGAGTGATGGAGTGATGGAGTGATGGATGGATGGATGGATAGATAGATGGATAGATGGATAGATGGATAGATGAGTTTGATCGACTGTTTGTTCATATTTTTTTATTGTTTTGTGTTAAATATTGAAAGTAGTCTTTGGCCTAATGGTTAGTTTGGGTTTAGGGTTAGTTTGGGGCTATGGTTAGGTTAGGGTTAAAATGGCATATAGGTAGGGAGGTAAAAACGACTTTCACCCTCATTAGTAACCACCCTCATTTGCATAAAGGGCATCTGATTGGCCGAATCTTAACTGTCCATATATCTGCAACGGTGTGTTTTATCTGTACGAAACTTGGTTTATATAGTAATTGATGTATGGCTAGTCGACTGGCGGTGGTTTGGTGCGCCTCTAGCGCCACCAGGTGTGTAGACACGGTACTGCACTTTATTTTTTAGATTTGTTTTTTTTTAACAGGGGTCTATTTTATAAATTGCTGTTGTATCTAGGGTTATTTTATATAGGGGTGGTCTATCCGGGTATATTTTGGGTAGGGTTTGTTTAGGTCCCGCCAGTGGTCAGTGTTTTTTGGTTTTGTTTTCTGTTTTTTTGTGCAGGTGGTGGGTAGGGTTAGCTGGTTAGGTGAGGTAGCGTGCCAGGCCTTTGGCCTTTGACCCTGCATCCATGCAGACGCCCTGACGCAAACTGAACTTGAGTTTTCCCCCAGCTGTTCACCTGTCAATGCAAAATGGTTGCATTTGCCGTGCATATCAGCACGAGTGCTGAAACAGCACCAATGCTGACAGGTAAGTGTCTATTTCTATAGATAGATTGATGGATGGAGTGATGGATGGATGGATGGATGGATGGATGGATGGATGGATGGATGGATGGATGGATGGATGGATAGATAGGTACATGAGTTTAAACAACTTTTTGTTAAAAAAAATGTTTTTGTTAAAAAAAATGTTTTTGTTTGAAAAAGTGAATGTTTTTTAGGCCTGTGTTACATTGATGGATGGAGTGATGGAGTGATGGATGGATGGATGGATAGATAGATGAATAGATGAATATATAGATACATGAGTTTAAACCACTTTTTGTTAAAAAAAATATGTTTTTGTTTGAAAAAGTGAATGTTTTTAGGCCTGTGTTATACATGGATGGATGGAGTGATGGAGTGATGGATGGATGGATGGATGGATGGATAGATAGATAAATAGATAGATAGATGAATAGATGAATATATAGATACATGAGTTTAAACAACTTTTTGTTAAAAAAAAAAAAGTTTTTGTTTGAAAAAGTGAATGTTTTTAGGCCTGTGTTATACATGGATGGATGGAGTGATGGAGTGATGGAGTGATGGAGTGATGGATGGATGGAGTGATGGATGGATGGATGGATAGATAGATGGATAGATGGATAGATGGATAGATGAGTTTGATCGACTGTTTGTTCATATTTTTTTATTGTTTTGTGTTAAATATTGAAAGTAGTCTTTGGCCTAATGGTTAGTTTGGGTTTAGGGTTAGTTTGGGGCTATGGTTAGGTTAGGGTTAAAATGGCATATAGGTAGGGAGGTAAAAACGACTTTCACCCTCATTAGTAACCACCCTCATTTGCATAAAGGGCATCTGATTGGCCGAATCTTAACTGTCCATATATCTGCAACGGTGTGTTTTATCTGTACGAAACTTGGTTTATATAGTAATTGATGTATGGCTAGTCGACTGGCGGTGGTTTGGTGCGCCTCTAGCGCCACCAGGTGTGTAGACACGGTACTGCACTTTATTTTTTAGATTTGTTTTTTTTTAACAGGGGTCTATTTTATAAATTGCTGTTGTATCTAGGGTTATTTTATATAGGGGTGGTCTATCCGGGTATATTTTGGGTAGGGTTTGTTTAGGTCCCGCCAGTGGTCAGTGTTTTTTGGTTTTGTTTTCTGTTTTTTTGTGCAGGTGGTGGGTAGGGTTAGCTGGTTAGGTGAGGTAGCGTGCCAGGCCTTTGGCCTTTGACCCTGCATCCATGCAGACGCCCTGACGCAAACTGAACTTGAGTTTTCCCCCAGCTGTTCACCTGTCAATGCAAAATGGTTGCATTTGCCGTGCATATCAGCACGAGTGCTGAAACAGCACCAATGCTGACAGGTAAGTGTCTATTTCTATAGATAGATTGATGGATGGAGTGATGGATGGATGGATGGATGGATGGATGGATGGATGGATGGATGGATGGATGGATGGATAGATAGGTACATGAGTTTAAACAACTTTTTGTTAAAAAAAATGTTTTTGTTAAAAAAAATGTTTTTGTTTGAAAAAGTGAATGTTTTTTAGGCCTGTGTTACATTGATGGATGGAGTGATGGAGTGATGGATGGATGGATGGATAGATAGATGAATAGATGAATATATAGATACATGAGTTTAAACCACTTTTTGTTAAAAAAAATATGTTTTTGTTTGAAAAAGTGAATGTTTTTAGGCCTGTGTTATACATGGATGGATGGAGTGATGGAGTGATGGATGGATGGATGGATGGATGGATAGATAGATAAATAGATAGATAGATGAATAGATGAATATATAGATACATGAGTTTAAACAACTTTTTGTTAAAAAAAAAAAAGTTTTTGTTTGAAAAAGTGAATGTTTTTAGGCCTGTGTTATACATGGATGGATGGAGTGATGGAGTGATGGAGTGATGGAGTGATGGAGTGATGGATGGATGGAGTGATGGATGGATGGATGGATAGATAGATGGATAGATGGATAGATGGATAGATGAGTTTGATCGACTGTTTGTTCATATTTTTTTATTGTTTTGTGTTAAATATTGAAAGTAGTCTTTGGCCTAATGGTTAGTTTGGGTTTAGGGTTAGTTTGGGGCTATGGTTAGGTTAGGGTTAAAATGGCATATAGGTAGGGAGGTAAAAACGACTTTCACCCTCATTAGTAACCACCCTCATTTGCATAAAGGGCATCTGATTGGCCGAATCTTAACTGTCCATATATCTGCAACGGTGTGTTTTATCTGTACGAAACTTGGTTTATATAGTAATTGATGTATGGCTAGTCGACTGGTGGTGGTTTGGTGCGCCTCTAGCGCCACCAGGTGTGTAGACACGGTACTGCACTTTATTTTTTAGATTTGTTTTTTTTTAACAGGGGTCTATTTTATAAATTGCTGTTGTATGTAGGGTTATTTTATATAGGGGTGGTCTATCCTGGTATATTTTGGGTAGGGTTTGTTTAGGTCCCGCCAGTGGTCAGTGTTTTTTGGTTTTGTTTTCTGTTTTTTTGTGCAGGTGGTGGGTAGGGTTAGCTGGTTAGGTGAGGTAGCGTGCCAGGCCTTTGGCCTTTGACCCTGCATCCATGCAGACGCCCTGACGCAAACTGAACTTGAGTTTTCCCCCAGCTGTTCACCTGTCAATGCAAAATGGTTGCATTTGCCGTGCATATCAGCACGAGTGCTGAAACAGCACCAATGCTGACAGGTAAGTGTCTATTTCTATAGATAGATTGATGGATGGAGTGATGGATGGATGGATGGATGGATGGATGGATGGATGGATGGATGGATAGATAGGTACATGAGTTTAAACAACTTTTTGTTAAAAAAAATGTTTTTGTTAAAAAAAATGTTTTTGTTTGAAAAAGTGAATGTTTTTTAGGCCTGTGTTACATTGATGGATGGAGTGATGGAGTGATGGATGGATGGATGGATAGATAGATGAATAGATGAATATATAGATACATGAGTTTAAACCACTTTTTGTTAAAAAAAATATGTTTTTGTTTGAAAAAGTGAATGTTTTTAGGCCTGTGTTATACATGGATGGATGGAGTGATGGAGTGATGGATGGATGGATGGATGGATGGATGGATAGATAGATAAATAGATAGATAGATGAATAGATGAATATATAGATACATGAGTTTAAACAACTTTTTGTTAAAAAAAAAAAGTTTTTGTTTGAAAAAGTGAATGTTTTTAGGCCTGTGTTATACATGGATGGATGGAGTGATGGAGTGATGGAGTGATGGAGTGATGGATGGATGGATGGATAGATAGATGGATAGATGGATAGATGGATAGATGAGTTTGATCGACTGTTTGTTCATATTTTTTTATTGTTTTGTGTTAAATATTGAAAGTAGTCTTTGGCCTAATGGTTAGTTTGGGTTTAGGGTTAGTTTGGGGCTATGGTTAGGTTAGGGTTAAAATGGCATATAGGTAGGGAGGTAAAAACGACTTTCACCCTCATTAGTAACCACCCTCATTTGCATAAAGGGCATCTGATTGGCCGAATCTTAACTGTCCATATATCTGCAACGGTGTGTTTTATCTGTACGAAACTTGGTTTATATAGTAATTGATGTATGGCTAGTCGACTGGCGGTGGTTTGGTGCGCCTCTAGCGCCACCAGGTGTGTAGACACGGTACTGCACTTTATTTTTTAGATTTGTTTTTTTTTAACAGGGGTCTATTTTATAAATTGCTGTTGTATCTAGGGTTATTTTATATAGGGGTGGTCTATCCGGGTATATTTTGGGTAGGGTTTGTTTAGGTCCCGCCAGTGGTCAGTGTTTTTTGGTTTTGTTTTCTGTTTTTTTGTGCAGGTGGTGGGTAGGGTTAGCTGGTTAGGTGAGGTAGCGTGCCAGGCCTTTGGCCTTTGACCCTGCATCCATGCAGACGCCCTGACGCAAACTGAACTTGAGTTTTCCCCCAGCTGTTCACCTGTCAATGCAAAATGGTTGCATTTGCCGTGCATATCAGCACGAGTGCTGAAACAGCACCAATGCTGACAGGTAAGTGTCTATTTCTATAGATAGATTGATGGATGGAGTGATGGATGGATGGATGGATGGATGGATGGATGGATGGATGGATGGATGGATGGATGGATGGATAGATAGGTACATGAGTTTAAACAACTTTTTGTTAAAAAAAATGTTTTTGTTAAAAAAAATGTTTTTGTTTGAAAAAGTGAATGTTTTTTAGGCCTGTGTTACATTGATGGATGGAGTGATGGAGTGATGGATGGATGGATGGATAGATAGATGAATAGATGAATATATAGATACATGAGTTTAAACCACTTTTTGTTAAAAAAAATATGTTTTTGTTTGAAAAAGTGAATGTTTTTAGGCCTGTGTTATACATGGATGGATGGAGTGATGGAGTGATGGATGGATGGATGGATGGATGGATAGATAGATAAATAGATAGATAGATGAATAGATGAATATATAGATACATGAGTTTAAACAACTTTTTGTTAAAAAAAAAAAAGTTTTTGTTTGAAAAAGTGAATGTTTTTAGGCCTGTGTTATACATGGATGGATGGAGTGATGGAGTGATGGAGTGATGGAGTGATGGAGTGATGGATGGATGGAGTGATGGATGGATGGATGGATAGATAGATGGATAGATGGATAGATGGATAGATGAGTTTGATCGACTGTTTGTTCATATTTTTTTATTGTTTTGTGTTAAATATTGAAAGTAGTCTTTGGCCTAATGGTTAGTTTGGGTTTAGGGTTAGTTTGGGGCTATGGTTAGGTTAGGGTTAAAATGGCATATAGGTAGGGAGGTAAAAACGACTTTCACCCTCATTAGTAACCACCCTCATTTGCATAAAGGGCATCTGATTGGCCGAATCTTAACTGTCCATATATCTGCAACGGTGTGTTTTATCTGTACGAAACTTGGTTTATATAGTAATTGATGTATGGCTAGTCGACTGGTGGTGGTTTGGTGCGCCTCTAGCGCCACCAGGTGTGTAGACACGGTACTGCACTTTATTTTTTAGATTTGTTTTTTTTTAACAGGGGTCTATTTTATAAATTGCTGTTGTATGTAGGGTTATTTTATATAGGGGTGGTCTATCCTGGTATATTTTGGGTAGGGTTTGTTTAGGTCCCGCCAGTGGTCAGTGTTTTTTGGTTTTGTTTTCTGTTTTTTTGTGCAGGTGGTGGGTAGGGTTAGCTGGTTAGGTGAGGTAGCGTGCCAGGCCTTTGGCCTTTGACCCTGCATCCATGCAGACGCCCTGACGCAAACTGAACTTGAGTTTTCCCCCAGCTGTTCACCTGTCAATGCAAAATGGTTGCATTTGCCGTGCATATCAGCACGAGTGCTGAAACAGCACCAATGCTGACAGGTAAGTGTCTATTTCTATAGATAGATTGATGGATGGAGTGATGGATGGATGGATGGATGGATGGATGGATGGATGGATGGATGGATAGATAGGTACATGAGTTTAAACAACTTTTTGTTAAAAAAAATGTTTTTGTTAAAAAAAATGTTTTTGTTTGAAAAAGTGAATGTTTTTTAGGCCTGTGTTACATTGATGGATGGAGTGATGGAGTGATGGATGGATGGATGGATAGATAGATGAATAGATGAATATATAGATACATGAGTTTAAACCACTTTTTGTTAAAAAAAATATGTTTTTGTTTGAAAAAGTGAATGTTTTTAGGCCTGTGTTATACATGGATGGATGGAGTGATGGAGTGATGGATGGATGGATGGATGGATGGATGGATAGATAGATAAATAGATAGATAGATGAATAGATGAATATATAGATACATGAGTTTAAACAACTTTTTGTTAAAAAAAAAAAGTTTTTGTTTGAAAAAGTGAATGTTTTTAGGCCTGTGTTATACATGGATGGATGGAGTGATGGAGTGATGGAGTGATGGAGTGATGGATGGATGGATGGATAGATAGATGGATAGATGGATAGATGGATAGATGAGTTTGATCGACTGTTTGTTCATATTTTTTTATTGTTTTGTGTTAAATATTGAAAGTAGTCTTTGGCCTAATGGTTAGTTTGGGTTTAGGGTTAGTTTGGGGCTATGGTTAGGTTAGGGTTAAAATGGCATATAGGTAGGGAGGTAAAAACGACTTTCACCCTCATTAGTAACCACCCTCATTTGCATAAAGGGCATCTGATTGGCCGAATCTTAACTGTCCATATATCTGCAACGGTGTGTTTTATCTGTACGAAACTTGGTTTATATAGTAATTGATGTATGGCTAGTCGACTGGCGGTGGTTTGGTGCGCCTCTAGCGCCACCAGGTGTGTAGACACGGTACTGCACTTTATTTTTTAGATTTGTTTTTTTTTAACAGGGGTCTATTTTATAAATTGCTGTTGTATCTAGGGTTATTTTATATAGGGGTGGTCTATCCGGGTATATTTTGGGTAGGGTTTGTTTAGGTCCCGCCAGTGGTCAGTGTTTTTTGGTTTTGTTTTCTGTTTTTTTGTGCAGGTGGTGGGTAGGGTTAGCTGGTTAGGTGAGGTAGCGTGCCAGGCCTTTGGCCTTTGACCCTGCATCCATGCAGACGCCCTGACGCAAACTGAACTTGAGTTTTCCCCCAGCTGTTCACCTGTCAATGCAAAATGGTTGCATTTGCCGTGCATATCAGCACGAGTGCTGAAACAGCACCAATGCTGACAGGTAAGTGTCTATTTCTATAGATAGATTGATGGATGGAGTGATGGATGGATGGATGGATGGATGGATGGATGGATGGATGGATGGATGGATGGATAGATAGGTACATGAGTTTAAACAACTTTTTGTTAAAAAAAATGTTTTTGTTAAAAAAAATGTTTTTGTTTGAAAAAGTGAATGTTTTTTAGGCCTGTGTTACATTGATGGATGGAGTGATGGAGTGATGGATGGATGGATGGATAGATAGATGAATAGATGAATATATAGATACATGAGTTTAAACCACTTTTTGTTAAAAAAAATATGTTTTTGTTTGAAAAAGTGAATGTTTTTAGGCCTGTGTTATACATGGATGGATGGAGTGATGGAGTGATGGATGGATGGATGGATGGATGGATAGATAGATAAATAGATAGATAGATGAATAGATGAATATATAGATACATGAGTTTAAACAACTTTTTGTTAAAAAAAAAAAAGTTTTTGTTTGAAAAAGTGAATGTTTTTAGGCCTGTGTTATACATGGATGGATGGAGTGATGGAGTGATGGAGTGATGGAGTGATGGATGGATGGAGTGATGGATGGATGGATGGATAGATAGATGGATAGATGGATAGATGGATAGATGAGTTTGATCGACTGTTTGTTCATATTTTTTTATTGTTTTGTGTTAAATATTGAAAGTAGTCTTTGGCCTAATGGTTAGTTTGGGTTTAGGGTTAGTTTGGGGCTATGGTTAGGTTAGGGTTAAAATGGCATATAGGTAGGGAGGTAAAAACGACTTTCACCCTCATTAGTAACCACCCTCATTTGCATAAAGGGCATCTGATTGGCCGAATCTTAACTGTCCATATATCTGCAACGGTGTGTTTTATCTGTACGAAACTTGGTTTATATAGTAATTGATGTATGGCTAGTCGACTGGCGGTGGTTTGGTGCGCCTCTAGCGCCACCAGGTGTGTAGACACGGTACTGCACTTTATTTTTTAGATTTGTTTTTTTTTAACAGGGGTCTATTTTATAAATTGCTGTTGTATCTAGGGTTATTTTATATAGGGGTGGTCTATCCGGGTATATTTTGGGTAGGGTTTGTTTAGGTCCCGCCAGTGGTCAGTGTTTTTTGGTTTTGTTTTCTGTTTTTTTGTGCAGGTGGTGGGTAGGGTTAGCTGGTTAGGTGAGGTAGCGTGCCAGGCCTTTGGCCTTTGACCCTGCATCCATGCAGACGCCCTGACGCAAACTGAACTTGAGTTTTCCCCCAGCTGTTCACCTGTCAATGCAAAATGGTTGCATTTGCCGTGCATATCAGCACGAGTGCTGAAACAGCACCAATGCTGACAGGTAAGTGTCTATTTCTATAGATAGATTGATGGATGGAGTGATGGATGGATGGATGGATGGATGGATGGATGGATGGATGGATGGATAGATAGGTACATGAGTTTAAACAACTTTTTGTTAAAAAAAATGTTTTTGTTAAAAAAAATGTTTTTGTTTGAAAAAGTGAATGTTTTTTAGGCCTGTGTTACATTGATGGATGGAGTGATGGAGTGATGGATGGATGGATGGATAGATAGATGAATAGATGAATATATAGATACATGAGTTTAAACCACTTTTTGTTAAAAAAAATATGTTTTTGTTTGAAAAAGTGAATGTTTTTAGGCCTGTGTTATACATGGATGGATGGAGTGATGGAGTGATGGATGGATGGATGGATGGATGGATAGATAGATAAATAGATAGATAGATGAATAGATGAATATATAGATACATGAGTTTAAACAACTTTTTGTTAAAAAAAAAAAGTTTTTGTTTGAAAAAGTGAATGTTTTTAGGCCTGTGTTATACATGGATGGATGGAGTGATGGAGTGATGGAGTGATGGAGTGATGGATGGATGGATGGATAGATAGATGGATAGATGGATAGATGGATAGATGAGTTTGATCGACTGTTTGTTCATATTTTTTTATTGTTTTGTGTTAAATATTGAAAGTAGTCTTTGGCCTAATGGTTAGTTTGGGTTTAGGGTTAGTTTGGGGCTATGGTTAGGTTAGGGTTAAAATGGCATATAGGTAGGGAGGTAAAAACGACTTTCACCCTCATTAGTAACCACCCTCATTTGCATAAAGGGCATCTGATTGGCCGAATCTTAACTGTCCATATATCTGCAACGGTGTGTTTTATCTGTACGAAACTTGGTTTATATAGTAATTGATGTATGGCTAGTCGACTGGCGGTGGTTTGGTGCGCCTCTAGCGCCACCAGGTGTGTAGACACGGTACTGCACTTTATTTTTTAGATTTGTTTTTTTTTAACAGGGGTCTATTTTATAAATTGCTGTTGTATCTAGGGTTATTTTATATAGGGGTGGTCTATCCGGGTATATTTTGGGTAGGGTTTGTTTAGGTCCCGCCAGTGGTCAGTGTTTTTTGGTTTTGTTTTCTGTTTTTTTGTGCAGGTGGTGGGTAGGGTTAGCTGGTTAGGTGAGGTAGCGTGCCAGGCCTTTGGCCTTTGACCCTGCATCCATGCAGACGCCCTGACGCAAACTGAACTTGAGTTTTCCCCCAGCTGTTCACCTGTCAATGCAAAATGGTTGCATTTGCCGTGCATATCAGCACGAGTGCTGAAACAGCACCAATGCTGACAGGTAAGTGTCTATTTCTATAGATAGATTGATGGATGGAGTGATGGATGGATGGATGGATGGATGGATGGATGGATGGATGGATGGATGGATGGATGGATGGATAGATAGGTACATGAGTTTAAACAACTTTTTGTTAAAAAAAATGTTTTTGTTAAAAAAAATGTTTTTGTTTGAAAAAGTGAATGTTTTTTAGGCCTGTGTTACATTGATGGATGGAGTGATGGAGTGATGGATGGATGGATGGATAGATAGATGAATAGATGAATATATAGATACATGAGTTTAAACCACTTTTTGTTAAAAAAAATATGTTTTTGTTTGAAAAAGTGAATGTTTTTAGGCCTGTGTTATACATGGATGGATGGAGTGATGGAGTGATGGATGGATGGATGGATGGATGGATAGATAGATAAATAGATAGATAGATGAATAGATGAATATATAGATACATGAGTTTAAACAACTTTTTGTTAAAAAAAAAAAAGTTTTTGTTTGAAAAAGTGAATGTTTTTAGGCCTGTGTTATACATGGATGGATGGAGTGATGGAGTGATGGAGTGATGGAGTGATGGATGGATGGAGTGATGGATGGATGGATGGATAGATAGATGGATAGATGGATAGATGGATAGATGAGTTTGATCGACTGTTTGTTCATATTTTTTTATTGTTTTGTGTTAAATATTGAAAGTAGTCTTTGGCCTAATGGTTAGTTTGGGTTTAGGGTTAGTTTGGGGCTATGGTTAGGTTAGGGTTAAAATGGCATATAGGTAGGGAGGTAAAAACGACTTTCACCCTCATTAGTAACCACCCTCATTTGCATAAAGGGCATCTGATTGGCCGAATCTTAACTGTCCATATATCTGCAACGGTGTGTTTTATCTGTACGAAACTTGGTTTATATAGTAATTGATGTATGGCTAGTCGACTGGCGGTGGTTTGGTGCGCCTCTAGCGCCACCAGGTGTGTAGACACGGTACTGCACTTTATTTTTTAGATTTGTTTTTTTTTAACAGGGGTCTATTTTATAAATTGCTGTTGTATCTAGGGTTATTTTATATAGGGGTGGTCTATCCGGGTATATTTTGGGTAGGGTTTGTTTAGGTCCCGCCAGTGGTCAGTGTTTTTTGGTTTTGTTTTCTGTTTTTTTGTGCAGGTGGTGGGTAGGGTTAGCTGGTTAGGTGAGGTAGCGTGCCAGGCCTTTGGCCTTTGACCCTGCATCCATGCAGACGCCCTGACGCAAACTGAACTTGAGTTTTCCCCCAGCTGTTCACCTGTCAATGCAAAATGGTTGCATTTGCCGTGCATATCAGCACGAGTGCTGAAACAGCACCAATGCTGACAGGTAAGTGTCTATTTCTATAGATAGATTGATGGATGGAGTGATGGATGGATGGATGGATGGATGGATGGATGGATGGATGGATGGATGGATGGATGGATAGATAGGTACATGAGTTTAAACAACTTTTTGTTAAAAAAAATGTTTTTGTTAAAAAAAATGTTTTTGTTTGAAAAAGTGAATGTTTTTTAGGCCTGTGTTACATTGATGGATGGAGTGATGGAGTGATGGATGGATGGATGGATAGATAGATGAATAGATGAATATATAGATACATGAGTTTAAACCACTTTTTGTTAAAAAAAATATGTTTTTGTTTGAAAAAGTGAATGTTTTTAGGCCTGTGTTATACATGGATGGATGGAGTGATGGAGTGATGGATGGATGGATGGATGGATGGATAGATAGATAAATAGATAGATAGATGAATAGATGAATATATAGATACATGAGTTTAAACAACTTTTTGTTAAAAAAAAAAAAGTTTTTGTTTGAAAAAGTGAATGTTTTTAGGCCTGTGTTATACATGGATGGATGGAGTGATGGAGTGATGGAGTGATGGAGTGATGGAGTGATGGATGGATGGAGTGATGGATGGATGGATGGATAGATAGATGGATAGATGGATAGATGGATAGATGAGTTTGATCGACTGTTTGTTCATATTTTTTTATTGTTTTGTGTTAAATATTGAAAGTAGTCTTTGGCCTAATGGTTAGTTTGGGTTTAGGGTTAGTTTGGGGCTATGGTTAGGTTAGGGTTAAAATGGCATATAGGTAGGGAGGTAAAAACGACTTTCACCCTCATTAGTAACCACCCTCATTTGCATAAAGGGCATCTGATTGGCCGAATCTTAACTGTCCATATATCTGCAACGGTGTGTTTTATCTGTACGAAACTTGGTTTATATAGTAATTGATGTATGGCTAGTCGACTGGTGGTGGTTTGGTGCGCCTCTAGCGCCACCAGGTGTGTAGACACGGTACTGCACTTTATTTTTTAGATTTGTTTTTTTTTAACAGGGGTCTATTTTATAAATTGCTGTTGTATGTAGGGTTATTTTATATAGGGGTGGTCTATCCTGGTATATTTTGGGTAGGGTTTGTTTAGGTCCCGCCAGTGGTCAGTGTTTTTTGGTTTTGTTTTCTGTTTTTTTGTGCAGGTGGTGGGTAGGGTTAGCTGGTTAGGTGAGGTAGCGTGCCAGGCCTTTGGCCTTTGACCCTGCATCCATGCAGACGCCCTGACGCAAACTGAACTTGAGTTTTCCCCCAGCTGTTCACCTGTCAATGCAAAATGGTTGCATTTGCCGTGCATATCAGCACGAGTGCTGAAACAGCACCAATGCTGACAGGTAAGTGTCTATTTCTATAGATAGATTGATGGATGGAGTGATGGATGGATGGATGGATGGATGGATGGATGGATGGATGGATGGATAGATAGGTACATGAGTTTAAACAACTTTTTGTTAAAAAAAATGTTTTTGTTAAAAAAAATGTTTTTGTTTGAAAAAGTGAATGTTTTTTAGGCCTGTGTTACATTGATGGATGGAGTGATGGAGTGATGGATGGATGGATGGATAGATAGATGAATAGATGAATATATAGATACATGAGTTTAAACCACTTTTTGTTAAAAAAAATATGTTTTTGTTTGAAAAAGTGAATGTTTTTAGGCCTGTGTTATACATGGATGGATGGAGTGATGGAGTGATGGATGGATGGATGGATGGATGGATGGATAGATAGATAAATAGATAGATAGATGAATAGATGAATATATAGATACATGAGTTTAAACAACTTTTTGTTAAAAAAAAAAAGTTTTTGTTTGAAAAAGTGAATGTTTTTAGGCCTGTGTTATACATGGATGGATGGAGTGATGGAGTGATGGAGTGATGGAGTGATGGATGGATGGATGGATAGATAGATGGATAGATGGATAGATGGATAGATGAGTTTGATCGACTGTTTGTTCATATTTTTTTATTGTTTTGTGTTAAATATTGAAAGTAGTCTTTGGCCTAATGGTTAGTTTGGGTTTAGGGTTAGTTTGGGGCTATGGTTAGGTTAGGGTTAAAATGGCATATAGGTAGGGAGGTAAAAACGACTTTCACCCTCATTAGTAACCACCCTCATTTGCATAAAGGGCATCTGATTGGCCGAATCTTAACTGTCCATATATCTGCAACGGTGTGTTTTATCTGTACGAAACTTGGTTTATATAGTAATTGATGTATGGCTAGTCGACTGGCGGTGGTTTGGTGCGCCTCTAGCGCCACCAGGTGTGTAGACACGGTACTGCACTTTATTTTTTAGATTTGTTTTTTTTTAACAGGGGTCTATTTTATAAATTGCTGTTGTATCTAGGGTTATTTTATATAGGGGTGGTCTATCCGGGTATATTTTGGGTAGGGTTTGTTTAGGTCCCGCCAGTGGTCAGTGTTTTTTGGTTTTGTTTTCTGTTTTTTTGTGCAGGTGGTGGGTAGGGTTAGCTGGTTAGGTGAGGTAGCGTGCCAGGCCTTTGGCCTTTGACCCTGCATCCATGCAGACGCCCTGACGCAAACTGAACTTGAGTTTTCCCCCAGCTGTTCACCTGTCAATGCAAAATGGTTGCATTTGCCGTGCATATCAGCACGAGTGCTGAAACAGCACCAATGCTGACAGGTAAGTGTCTATTTCTATAGATAGATTGATGGATGGAGTGATGGATGGATGGATGGATGGATGGATGGATGGATGGATGGATGGATGGATGGATAGATAGGTACATGAGTTTAAACAACTTTTTGTTAAAAAAAATGTTTTTGTTAAAAAAAATGTTTTTGTTTGAAAAAGTGAATGTTTTTTAGGCCTGTGTTACATTGATGGATGGAGTGATGGAGTGATGGATGGATGGATGGATAGATAGATGAATAGATGAATATATAGATACATGAGTTTAAACCACTTTTTGTTAAAAAAAATATGTTTTTGTTTGAAAAAGTGAATGTTTTTAGGCCTGTGTTATACATGGATGGATGGAGTGATGGAGTGATGGATGGATGGATGGATGGATGGATAGATAGATAAATAGATAGATAGATGAATAGATGAATATATAGATACATGAGTTTAAACAACTTTTTGTTAAAAAAAAAAAAGTTTTTGTTTGAAAAAGTGAATGTTTTTAGGCCTGTGTTATACATGGATGGATGGAGTGATGGAGTGATGGAGTGATGGAGTGATGGATGGATGGAGTGATGGATGGATGGATGGATAGATAGATGGATAGATGGATAGATGGATAGATGAGTTTGATCGACTGTTTGTTCATATTTTTTTATTGTTTTGTGTTAAATATTGAAAGTAGTCTTTGGCCTAATGGTTAGTTTGGGTTTAGGGTTAGTTTGGGGCTATGGTTAGGTTAGGGTTAAAATGGCATATAGGTAGGGAGGTAAAAACGACTTTCACCCTCATTAGTAACCACCCTCATTTGCATAAAGGGCATCTGATTGGCCGAATCTTAACTGTCCATATATCTGCAACGGTGTGTTTTATCTGTACGAAACTTGGTTTATATAGTAATTGATGTATGGCTAGTCGACTGGTGGTGGTTTGGTGCGCCTCTAGCGCCACCAGGTGTGTAGACACGGTACTGCACTTTATTTTTTAGATTTGTTTTTTTTTAACAGGGGTCTATTTTATAAATTGCTGTTGTATGTAGGGTTATTTTATATAGGGGTGGTCTATCCTGGTATATTTTGGGTAGGGTTTGTTTAGGTCCCGCCAGTGGTCAGTGTTTTTTGGTTTTGTTTTCTGTTTTTTTGTGCAGGTGGTGGGTAGGGTTAGCTGGTTAGGTGAGGTAGCGTGCCAGGCCTTTGGCCTTTGACCCTGCATCCATGCAGACGCCCTGACGCAAACTGAACTTGAGTTTTCCCCCAGCTGTTCACCTGTCAATGCAAAATGGTTGCATTTGCCGTGCATATCAGCACGAGTGCTGAAACAGCACCAATGCTGACAGGTAAGTGTCTATTTCTATAGATAGATTGATGGATGGAGTGATGGATGGATGGATGGATGGATGGATGGATGGATGGATGGATAGATAGGTACATGAGTTTAAACAACTTTTTGTTAAAAAAAATGTTTTTGTTAAAAAAAATGTTTTTGTTTGAAAAAGTGAATGTTTTTTAGGCCTGTGTTACATTGATGGATGGAGTGATGGAGTGATGGATGGATGGATGGATAGATAGATGAATAGATGAATATATAGATACATGAGTTTAAACCACTTTTTGTTAAAAAAAATATGTTTTTGTTTGAAAAAGTGAATGTTTTTAGGCCTGTGTTATACATGGATGGATGGAGTGATGGAGTGATGGATGGATGGATGGATGGATGGATGGATAGATAGATAAATAGATAGATAGATGAATAGATGAATATATAGATACATGAGTTTAAACAACTTTTTGTTAAAAAAAAAAAGTTTTTGTTTGAAAAAGTGAATGTTTTTAGGCCTGTGTTATACATGGATGGATGGAGTGATGGAGTGATGGAGTGATGGAGTGATGGATGGATGGATGGATAGATAGATGGATAGATGGATAGATGGATAGATGAGTTTGATCGACTGTTTGTTCATATTTTTTTATTGTTTTGTGTTAAATATTGAAAGTAGTCTTTGGCCTAATGGTTAGTTTGGGTTTAGGGTTAGTTTGGGGCTATGGTTAGGTTAGGGTTAAAATGGCATATAGGTAGGGAGGTAAAAACGACTTTCACCCTCATTAGTAACCACCCTCATTTGCATAAAGGGCATCTGATTGGCCGAATCTTAACTGTCCATATATCTGCAACGGTGTGTTTTATCTGTACGAAACTTGGTTTATATAGTAATTGATGTATGGCTAGTCGACTGGCGGTGGTTTGGTGCGCCTCTAGCGCCACCAGGTGTGTAGACACGGTACTGCACTTTATTTTTTAGATTTGTTTTTTTTTAACAGGGGTCTATTTTATAAATTGCTGTTGTATCTAGGGTTATTTTATATAGGGGTGGTCTATCCGGGTATATTTTGGGTAGGGTTTGTTTAGGTCCCGCCAGTGGTCAGTGTTTTTTGGTTTTGTTTTCTGTTTTTTTGTGCAGGTGGTGGGTAGGGTTAGCTGGTTAGGTGAGGTAGCGTGCCAGGCCTTTGGCCTTTGACCCTGCATCCATGCAGACGCCCTGACGCAAACTGAACTTGAGTTTTCCCCCAGCTGTTCACCTGTCAATGCAAAATGGTTGCATTTGCCGTGCATATCAGCACGAGTGCTGAAACAGCACCAATGCTGACAGGTAAGTGTCTATTTCTATAGATAGATTGATGGATGGAGTGATGGATGGATGGATGGATGGATGGATGGATGGATGGATGGATGGATGGATGGATGGATGGATAGATAGGTACATGAGTTTAAACAACTTTTTGTTAAAAAAAATGTTTTTGTTAAAAAAAATGTTTTTGTTTGAAAAAGTGAATGTTTTTTAGGCCTGTGTTACATTGATGGATGGAGTGATGGAGTGATGGATGGATGGATGGATAGATAGATGAATAGATGAATATATAGATACATGAGTTTAAACCACTTTTTGTTAAAAAAAATATGTTTTTGTTTGAAAAAGTGAATGTTTTTAGGCCTGTGTTATACATGGATGGATGGAGTGATGGAGTGATGGATGGATGGATGGATGGATGGATAGATAGATAAATAGATAGATAGATGAATAGATGAATATATAGATACATGAGTTTAAACAACTTTTTGTTAAAAAAAAAAAAGTTTTTGTTTGAAAAAGTGAATGTTTTTAGGCCTGTGTTATACATGGATGGATGGAGTGATGGAGTGATGGAGTGATGGAGTGATGGATGGATGGAGTGATGGATGGATGGATGGATAGATAGATGGATAGATGGATAGATGGATAGATGAGTTTGATCGACTGTTTGTTCATATTTTTTTATTGTTTTGTGTTAAATATTGAAAGTAGTCTTTGGCCTAATGGTTAGTTTGGGTTTAGGGTTAGTTTGGGGCTATGGTTAGGTTAGGGTTAAAATGGCATATAGGTAGGGAGGTAAAAACGACTTTCACCCTCATTAGTAACCACCCTCATTTGCATAAAGGGCATCTGATTGGCCGAATCTTAACTGTCCATATATCTGCAACGGTGTGTTTTATCTGTACGAAACTTGGTTTATATAGTAATTGATGTATGGCTAGTCGACTGGCGGTGGTTTGGTGCGCCTCTAGCGCCACCAGGTGTGTAGACACGGTACTGCACTTTATTTTTTAGATTTGTTTTTTTTTAACAGGGGTCTATTTTATAAATTGCTGTTGTATCTAGGGTTATTTTATATAGGGGTGGTCTATCCGGGTATATTTTGGGTAGGGTTTGTTTAGGTCCCGCCAGTGGTCAGTGTTTTTTGGTTTTGTTTTCTGTTTTTTTGTGCAGGTGGTGGGTAGGGTTAGCTGGTTAGGTGAGGTAGCGTGCCAGGCCTTTGGCCTTTGACCCTGCATCCATGCAGACGCCCTGACGCAAACTGAACTTGAGTTTTCCCCCAGCTGTTCACCTGTCAATGCAAAATGGTTGCATTTGCCGTGCATATCAGCACGAGTGCTGAAACAGCACCAATGCTGACAGGTAAGTGTCTATTTCTATAGATAGATTGATGGATGGAGTGATGGATGGATGGATGGATGGATGGATGGATGGATGGATGGATGGATGGATGGATGGATAGATAGGTACATGAGTTTAAACAACTTTTTGTTAAAAAAAATGTTTTTGTTAAAAAAAATGTTTTTGTTTGAAAAAGTGAATGTTTTTTAGGCCTGTGTTACATTGATGGATGGAGTGATGGAGTGATGGATGGATGGATGGATAGATAGATGAATAGATGAATATATAGATACATGAGTTTAAACCACTTTTTGTTAAAAAAAATATGTTTTTGTTTGAAAAAGTGAATGTTTTTAGGCCTGTGTTATACATGGATGGATGGAGTGATGGAGTGATGGATGGATGGATGGATGGATGGATGGATAGATAGATAAATAGATAGATAGATGAATAGATGAATATATAGATACATGAGTTTAAACAACTTTTTGTTAAAAAAAAAAAGTTTTTGTTTGAAAAAGTGAATGTTTTTAGGCCTGTGTTATACATGGATGGATGGAGTGATGGAGTGATGGAGTGATGGAGTGATGGATGGATGGATGGATAGATAGATGGATAGATGGATAGATGGATAGATGAGTTTGATCGACTGTTTGTTCATATTTTTTTATTGTTTTGTGTTAAATATTGAAAGTAGTCTTTGGCCTAATGGTTAGTTTGGGTTTAGGGTTAGTTTGGGGCTATGGTTAGGTTAGGGTTAAAATGGCATATAGGTAGGGAGGTAAAAACGACTTTCACCCTCATTAGTAACCACCCTCATTTGCATAAAGGGCATCTGATTGGCCGAATCTTAACTGTCCATATATCTGCAACGGTGTGTTTTATCTGTACGAAACTTGGTTTATATAGTAATTGATGTATGGCTAGTCGACTGGCGGTGGTTTGGTGCGCCTCTAGCGCCACCAGGTGTGTAGACACGGTACTGCACTTTATTTTTTAGATTTGTTTTTTTTTAACAGGGGTCTATTTTATAAATTGCTGTTGTATCTAGGGTTATTTTATATAGGGGTGGTCTATCCGGGTATATTTTGGGTAGGGTTTGTTTAGGTCCCGCCAGTGGTCAGTGTTTTTTGGTTTTGTTTTCTGTTTTTTTGTGCAGGTGGTGGGTAGGGTTAGCTGGTTAGGTGAGGTAGCGTGCCAGGCCTTTGGCCTTTGACCCTGCATCCATGCAGACGCCCTGACGCAAACTGAACTTGAGTTTTCCCCCAGCTGTTCACCTGTCAATGCAAAATGGTTGCATTTGCCGTGCATATCAGCACGAGTGCTGAAACAGCACCAATGCTGACAGGTAAGTGTCTATTTCTATAGATAGATTGATGGATGGAGTGATGGATGGATGGATGGATGGATGGATGGATGGATGGATGGATGGATGGATGGATGGATGGATAGATAGGTACATGAGTTTAAACAACTTTTTGTTAAAAAAAATGTTTTTGTTAAAAAAAAT